>NC_134802.1:32884211-32891711 GCF_046742065.1 Oratosquilla oratoria
CTATCATCAACTCTCTTTCTAGACACATTTCCACCATCAACTCTCCACTACGATTCTTTCCTGGAACTCCACATTTCCCAACCACTCCATCAAATGGATAATTTTACCCTAGCATTAAGGTCTCCCAGTACTATTACATTGATATTTCTCCCTAAATCCTCTATGCACTCATTTAAATCTATCCAAAAAGCCTCCCTTTCATCTACGCTCTTCTCACTGCCAGGCCCATATGCACTTACAAAGACCCACATCTCCTTTCCCAGTTTTACCTTCATCCACATTATCCTTGAGGAAACCTCCTTCCACTCCACTTCCCGTTTACCTATCTCTTCACTTACTAGTATAGCCACCCCTTCCCTCCCTCGCCCTCTCTTCACTCCTGATAACCTCCCACTTACACTCCCAAACTTACACTCACCCTTCCCTTTCAGCTTAGTTTCACTCAAAGCCAACACATCCATCTTTCTTCTCACAAACATACTACCTATCTCTTCCCTTTTACTCTCATCTGTACCACATCCACGCACATTAAAAGACCCAAACCTTAGGGTGCTGGTCGGGAAACTCCCAGACCCTTTTATGCCTTTGCTTTTTCTTTTAGGAATGTCCCCTGTGGGGCTACAAGGAGAAGGATGCCTAGTCCCAATCCCCGTCCCTTTCTTCTCGCCTCTTACGATCCAAGTGGAAATACTTGGTGGCAGTATTCTTTTCCCCCACCACAGGGAAGGTAGGCGAAAAAAGGAAATGAATATTCAGAGAATTGTGGAGGACAGTAACAAGGGGTTGGGGGACAGCATAACGGAGGGACAGTCGTAGAATAAAAGTGTCATCATTTCTCTATGAACAGAGTTTTCCTCTATCACAGCCAAAATGATGTGTGGCTCTGGCCCGTAGGGGCGCCCCATATAGACCCTAAAGTATCAACTGCATTCCACTTTGCCACAATAACATGCAGCCAATACCCCAGACGATGAATAATAATAATGATAATAATGAATAAATAAATAAATAAATAAATAAATAACACATATATATATATATATATATATATATATATATATATATATATATATATATATATATATATATATATATATATATATAGCGTAGTCATATATCTTTATCGTTTTAAATCATTCCCTCTCAACATGTACCGAGAAATATCCTCTGGGCATTGCAGGGTGAACAAATTGAATCGATGATTCAGAGAACGCTGTCTAGCCGGTCTGACAGCTGCGTGAAGATAAAAGCTTCATACCGTCGACATAAAACAGAAGAACGACAGGGAAACTTATTCCTACGGCACAAAAACATCAACAAACCCCATTACGGTAGATTAAATATATTATTCTGTAAAAATTTTGCATAACAACAGAGGGGAATATAATTCAAGCAAAATACGTATTCAAAGAACTAAACTAACGACATGGCGTCACTAGACTCCGCACTTCCTCACGACGTCATGTTGTCGCATGCATAGAAAGAAAATGAGCTGATCTGTCGACGACGAATTCACAGAGATGAAAGGGAAATTATTTCAACATATTCACCATCTGTGTCTCTGTGTTAATTGACATTTCTTCTCGACGGGCGACAAAAACAAATGAAAAAAAGGTGAGATACAACAGGTCATGTGACACACTTACAACTCCTCTCCATCTCACTCCTACACTGCAAGCACAAGAGATCTCGATATCGAAATTAACATTTAATAGTTTAATGTCTATCGCATATAAATAAATCATTTAATTATCTTTAATAGAAATATTACAATATTTTTTTCACCAACCGAGAAAGCAAGCAGACAAATGATTCTCAACAACTGATGACATTCTTACCATAAAAAAATTAAAATACTAAAGAATTCAATAAACTCCTCTGCATGACATTCATTAATTATAATAACGCTTCTAGTTCAGTTCGAGCATTGGTGAAATCCTAAGAATTATGTGACTGAAGACTATATATATATATATATATATATATATATATATATATATATATATATATATATATATATATGGGATGGAGACCATTTGGTGATCTAAGTATCAAACAACATGACCATGTACCTTAAAAGGAAGGCATTCAATCACTACGTCCTCTCCCAGCTGCCCCATGACATAGCACTGGAACAAAAACTTAAAATTCATCAGATAACTGCAGCAACCAATACCATTGCTGTAGCAACAGCAATGGTATTGGTTGCTGTAGTAGTAGTAGTAGTTGTTGTTGTTGTTATTGTTGTAGAAGTATTGGTGGTAATGATGGCAGTAGTATATTTATTAAATAGACGTCCCATCTACCAGCTACTACACGTGACGACTGTGACACGAGAAGATCCCTGGAACTTCACAACCACAAGCATATGGTCGCCGCAAGGCCAGTCGTTTCTCATTTCAGAGATCAGGGCAAGGCCTGAGCAGCACTTTTTAGCACCTCCTCCGTTCCATGAGAAAGGGGCTGGAAAATGGGCTTCAGTCATCCCTTTCTCCACCTGGCTGGCGGGCTGCCCTCAGTAACGTCGCCATTTCTTGCGGCCACAATAACAAAACAGATCGACCAGTAGGGGATGGGGAAGGAGGGGGGGGGGGGTAAGCAACCCTCCCAGATACGTCCAAGCCCTCCCCCCCCCCACACACACACTCCCAGCTGTGTGCCTCCCCCCCCCCATCCCTCACCCAACCACAGAGGATGGATATTATCTTGAACCTGTTTAATCTGATGATGCATCAAAGGATATCCTCCATTTATTATGATCATTACAAGCATCATCGTCGTCGTCGTCGTCATCATCATTATCATCATCATCGCCATCATCATGACCACCATTTCTCAGAGCCGTAGAACAAGGCAGGGAACGCGGGTGACTTGAAAAAGTGACTGGACTTTTACAGACGTTGACGACGCCCAGTGTAGAGAAGCAACTCATCGCTTGAAACCCACGGAATTTAAACATTACACCAATGACCTTTCCGCCCAGAAAACGCCACCAAAGTAACCTTATCTCAAACACTTGATACATCCCTCCACGGACAGAGGAGAAGAAATTCTCGAAGGATATGAAGAAATAAACCTCTTGCCGCAGTTGCTCGATTTGGGGAAATATCCTGGAAAAGGGAATCGTCCAGTTAAGAAAAGGTTCATGGATTTATGAAATGTTTGACCCATGGAGACAGAGACCTACTTAGCCCACGTCAACTTCTCGTCATACATACGACATGACCATGACGGAGGACAGCGCTTCTGATGCGAGGCAGGTTAGGTCGGACTGTTCCTTTGGGGGTCTTGCATGGGCCCATAAAGGTTGACCTATTCGCGACGCGTTAACGAGGATGGGCTGGGGGCTGCTATCTCTCTCTCTCTCTCTTTATATATATATATATATATATATGTATCTATATATATATATATATATATATATATATATATATAACTATAAAGTAATGTCGTAACACATTCGTAAAGATTCAACAGAAACCCACTGTGTTGGATAAGAAGAAATGAAATAAAATGAATTCCATATATTTCGATCACGGACTGTGATCCTCTTCAGTGGAATACAGAAAGGTAGAGCAAATGGCATGTCTTATATACAATAAAAAATAAGGGACAAGGGTAGGACTCAGGTGATCGAAATATATGGAATTCATTTTATTTCATTTCTTCTTATCCAACACAGTGGGTTTCTGTTGAATATATATATATATATGTATATATATACAGATATATATATATATAAATATATGCAAAGTAACCATTTGGAAAAATAAACTAACAAAGCAGAGCGCTTTTGTATATTGTATCTTCAGTGCAAAAATTACATAGTAATATAAATTAATAGATTATATATATATGTAAAAAGGAACAAGGAAATGTATATATAATCTATGCACTTATATTATCATGTACTTTTTGCACTTAAGATGTAATATACGAAAGCGCTCTGCTTCGTTAGTTTCTTTTTGCAAGTGGTCTACTTTGCATAAGTGAACACACGTACCCGTGTTCTTATTAGCATATATATATATATATATATATATATATATATATATATTTTTTTTTTTTTTTTTTTTTTTTTTTTTTTTTTAAGCCTCCCCGCAACCCTTGAATTGGCGAGGTTCCTGCTGGTCCCAGAGGACTTGCACAACTGCAGTAACCTTCACACCTGGACGGAGAGAGATCGCTGATGGGGAAAAACGTATGTGTAAAAACGAACACTAAAAATATAGAAAGAAAACACAAAAAAAAGAAGATTGAAAGGCGAAGGTGATTTACCTTTTTTTTTTTTTTTTGTAGTTGACATTCCCCGTTGCGACGGCAGCGTCAATGCCGTTCTTGTGAAGGGTGCTTGGGCCACAGTGAGACAAGTAGTCCGACGTTTTTGTGTGATTTACTCTCCCGGTCTTGGATCACGTGCGGGACACGTGATCGACAGCTGTTACCCTTGTTCTCGGAGAGTTTCGACAGATGACTTCGGCAGGAGCTCGGACTTTCAGCGTGAGAGGCCGAGACACTATCCACTAAACCAGTAGAAATCTCTCAAACTATTCCATGAGTCACACAACTGCGCCAAACTCGGTCGTGTCACTCCTGCAAAATTCTCTCTCTCTCTCTCTCATATATATATATATATATATATATATATATATATATATATATATATATATATATATATATATATGTATTCACTTGGTCTTTGGATCACGTGTTGGACTCGTGATCGACAGCTATTTCCCTCCTGGAAGAGAGCTCAGAGCTCGTAGGTCCGATCTATGGGTAATGCTATGACCTTGCACACACACACACCCCCAACTCCCCGCCCACGAGAGTCAGAGTAACGACCCGAGGCACAGCGATACCGAAATAATTTCGGCCCTGGGCAGGATTCGAACTGGGTGCTGGGTGCATTTCTGCTTCCCAGTCCAGTGCTTTACCAACTATACCACCGAGTGTGTGAGTGTGTGTGTGTGTGTGTGTGTGTGTGTGTGTGTGTGTGTGTGTGTGTGTGTGTGTGTGTGTGTGTGTGTGTGTATATATATATATATATATATATATACACATATACATATATATATGTATATATATACATATACATATATATATATATACACATATACATATATATATACATATACATATATATATATATATATATATATATATATATATATATATATATCAAATCAACCATCCTGAGTCCACTGCTGAAGAAAGGCCTTCATCGCATTCCATGAATCACACGACTGTGCCATCCTCTGCCACGTCACTCCTGCAAACCTCTCGATCTCGTCTCTCCATCTTCTGTCTTGTCTCCCTCTTCCACGCTTCCTATCTCGAGGCGTCCACTCAGTAACACACTTACTCCATCGCTCATCAGTCGTTCGCACTAACTTACCTGCCCAGTTCCACTTCCTCTCTTTTACTGCCTCCACAATATCTTTCACTCTAGTCTGTTCTCTCGCCCAACTTGCTCTCTTTCGGTCTCTCAGTGTTATTCCCATCATTGATCTTTCCATTCTCCTCTGTGCAGTCCTTAGCTTTGTTTCCATTGCCTTTGTCAGTTTCCAAGTCTCACACCCGTAGATTATCGCTGGTAGAATACATTGACTGTAAACTTTATGTTTAAAACATAAAGGAAGCAGCCTCTCAGGATTTTATTATACTTACCAAACACTTTCCAACCAATTGTAATGAGTCTTTTTATTTCATTATCATGATCTTTCGTCACTTTCACCATCTGTCCTAAATAATTATATTCTTCAACTTCCTCAAGACTCTCACCATCAATTATAATATCTTTATTTTGAACTTTCGTGTTGAATATTACTTTGGTTTTACTCTTATTCATTTTTAAACCTATTTTGATACTTTCCTTGTTCAGATCACTCAGCATATCTTGCAAGTCTTCTGCTCTTTCTGAAATAAGAATAATGTCTACTGCAAATCTTAAGTTGTTCAAATATTCGCCATTAATCTTCAAACCTCTCTTTTCCCAACTCAACCTTCTGAAAATACCTTACAAGCAAGCTGCAAATAATCTGTGTGAAATGGTATCGCCTTGCCGTACTCCTTTCTCGATCTTGATCTTTTCTGTATCTTTATGTGGTAGAATTATAGCGGTACCTTACGCATAAATCTTTCCTAAAACTTTTACGATCTGTTCGTTTGTACCCTGCTTGCGTAGCGAGTTTAGTATTGCTATTTGCTCTACCGAGTCAAAGACCTTCTCGTAATCTACAAAAGCTAAACAAAGAGTTATATTGTATTCTGTCGTTTTCTCGATTAGTTGGTTTATCGCCTGCAAATGGTCTAGAGTCGAATATCCGCTCCTAAAGTCTGCATGTTCTCTCGGTTGGTTTCCATCTAGAATTTTACTTAGTCTATTTGTAAGGATCTTGGAGAATACTTTATATTCATTTGATAGCAAGCTAATCGGTCGATAGTTACTAAGGTCCTTCTGGTTTCCTTTTTTATGAAGGAAAATCACTATAGCACTGCACCACGCATCAGGAACGCTTTCATTACGTAAGCACTGTGTTGCAATTAAGCTAATTCAATATGAACTAATTTCCCTGTGTCTTTCAAAAGATCTATCTAAATACCATCTTCTTCAGGTGCTTTTCCTCGTTTCATAGTTTTTAGAGCAAACTCTACTTCTTTCTTTATAATCTCTGGCACACTACTAACATCTACGGATGAATTTATTGACTCAACTATGGTCTTCGACCAGTAAAGCTCTTGGTAAAATTCTTCTACTCTTTTTACCATTCTGTCTCTACATTTGATTATTTCTCCATTTCTATCTTTCAAACATATCATTTGCTGTCTTCCTAAAGCATGTCTGCGTTCGGTCCCTTTTATACTTTTACCTTTCTGAATAGTTTCTTCTATTTCATCCATGTTTCTCTTTCTTTTTTCTGATCTCTGCCTTTTGTTGATAAGCTTTCTATTTCGTCTCTCTTGTTTTAATCTGCATGGTCCTTCTTTTTTTAAGTAGGTCATTTGTAGCTTTGGAGTATTTGTTTTCTCTAATGTTTTTTGTACTTCCTACTTTCTCTGCCGATTCCCTAATGATATTTACTAAATTTAAATTTATATCTTCCACGGTGTCCTCGTTAGTTCTTAGAGCTTCGAATCTATTTTTGATTTCTAACTGAATTTTCTTATCATTATCCTTAACCTTTGCAAGTCTTATTTTCTTTCTTAAAAACTAGTTTATTTCTCTTGGCTCTGAAACTGAATTAAGCTGTGCAACCTACCATTCTATGGTCACTACCTATGTTGACTTTATTTATCACTTTAACATTGTTAACACTTTTGCTCTCATCTCCTAATATGAAGTCTATTTCGTTCTATGTTGTTCCATTTGGACTTCTCCAGGTCCATTTACGACCTACACGCTTTTGGAAGAAAGTGTCCATTATCCTCATGTTGTAGTTCTCTACAAAATTGACTAACATCTCGCCTTTGTCATATCTTTCACCTACTCCAAACTTC
>NC_134802.1:32896711-32899211 GCF_046742065.1 Oratosquilla oratoria
TAATTTGTGTGAAATTGTATCGCCTTGCCATAATCCTTTCTCGATCTTGATCTTTTCTGTATCTTTATGTAGTCGAATTACAGCGGTAACTTTCGCATAAATCTTTCCTAAAACTTTTACGATCTGTTCGTTTGTACGAGTTTAGTACTGCTATTTGTTCTACCGAGTCAAAGCCCTTCTCGTAATCTACAAAAGCTAAACAGAGAGGTATATTGTATTCTGCCGTTTTCTCCATTAGTTTGTTTATCGCCTGCAAATGGTCTAGATTCGAATATCTGCTCCTAAACTCTGCCTATTTTCTCGGTTGGTTTCCATCTGAAACTTTACTTAGTCTATTTGTAAGGATCTTGGAGAATACTTTATATACATTTGATAACAAGCTAATCGGTCGAAAGCTACTATGGTCCTTCTGGTCTCCTTTTTTATGAAGCAAAATCACTATAGCGTTGCACCACGGATCAGGAACGCTTTCTTGACGTAAGCACTGTGTTACAATTAAGGAGGTGCTAAGATGAGAGGGAGGGTGGAGGGGTGTGGAGTGTATTCAGGGATGGAATGGGTGGAAATGATTTTATGCCTTTTTCTCTTTTGGCTACCTCCCTTGTAAGGGGGAAAAAGCCTTGGTATATGTATGTATGTAATATGAACTAATTTCCCTCTATCTTTCGAAAAGTCTATCGATATACCATCTTCCCTTTCCCTCGTTTCTTATTCTTTAGAGCAAACTCTACTTCTTTAATTTCTGGTACAGTACTAACATCTACAGATGAATTTATTGACTCAACTACGGTCTTTGACGAGTAAAGCTCTTGGTAAAATTCTTCTACTCTTTTTACCATTCTGTCTCTACATTTAATTATTTCTCCATTTCTATCTTTCAAACATATCATTTGCTGTCTTCCTAAAGCATGTCTGCGCTCGGTCCCTTTAATACTTTTACCTTTCCGAATAGTTCCATCTATTTCATCCATGTTTCTCTTTCTTTTTTCTGATCTCTGCCTTTTGTTGATAAGCTTGTTTAGTTCTACTCTTTCTATTTCGTCTCTCCTGCTTTTAATCTGCATGGTCCTTCTTCTTTTAATTAGGTCATTTGTAGCTTTGGAGTATTTTTTTTTTTCTTTCAAACTTTTTGTACTTTCTTTCTCTGCCGATTCCTTAATGATATTAACTAAATCCAAATTTATATCTCCCACGGTGTCCTCATTAGTTTTTAGAGCTTCGAATCTACTCTTAATTTCTAATAGAATTTTCTTATCATTATCCTTAACCTTCTCAAGGCTTATCTTCTCTTTTAAAACTAGTTTATTTCTCTCGGCTCTGAAACTGAATCTACCTCTGTTGACTTCATTTCTCACCTTAACATTTCTAACACTCGTGCTCTCATCTCCTATTATGAAGTCTAATTCGTTCTTTGTTGTTCCATTTGGACTTCTCTAGGTCCATTTACTATCTACATGCTTTTGGAAGAAATTGTTCATTATCCTCATGTTGTAGTTCTCTGCAAAATTGACTAACATCTCACATGTCATTTCTTTCACCTACTCCATACTTCCCAATGCACGACTCATCTCCCATCTTCCCCACTTTAGCATTAAAGTCGCCTATTACCAACGTGTACTTTTTTCTTGATCCATTGCCTGACTTAAATCATCATAGGACTCAATTTCATCATCTGAACTCTGTGAAGGTGGTGCATAAACTTTATCTATTTTTAGAGTGTACCTTTTACACAGCCCAATCACAATCCAAGATACCCTGTCTGATAAACTACTGAACTTGACTACGTTACCAGCAACCTCTCGGTTTATCAAGAATCCTACTCCACTGGATCTTTCTTTGTCCTTACCTCCATAGTAGAACAGGTGGTGACCATCCTGTAATTGTGTCAGCTTTTCTTCCGCTCTTCGGACTTCGCTCAATCCTACGATGTCACACTTGATGTTGTCTAGTTCTTCCATTAAACTCTCCAGCCTAAGATCTTCTGAGAGACTTCTTACGTTGTAAGTATAGATCTTCCTTTTCTTCGTGTTGTTTAATGTCCAAGACTTGGATCTCCTTGGACAGTGTTTACTCACATTCGGTGGCACACACTACCCGTTAGCACACGAGGCAATGCGGTTGGACCTTTAGGAGACAATGATCCAACAGGAACACCCGGTTTTGTTTTGGTTGTACTATTCATGGCTGCTATGATTTTTTTTTTTTTTTTTTTTTTTTTTTTTACAATCTCACCTCCTTGCCAACAAGTTTCTGGTGAGATATTTCTCTGGTGTCACCTTATTCATTATATTCGGTGAAGCCCTATATCTATAGGGTGCCCAATAGTCCACCCCTTATATCCATGAAGAATTTCCCTGTTCGCCATCAGGGACGTGCCAGTTAGCAGTGGGTCCTGCGACTGTGCGTGTGAGCTGCTCTTTGTCTGATCTTTCTTACAAAACCTGTTCGATATGAGTGACCCTGCAGAGATTTCCTCTCTATCGACATATTTTTGTAACCA
>NC_134802.1:32904211-32961711 GCF_046742065.1 Oratosquilla oratoria
ATTATTATTATTATTATTATTATTATTATTATCATTATTATTATTATCATTATCAAAGTTACTATTATTATTACTATTATTATTATTATTTATTATTATTATTATTATTATTATTATTATTATTATTATTATTATTATTATTATTATTATTATCATTACTATCATTATTATTATCATTATTACTAATAATATTATTGTTGTTGTTGTTATTATTATTATCATTAATATCATTATTTTACGTATTTCAAAGAGCGACAAAGAGGCAAAAAGTACAAGAGTAGAATGCTCAAAATAGCGCCGCTCCAGAAAGTAAAAACTTAGAATACGTAAATCTGGAGTCTAATGCCGATGAAGGAAAATGTTTGAAGAACTTTCTTTGAAATAATCCAAGTCAAAGGCATCAGGGTAACAAGTTCCAGAGTCTCCCAACAAAAACTCATTTTGTGCAAATATTTGAATCATGAGAATTTTGATGTAAATTTCTCATGTTGAACTCTCTTTTTTTTTAAGTTTAGCTGATATGTTTGGCAGACATCGCAAACACGGAAGCAGAAAGATTAATATTGAGAGATTAACCTTTTAAGAAATCACTGAATCAGCCATACAACCAATATATATATATATATATATATATATATATATATATATATATATATATATATATATATATATGTATATATATATATATATATATATATATATATATATATATATATATATATTATATATATATTCTACCTCTTCTTTCCGTGTACTATCAATTTTTGTGCTCGCCCGTGCAACATTCACAACAATCAGGGAACCGACCGATACACCTTCATCTATTGAAATAAGAAAGACGTTTTATTCACTATTTTTCTGTGCAGAAACTCTTCAGGTATTCGTGTGGTAATGAAAATATAAGGTAATGTCAATTTTACTATTTCAGGCGAGTAAAATAGAATATTTTTTCGACAAAAAATGTAAATTACTTTTTCTACTTTCATGTACCGAAACCAATTCGAAGGGACAGATTAAATGTATATTTTTACTAAATATCATGTTAATAGTTAACAGATAAATTACCGATGAATTCAGAAGGCCTAAGTTGTTTGTTTATTTATTTATTCATTTATTTATTTATTTATTGCAATACTTCGTAAATACAATCTTTGTTCCTGGCTATTACGACAGACCTGAGTTTTTTCTTAACATTCAATAGTTGTTTTCCGTAGAGAAACAAAAAACTTTATAGGGCCATTAGGTGCTGTATATTTTATTGCTTAAATTTGACAAAAAGTTTGGTGCTCATCCAGCATGCAGGCCGGATGCCATTTCCAGAAAAAAATATATATATATTCGTTGGAAGTGAAGGTTACAATCGTCGCTCAGCTGGCAGCTATCATTGTTTCATGGAAATGCTAACTTCCTGTTAGACAAGGGATATCCTGTAGGCGCCAGGACTTAACTGTCATATTTGCTACATAGTCTGCTAGAGTAGCTAAAGGCCACCGGTGACCGTTACACAGACCCACGCACCCATCCGATTGTGTATAGGCCAAGAATT
The DNA here is from genome assembly GCF_046742065.1 of Oratosquilla oratoria. Classification (NCBI taxonomy): domain Eukaryota; kingdom Metazoa; phylum Arthropoda; class Malacostraca; order Stomatopoda; family Squillidae; genus Oratosquilla; species Oratosquilla oratoria. Next base: position 32,905,758 of record NC_134802.1, read on the forward strand.
TTTAACCGTTTTCTCTCCACGCGCCCCTTTGTGAAAAATGAAAAACGCATACAAAACAGTATCCTGCCGTGCATGTTAAGTAGTGGAGCCAATATATTAAATGCAAACATGCTGAAATTATGAAAATACATTAAATTACTATATTTACTTCGCTTATCTGTCTAGGGCCTAGACTCTAGTGTATAACCTCAAGATCAACCCTGTTGTGTTTGTTTGAGTTCCTGGATATGTAGGCGGGTAAACAAAATTCATCGACGCTTCCTGGTGCAGTCTTGGCATCGGGTTACGGAAACGTGGAAAACTGTCGTACTGTAAGCCGTCTCTTAGTAAATAAACGGCGCCTTCTGTTTTCTTTTCTTATCAAGATTATCACAGACTGCTTCTTAAGTTAAATTTGAAATAAGGGACTTTTAACATTGATATACTATAGCAAAGCAATCAGGAATTTATATCTTCAATTGTACATTTGACCCACATCACTTAGGGACATCTGACCTGACCAGTCGGCACTGTATGTGACTGAACATGTTTGACAGACCCGTGCGAATTTAAACACATGATCCATTTACATCGAGTTTTATACTAAAAACCATACTTTGTGCATGGTAACGTTATTATTCTTATACTGTCTGGGAATTTATGGGTGAATACATAATGCTTGTATCTTCTTATGAGTCAGATTTTTTCCGTTTCTGGGTGTACTGGACATCAAAATTTAAATGTAGCAAAAACGGTGCACAACAAAAACAAACGAAAATACAAAAATAAGATGAAACAAAATTTGTCGCTAAAATCTTGCCAACAAGATCCAGTGACTGACAACCATCTAGTGTAGCGTGACAGCATCGACGAAGCAGCTTCGAACTTTCAACGACCACGGGTGAATTTAATGGTACTAAAAACTGACGCGTGACCGTTGCCTGGCCTCGCATTTTTTCTATTTTTTTCGTTTTCTTTTTGAGAGGGTAGGGGAGACAAATCCTTTGTCTGACTTGTCCATCCCTTCATTTATTGTTCAAAGAAACAGAAATATAAAATTTGGACTTTGATCCAAAAGTGTTGACATAGACATACCTTCATTGAGTCCTTGGGTGGAACTCACACTCCTGACCTTGTCTTGGCCTCGAATGGTTCTGTCTCGACAAAGCAACACCTAGTGCGTGTAGACGTGTGTATGCATGGTCGTACGCGTCGTCCATAATTCTGTTACGTAAGTGGCTAGGTCAAAGGGTATGCAGTAGCAAGATGGTTAAAGCGCTTGGTGCGTGCAACGGGCCCACAAGGATCGAGGTTGAATAATGTCCCTGGATGATTAGTTTTTCCCTCTCGTTTTTCTTCTCTTTATATTTGATTTTCCCTTTCTGGTTATTTTTTAATTTCTCTTATTCCATTTTCTTTTCCATTTATATTGTTTTATTATTTCAATTTATTTTCTTTTATTTATTTTCATTTATTTTCCTTTTATTTTCTTTACAGTTATTTTCTTCAAAGCAGGTTAACTTGGAAAAATCCTATTTCCTCAAGCAACCGTGAATGAAGAAAAAAATGCGACTATTAATTAGAGTAGGTTGGACCCCGACATGACGTCATCGCGCGACTCGACGCCATCTTGGGATGAGCAATTGAATTACTTTATTCCCACCCTAATGGCGACGTCCTCCAACACCTGCATTGTCACGCCTACTGGATATCCCACCGCCCCCTTCATTCCCATTGCTAAGTCTCTCCTCTCTCTCTCTCTCTCTCTCTCTCTCTCTCTCTCTCTCTCTCTCTCTCTCTCTCTCTCTCTCTCTCTCTCTCTCACTCTCTCTCTCTCTCTCTCTCTCTCTCTCTCTCTCTCTCTCTCTCTCTCTCTCTCTCTCTCTCTCTCTCTCTCTCTCTCTCTCTCTCTCTCTCTCCCCCTTCATATGTCTTGTCGTCTGAGATAAATCAGTTTCGATTATTTTCGTCATTATGTTCTTATCCATATAATGAAATGCCACTTTTATAGTCTTCAGGAAATCACAAGTTTTTTCTATTATTTTCCATATGACTTCCTGGTGATAGATAATCTCTGACTAAAACCCCTAAAAATCCTCCTCTGTATTTATTAATTGTTTCCCCCACTTTATATCATTGATGCATTTGGTAGATTTCTGTGGGTTCACCTCATGGACCTAACAAAATAATTTGACGACCAGATTCCGCCTCTCAATAGATCGATAGCATCGTCTAGTGCAGTGGATCTTAACCAGAGGGCATAGAAAGAATAACGAGGCGCCACATCTGTACTACACTGTCTCAAGTCATATTTCCTATGAGGCTAATGCTGCTAGTATGATATTTACTCAGGAATTGGAAGAAAAAAATAAGGATGAAGGTCATGATGATGCTCAGTGTTACCAAAAGTGGGATGGATTGAAAAAGATGTAGAACCAAGGCCATGAAAAACTTCATCTCCTATGTAACACCCCTTCCCACCATAATTCATTAAAAGTTGCAATAGGTCATCCATGCTCGGTCAAGAACTACTCTGTGAATAGATTTATGATGAGAAACTTTAGTTAGCGTTGACATACTTAATCCATAATCCTAAAAGCTTTTAAGACTAAAAGAGATAAGTTAACAATTGCTGACACGTACAAATTAGTCAATTTCTTTAGAAGATTTAGCAGATGCTCGTTCATTGGCAACGGTGTACGCTTTGAACCTAAGCTCTGCTAAATTTGGGTTGTTTTAATCATGGATATAATATGATATCTACTTCACATCAATGATTACCGTTTTGATTAACAAATTATTTTACAAATGAAGCTGATCAAAAATGTAATTAATTATTTATTCCCGTACCTTCGAGTCTTCGTTCAAATTTTAATTTCACTGCTCGTTCTTGCATACTACGAATGGAAGCCTGACAACAAATTGTATGCAGTCGATATTTTTAGGGATCTTAGTGCCGTCTCTACTAACCAAATCACTCGGCAATATTTTTCCTATCATGTCAGGAGACTGGTTTACACTCAAAAGAGAATGCTAAATATTTTCAATTTCTACCGTCTCTCCGTTTTTTCTAACCTGCTAGTAATATATTATATTCCTGCTAAGCATTGTTCACATATCTGCTGAAAATACATATGATAATTTTTATAGCAGGTGTTTTGCTTCTATAAATTTATACTTGACTCACGATGATGTGAAAATCAATAAAGATGACAACAAATAAAACTCAAGAATGTTGTATGGTATTTTCCTTTTATGCTGACTGTCGCCTAGCTATTCTATTAAATTCCGTTAGACATCCTTGATAGTGAAGTTGTTTAAAGGTCAACTGAGAAGGTTTTCAAAGGGATGGTTAATATTTGTTAGATGTATGGATTAATTTTTTTTTAAAAGATAATGCAAAAATATATCCTAATTATTACGCAATGTGATAAAAAGGCCTATCAAAATATCGTTGACAGACGAACTTTTTCTTCGCCGATCTTCGGCTGTTCTCGTAAGGCTCTATCGGCTGTGACGTCACAAGTGTTGTTTACATTTGATGCAAGTCACTATACGAAAAAAACTAGAAATTAAAAAGGAAAAAGACATGAAAAGCTATGGAAACACATAAACAGCTTAAGGTCATATGGCGCAGACAAAACTACAAGTGACACAGCGGTATATAATGAAAACAATACCAAAACAAATAAACAAGAACTAGGAGAGAAAATTACAACTTTCTGGAAAGACATATACCATTGACCTGCAAAACTCATTGAAGACACCTGGACCCCAGAACTTAAAAAAAAAAAAAAAAAAAAAAAAAAAAAAAAAAAAAAAAAACACGAGGTAATAGAAAAAGGTCCCATGGTCACAGGCATACATCATACAGTCAACATCCCAGAAATTCTGAGCGAGCACTAAAACTACGCCTTCAACATCACAGAACCAAGTACCAAACGTATGAGCTCAGGGGACATCACAGCAAAAGTGCTAACTAAACAAATAATAAAAATTAATTGTGGTAAAGCAGCAGGTCCAAACGGTTTAAGCATTGAAATGTTTAAAGAAATAATAAAAGACACAGAAGCCACAACAAAACTCGTTGCGGCCCACAACTCAATAATCAAACAAAACTGAGCACCTCAAAACTGGAAGACCTCAAACACAAAGCTCATTCCAAAAACACAAACCCCACAAATCAAGAACTTCAGACCAATAGCCTTACTAGGCACATCTTACAAGATACTAATAATCATTATCAAAGAAAAACTGGAAAAACACCCACCAAAATCAAAACCTACTAGAAACACAGAATGGTTTCACATCAAAGAGAAGAATAGCTGATAACATCTTCATGCTACAATACAGCATCACAGAAAGTTACAAGAATAAAGAACTGCTGATAGTCATTTCAATAGATTTCACCTAGGCCTCTGACAGTATAAGAAGGGAAACCCTAACAAAAGCACTAAAATTTTCAAACATCCACCCAGACATCATATATACAATAACCAACATATACCAAGGAGATGATACTAAGATAATGATAGATAACGAGGAAACGTGCAAAACACAAATCACCGGTGGTGTCAGACAAGGAAGCAATGGCTCCACCACACTTTTCCTATTAATAATATACATGATCAACAATAAGACCTCCGTCTAGAAGGCTTCAAAAACCACATCACACAAATAACTTCAATCTTCTTTGCTGATGACGGACTCGTACTAACAAATTCTGTAGATGAAGCGGCACAAGCACTCACGTTGCTAACTGAGATTGGGGAAGAATGTGATTTAAGAATAAACAAAGCAAAGAGCAATATCCTAAACTACAATCTAGCAGAGTTCCCAAAAGAAATTAGTGGAATAAAAGTCATGGACTCCATAACATACTTAGAAATAAAGAAAACAAATAAGAGGAAATGCCTCAAAGAACACCTAAATAACGTTTTCTGCAAAGCAAAATCATTTACTAATCAAACAGCCTCAATAACGGCAAGAAGCTGCAACAGGATCAGCATCGGCAAAGTGTTTCGGAAAAAATGTCGCCATTCCAAGTCTACTCCATTCAATTGAAGCAATCTTCTTCACAAAAAGTGAACTCAGCAGGCTGCAGATAATAGAGAACAAGGCTTACCAAATAATATTCAGAGCACTACATTACACACCAGCAGCAGCAGCCCTGAGAGCAGAGACTGGATCTTCCTCAGCTTACACTAGAGATATGCAAAACAAGCGCTCATACGCCAGACACATCATTGGAGATGGGGGGAAATAAACTAGTCAAGCTCATTTTTCAAGACCTATTTGAAAGACAAGGAAGTTACTGGGCCAAGAAACCTCGATCATACTTACAAAAGCTAAACTTAAACCGAGAGGGTCTCAAAATGATAAAAAAAAAACTCAAAGCCAGGATAAACAATTTTTATACAGACGTATAGAAAGCCGAACTGACAAGCAAACCCTCCCTATCGCACTACAGGCGGTGGAAACCAGAAATAAAAACAAAAGAAGAAATTTGTGAAAATAACGGGAATAGTAGCTACTACCAACACAGCACCATTTTTCTCGCTTTGCACTTGCTTCATAGATGTAATCTGCTCGGCAATCATGAACCACGCAACCTGCTTATCATCTTGCTTTCAGGTTCAAAAGCACACAAAAAGCTTGAGCTCATAGTAACGCAGAAAGCACCTCTCAAGGATATCGGTCAGCTCTCGCCTTGTCAACAAACATCAGCACTGGAATCGTATCACAAGGTTGTGTGCTTCTTTGCTCCCAAGTCCCAGCACTTTTTTATGAAGCAATGAAAGGAAGGCAAGTACATATGTAACTTCAAACATCTCTTGATGTAATTTCACTACGGTAATTCAGGCACAAGGGGGCTGAATTCATATTGAAAATTATCATTATCAATTTTCAATTTTCAGACTACTACTTGCTGCACTTCATTTCAATGAAAATTCATGTAAAAAACAGAAAACGGAAAACATAGATAGGTGCGATGTGCTATATCTTATCCCAAAGAATATAAACAACAGCAGTTACGTCATCAGTGCCATATTGGTGGAAAATGTAACTACGACACTGAAAAGCTCGTCTGCTGTGAGGCAGTTTTGAGACCATGCTTTTTGGATAAAATCAAGACTATAAAATAGTAGAAATTTGCATTTTAGTGTTCTAACTTTTAAGTTATAATTTCTTACATGAAATAACAAAATATAAAGAAATCTAAAACTTTCTCAGTTGACCTTTAAGGTCAACCTCCGAAAACTCCTTGGGCTCGTATATCGCTTCTGGTTCATCCAATTGTTTTGAAATTTTAATATGTTGTTTGTTGGTGTAAATGAATGTTATTCTGTAAATTCCATAAAATTTTGGTGAATTGTAGCGGCTACAAAAAAAAACGTTTTTAACCTCACAAAATTATTTTTTCACTTAATTGCTTTGAAAATTTTATCATAGAAAATTGGGCTATTTATTTTTTTTTTTTTTGTTTTTTTTTTTTGTTTTGTTTTTTGTACAAATGAAAATTCCAATTCCTACAAAAAGTCTTGTTTTCGTTGAAGTATAAAATGATACCTAAGTTGATGAGATTTTTTTACTGAGTTTGTGGGATTATTTGAAGTAAAAAAAAAAAAAAGAGATATCGGCTTCTAAAGTTTTTTTTTTTTCCTTGTCCTGCCAAGTGTATTCATCTGATTGGCATGAAAATTTCACATATGACTGTGTACACAGTGTTAACTTAGTGGAGTATGATGAGGCATTTGATCCCCCTTCCTAAAGAAAGTATTAATCATTCATAGGTGATAAACCAGGCAGCGATAACACATTCTCCCCTTCATCTCTGCTAGTTTCCTCTTGGTTTGAAGAGTCTAGATGCTTTTTCTTTCTCCTTTACCCTCCTTGAGGTTGGATATCTTCACTATTGCAAGCTTACATTTGCAGGTCATCTTACAAGACGAACATAAGAGAAATACTGCAGGAACGCAGCGTAACAACCTCTCCGGTGTCTACGTAGGTACTGAAAAGGCCTAGCTAGGAAGACCACGTTTTGTGGGGATGGGATGCCGTTTGTCGAAATTCATATAAAGAAAAAAATATTTCAATAATAGTTCTACGTAGTTATAAGCATAGAATGATACCTCATTTTCTAGCACACGCGTCACACTATGACACCCGGGTCATTTAAAAATGGCGTCGGGGAAGGGGAAAGAATTTAATTTTTAGAAGAAAAAGCTTCACCAGGGTGAACGAATAAAACTGAATGGTGAAATTTAAAAAGTATTCGTGGAAAATTCACCGGGGTGGCTCCCCTTAATTTAATGAAACAACCTAGTGTTCAACCAAACATGATTAACATTTTCGGTTCTTAAAAGTTTCATATATCCCTTGGACATAACAAAAGCCTCGAATACACCATAATGAAAAATCTCAAACTGACAAATTGAAAAGAATATATGTGACTACCCGGAAGATTATTGAAGCAATTTTTAATCTAATACACACCCTGAGAACCGGTAGTATTGGATAAATTAATAAATCAAACACATAATTGAAGCTATACATTTACTGTATATGGAATTAGACATTATGACCTCACCCCACCCCTTTCTTACCTGTGAATACAATGCGTGTACCACGACTTATCCAACCTTGGGACCCACGCTATCTGTCACGTCTCTGATGACAACCAAGACCGATCTTCATAGGTTTATGGGATACTGTCGTAATGACAGCGTGAATCATCAAGCACCCTATAAATATATTAAATAAAATGGCACCAATGACGTATCTCACAATCACAGTTTCGCGTGCTAGCTATGATTTGCAGAGTTGCGGTATAGAGGGAAATGCACTGGCTTACTTAGAAAGCTATCTGATGAACAGAACGTATTGTGTACAGATTGGAAAATCCTATTCTAAGAAAAGATCTCTGCAGAGAGGAGTTCCTCAAGGAAGCGTACTTGGTCCTGTTCTTTTCTGTATATACACCATATGATTATCTGAATTGCTATTGCGGCAGGGTGTCAATTTCAAATTGTTTGCGGATGATACCCAATTCTACATGTCTATGTCTGATGTTAATGATGCTGAAGAGAAACTGGAAACTGTCTTGTATGACGTCAAATCATGGATGGATGGAAAACAACTTAAATTGAATCCGAATAAAACTGAGGTGTTGATTGTGGGAAAGAAAATGAGTCTCAGAAGATTAGGTACTAGGAGTCTGCGGATATTGGATAGTACGTTGGATGGAAGAAGTGCTATTAAGGATTTGGGTGTTCTATTGGATGAAAATCTCTCTTTTGAAGCTCAAATCAATAAAGTGGTGAAAGTTGCTGGATATCATTTGAGGAATATTGGTTTTGTGAGAAAATATTTGGATGAGGATACTGTAAAGATGCTTCTTCATAATTATGTTATAAGTAGACTAGATTATTGCAACTCTTTACTTTGGCTTACCAAAACATCGGCTTCGGAAACTACAGTATGTTATGAACAGAGCTGTGAGATTACTCAAAGGTCTTGCACCTCGTGCGAGAGTAACTCCAGTACTCATGGAATTACACTGGCTACCAATAAAGGCGCGGATAGTTTTCAAGATATGTCTTCTGACTTTTCGAGCCTTGAAATATGGAAAACCAGAATATCTAAGGAGTGATGGACAATATTGGTTGAATGAGCCAAGAAGTAATTTGGTAATGGGTTTTCGAGCGTTTGAAAGATGTGCGCCAAGACTTTTTAATGAGCTACCACTGAATGTCAAATTGAGTAGAAACTGTGCCATTTTCAAGAAAAATTTGAAGACACATTTGTTCACCGAGTGTTATGACATGGATGATTTGTGTATTAGAAGTGACTATAGTGTTTGATAACATCAATGGAGGCCCTTCAGAGCACCGATGCTGGTGGAGCGGGGCCTAGAACTCCCAAATAACAAGTAACAACAAGTAACAAGTAAGTGTAAGCACTGTCCAATCAGATCTGTGTCTTGAACATTAAGCAACCTGAAGTAGATGAAGATATACTTTTCAATGTGAGAACCCTTGCAGAAGACCACAAACTGGAACATTTGATGGAGGAACTGGAGAACATCAGATGGTATCGTTGAAGTAAGTGGTTAGAGCGAGGAGGTAGAGATGTAGTAGCTACGACTTCCATCACTTGTTCTACCACAGAAACCAAGGGAAGAAAAAATCCAGAGGTTGTTGGCAACTTTATTAAATCAAGATTTGCATCAAATAGACTTGGTTTGATTAACATTAATTGTAAAATATATACCCAGGAAATAATGCAATTGCACCAACTTCACAGAGATCAAGATAAAAACAAATGCACGTTGTTAGTTTAGCGGCTTCAAGGCTAGAATAGGGCAAGGTCTAAATATACAGGTCAGACCGTTTGAATCATTGTGCGCAGCTTCTGACGTCATTAGGCTGGGTCCGTTTTCTCTTTGTGAAACACTGAAGAAAACTGTGAAACGCCAAGGAAGACAGGAACTATAATATTTTGTATATTATATATATATATATATATTATATATCATATATATTATATATTCATATATATAGACAGGAACTATAATATTTTATATATATATATATTCTATATAATATTTGTCAGAATATAACTAATTGCGTGGAGCGGTGCGAGCGAAGGCAACAACATACCCGAACGACGCACCAGCTTCAACTGACAGCTATAGGACCCGCGAACCCCACTTTGAACAGCCAGGTGACGTTCACGGGCCCGCTGCGCCAACTCCCTCGAAATTCGGTCGGAAGTGGTTAGACCTGTTATTCCTTAGATCTTGGAATAGGGTAGAATATGAGAGGCGAATCGTACTTTGGAAATTTTGTTGTTGGTGAGAGAACCGACAGTGGTAAAATTCTAATTAAATTTGCAAATAACTGCAACACAATAATAAACACTGGGTGGGGGTGGAGAATATTGTGGAGGCGGCAAATGAACGATTATGGAACTGGATAGGGATGGTAGCCGAAGAGGAGGATGAGAAAATGAGTAAATTTATTGACTGGACGCCGCGAGATGGAAAGCGTGGAAGATGGAGACCAGGTGGAATGTAGAGATAACATTGCAGGAGAGGTAGGAAGAGGACTGTTGGGTAGTGACCTCCGAATGCTTGATTGGTCTTGGTGTCTCGTTTTCTACGGTTCATTAGGACCGTTACCGTTGCTTGAATCGGGCTTCAAGCAACGCACGCCTTGTTCGTCGTGTTATTCTATAATCGTATCGTGTACCAGAGAATTCACTTTTGAATGCAGAATGTTCAGATTAAAAACAATTATAACAATAATGAAATGGCAACAATCTGTGGTACTTCAAACTGCCTGGTTACGTGTGTATGGGTAGAGTCGACGGTTCAGATTTCTAACCGATCTGTGACGCGACTGCGACCAACAACCTGCAGAAGGTCGAATATCGAGCGAAAGTATTACCCACCCCACCCACCCACCCCTGATGCATTCCTCACTATTGTATCACCAATTATGTTCAAACAAAGCCCTACAGACATGACACCAACAAAGGCACCAAGAACATGTCCTATTTTTCACCGCCCCTCGATGTGAAAATGATACCGAAGTTGAACGATGTACGATGTTTATATTTTGTGATATACGAAGTGTCCATTACACTCAAACTCTGTAGGGTCATTATTAACACATAGAAATGAAAGCGATGTGACCAAATGCAGACTAGTAGAGTTTGTTATGTCTGCTAGAGTCCACTAAAACTATAAAAAAGAAGAAGAAGAAGAAAACGAATAGCTGATGTCACGATTGATTGAATGTTGATGGTAAGAGAATAACCTCGAAAAAATATGGATTCCAACATTTCTAGGTTCAATATGATGTTGAATTGGGAGTAGCCTAGTGATATCTATGACATTCTCTTGATTTAAGAGCCAAGTGTATTGCTGATGATGTTGTCTCATGGTTTCTTGTTGTAGATGAAGAGACAATGGTCTCTATTGGCAGCGTGTCGTGCGACCAACAGAGATTGAATTACGGGATAACAGTTCCCAGAGGTACAATGATATTCGAGTACCTCATTGGTCTAGAACATTATCCCAGGTCTATTATAGAAATCGTTCTTCACTATTAATGAAACTTAAGGATCTTATAAAAAATAAGAAATGACAATAGCAGTCAACAAATATTAACAACATCGTGCCACTGGTAGACATGCAATAGTATATGATGTGTCTCGTTTTAGGGGTAATATCTGGTGAGAATTATATTGTGGTAAAATACCTTGGTGATATTCCTTTGGTAAGGATTATACCCAGACAAGCTAAGTTTTCAATATCTCATTTGTATTTTTCGTAGCTCCTGTATAGCTTTAGGTTCTGCATATTCTGAGGCCCTGTCTATACGGCATTACAAATGTATTTCTGGCACCACCAACGAACAAGAGAAATATGACAATTCTATGGCAACTTTGACCGTGATATTTCAAAATAATTATTTCAATTTATTTTTTAATTTAGTGTGTGATTCAACAGAATTTGTTCATCTTATCAACAACCAGTCTCATTTTATCGATTTTCTTTTTAACCCATGACGTTAATATATATATATATACACACATATATATATATATATATATATATATATATATATATATATATATAGATAGATAGATAGATAGATAGATAGATAGATATATATATATATATATATATATATAGATATATATATATATATCTTTTTTTTCATGAACGAATACACCTATTCCATTCTTCGTAGGTTGTCATAGGTCATGTTACGTAGCAACATTGTCGATATTGAATTTTCAACTTTCCTAGTAGCCTCGTTACCACTATAGAAAATTATACATCCATTTTTTTCATTATTTTACAGAAGATTATTAAAACTATCGAAACCTGAAGTGTGCATAGGCAGAAACAGGACATCATTCTGTATCATTCATGGTAAACGGTATTCTACGGTATTTACTAATTTCAAATAAAACCTATATAATGTCATGCACGATACATTTTACATGATGAAAAATATTGTCATATGTATGCCCATCGGCTATTGAAGATACAATATAAATTCCATGTCTTTTATAAAGGTACAAACGTCCCGCTGTTACTTTCTTTTCTCCCATTGGTCAGAAGTTTATGACGTCACAGATATTTACTACGCTGTCGTATTCATTGGCTGACGCCTGAAGAAAACTTACCGAGTTCGCTCTGGATCAGTGCGGGAGAAGACACGGTGGGGAGTGGAACGTGGGAGTTCAGTGTTACGAATTTAAATTGCATTTACATGAATTGTATACGTTTGTGTTAACCTACCAACAAATATGGGGCAAAGAGGCTGCACAGGTAATGCCCACGTCGCTATTTATGAAATTATCATTGGCAAATACATAAGTAAAGGGATGATTTGGTTTTGTGAGATGTTTTCCAAGGTAATATAAGGTGTACAGTAGAAGTCGGGAGACACCTGTAGTAGAAAGAGTATATCACGGAAGTAGTTATGCTTGAGTGCTTCATAAACGGTATATGGGTCATGTCGTTTCATGTTGTTGAACAAGGATTTTACAGCAAGATCGAAGTGCAAGAAAATGATTACTCAACAGTATTTTCCTGGTGATATTGTGCAGTAATTAGTGTGTAAACATTGGTGTTTGCAGAATCTACGCAAGTAATCTCCATATTTGACCCGAGATTTGGAGAAAATGAGGAAATTGTTCCGGAGAAAGTGTGTTACCCATCTCAGTTGTGGGACTGCTTTGTGGTGCCTCTGCATTATCATGTGATAATTAGTTACACGTGAGATGACCAAACAAGCTGTTTCGGTTGTGCTTCAGAGTTCAGGGCTTTCCGAGTGACAAAAAAAAACAAGACATCTTGGAATACCGTACTTTATAGAGGAGACGTAATTTAGTTTTAGTACTCGTGATTCTGGTCATTTGTCAGTTTTGGATTGTAATCCTTTGTGTTGATATTATTTCCTCAAAATTTCAAGTTACCGTTAACCACCTGCAGTAGCACTTTTTTCATTGTGTAATTCTAGTTATTTTGACAAGTAAAAGACTATTGACAAGTGTATAATGCCACTTATTAGTCCAGGGAAGCCTTGGTATATGTATATGTATGTACTTTCCTTATAAGGGAGGTAGCCATTTATTGGTGAAAGATTTGAAGAACGCAGCAAAATATGTACATAATGTAGGGTTTTGGTCATGATTTGAAGATTAAAGACAACAAATGACTAGAATTAGAGATCACATGTACTTTCATATGTTGAAGAATCAGTGACAGTGTTGGACGCCAGTCTGGCTGTTTTTTTGTTTTGTTTTGTTTTCTGCGAGACCTGAAAACTAGCAACTACTCTTCTTTTACCACCCAGTGATGTAGAGACTCAAGCTAATACAGTAGCTAGTTACTGCAGCTAAAACTATTGTTACTTATTTGTTACAATTTATACCTCATACGTATCAACTGTATGTATGGCTTACTGTGTGTGTTGTACCCTCTACCTGAACCAAAAGTAAAGATGGCAAGCTGCCAGTTTCATTGTATTTATATTTAAAGTTAACAGATAATAATAGTTTTGCCTCAAGTTTCAATGACTAAAACACCCCAGCACCAGGATGAATGGCAACAGTCCTTAGGCCATCATATAAATCTCTGGGAAGAAACTGTACTGTTGTATTTACTTACAAAGTTTTACATAGTTGTGTTCACCAAAGTTACTCACTCCAGCTGGCCAACTTCAACTGTCCACGACTGTTTTCAACAGCGTGTTTTGCTTGTGATCAAGCGTTTTATCTCTGTGCTTGTAATACAGATAAACATTCCTACTGCCTTGTATCAGTACCTGTTGTAGTGTCCCATCTCTTCCTTTTAGCACTTAAGTCCACATTACAACTATACCCTCTATGGTTTGCAAAAATTGTATTTATTAGCTTCATGAGGTTCAGAACTTTTTTCTCATACTGCCTTGAATTTGTACCTATTGTAGTGTTCCAGCTCTCTATTAGCATCGAGTCTCTGTTGCAGCTGCACACTCTGGTTTAAGAAAGCTGTACTTAATGGCTTTGTGAGGTTCAGAACCATTTCTCCTATATTTTTCATAGATTATATATATATATGCCACCATGTGTCTACTTCAAGAATAGGGTTTTCAATAAGTTTGACCTTTTAAGTTGTCACTGGTTTTTGTAAACTTCCTATGCATTCGTTCTGGCACATCTTACTTGGACTTTAACTAAGCAATAATCCACCTTTAGTAGAACAGAAGATTTACAAAGACTTAACACGTGTTAATCCCAGGACCTGAATGTTTTCATGATCTACCCTGATCATTTGAAAACATCTTTTTATAACCTGCTATGTGCTCTTAGAAAGCACAACATGCTGGTAACAATTCCAAGGTCATGAATATATTTAGTTTAATTTATATAATTTTGTGACAAGCATAATCATTCTTGGACCAATAAAGAGAGCATTAATGGTCTATGTAGTGGTATTCAAAGGTAAGACTGGTAAAAATCTCAAGTGACACCACTTGTTGCATTCTACACACAGAATTGAACTTATTCTTTCCCTTTTCATAAATTGTGCCAACAGCTTTGTATGGAGCAGAGGCTATAAGGTATGCAGAAAGGAAATGTTTGAATATGTTTGAAATGAAATGTCTAAGAACTATGTTCGGGGTTAATAAGTTAGATAGAGTGAGATGGAAAGCAGGAGTGGAAAATATTATATAAGTTAGGGTTGATGAAAGAGTATTGGGATGGTTTGGACATGTGGAAAAAATGGGTGAAGAAAGATGAGTAAAGGAGGTGTGGAAGTCAGAGGTAGAGTGAATTTGAGGGGACAACCAAGGATGAGATGGATGGATGGGGCGAAAGAGGCATTGATCAAGGAAGGGAGAAGACAAGAGATAGGAATAAGTGAAGAGTGGCTGTGTATAGATGCTACTGTTATACAAGGGAAAGAAGGGTAGGGGGAGCTTATGTGTGAATTATTATTATTATTATTTTTTTATTTTTTTTTATTTTATTTTTTTTTTTCTCCTCACTGCTCAAAGGGATTTCTTCCGATCTTCCCTTTTTCTACATGAGGGGACAGAGCAGGGGTTGCTGATTAAGTGAATTGGTCTTGCTGTGGATGTAGTGTGTCTTGCTGTATTAGTTCTGACCCAGGCTAGTGAGTGGGATGCAGGGATGACCCATCATCCATGAGGAGAGAAGAGGAAAGGGTGGGAGTAAGTCCATGTTTTTGACTTGGCTACCTCCCTTATAAAGGGGACAAGCTCTTGGAATATAAATAGCTAGATAAGTCACAAATAATTATTTCTTGATGCACAAGTTATTTTCTGTATAGTATGGTTTTATAGACTCATCTCGTGGAGTTGTCACCAGCTCTGGCATGTCATAGTGTCGTAGAAAGACAAGTAGAGTAGTCTGATTAAATTTTAATGTTTTCCCACACATGCATTCTCATTGATAGGTTTATCATAGCCATATCACTACACTATAGTGCTGTACATGATGCTGTAGTGCAGTACTTGAAGTTTTGAGTTCTACATATTAGTAAACTATGTAATATTAAATTCGCATCCTAAACTTGTATGTCAACTGATTTTGCAATTTTCTTACAAATAAAGTTGTAACAAAAATGTTAAGGTTTGATGCCCAAATTGAGATCAATACGTAGTATTGTTAATGATTAATCAGTGCTTTTATCCTAAAGTTGTTCAAGACTCCATCTTATTATCTTTTACTGTAAAACCAATATAGTGCATGTGTCATTCAGGCATACAAGGTTCAACATACACAAAACATCTCTACAAACTGCCTCAATAGATTTTGGCAAGGCATTCCAATCCACTCAATTATAGATTAAGAGGACATACCATGAAGTTTCACTTTCAAAAGTATTGTGGTTAATGACCAAGATATGATGGAATCGTCAAGACCTTGTCAGTAATTTTTATTCTTCTGAAGGTTTCTTTATTAGTGCATCTCGTGATCCAAATGTTTTAACTTACCTATAGCTGCTAACTTTCATACATACCTATCCCAAGGGCTGTTTCCCCTTTACAAGGGAGGTAGTCAAAGTCAAAAGGCATAACTCCTCTCCCACCCTACTAGCTTCCAAGAGCTGTTAATTATATTGTTTCTTGTTACATGAACTTGATTTTTAATAGGCACGAACCTTGCCTCTTGTACTGACCTAACCCAAACACATTTTCAGTCTTGTTCCAGTCCCTTCCCATAATTGTGGCAGTAGTTTCTGCCAAAATTTATTTTTCTACATATTTTGTCCATCTTTCACATATCTCTTGAGTTTTAGTTGTGATGCTGGTCAAAGACACTGGACTATGATTTAGTTGTGCCTCATTGCTACATCATTTATAGATTGACTCCAGTTTTGTATATTACATTGAATGCAAAATGTTCATATAACTTATCCACTAGTGGCTCCTTATATTCTTTGAGTATCCAAATTGAGATCTCGTCACACCCCATGATTTTCCTCATATCCAGTGTTCACTAGTTTTTGTATCCCTTGTACTTCCACTTTGGGTCAAATAGCCCCTCACTTTTGTGCAGTACAGTATATGAATGTAATTTATGTACTTCCAGGTGGTATATTTTGGAAAGAATCCAGATTTCAGTCATGTCTTCTTGTGCATATCAGCAAAGCTCTAGTCTGTTTTTTCATCACCCCACATCCTTGACTAGATCCATTACTGAGCATTTTCAAACATGTCCACATTCAAGGTCAACTGCAGTAACATGACAAGACAAGGTGTTCCAAAGTAGCAATAAAATACATTGGTATTACATTCTGACATTGAGGGATTATCAATAACAAAAACAATATAAAGTGACTTTTATGATACTAGTATTCTGTAGATGCATGAATGTAACTCAATTATAAGCTGTTTTTGTAATATTAGAAGCTAAAACAAAAATCTTAGTTGGTTTCATGGAAGTAATGTATGTACCATATATTCCAGCCTTTAGTTGCATTACCAGACGCAAGAAGAGTAGTGCTGTGATTTTCATTGATTAAAAGAAATGAGCAACATCAACAACACTGTCAGGGTCTCAACATGATTCAGCACATTGTTTCAGAAGCTCGTGCCAGCCCCACTGTACATTGTTAGAAGGCCAACGTACTTAGAAATTTATCGTTTTTCCATGCTGGAATTTATTCATTCTAACTGCATTGCACTTTCTTGTACTATGACAACCCTAAGATTTGCTAACATTCTTTTACTGAAATGACATATGTTGCAGGATTTCATATATATATATATATATTATTATTTTTTTTTTTTTTTTTTTTTTTTTTTTTTTTCACACCAAACAGCCATGAATTTAAATACCCAAATTCTTCTATTGGAAAAGAACACAAAATTTCTGGGCCACATATTTGATAATTGTATAACTTTCAGTCCACATATCATGGATCTGGCAGCAAAAATAAACAAGAAAACACACCTACTTAGATCCATTGGAAGCACTGCCTTTGGACAAAGGAAACTCTAATAACCATTTGCAAATGGTTCATAAGAATCACCCTTAATTATGCCTCTTCGATATGTTGCCCAATGGTCAGTCAGCTGGACAAATGTTGATAATATACAAGCTTTACTGAATGGAGCACTGAGAGTAATAACAAGATGCACCAAAACCAACCCAATTGGACACCTACATACAGAAACATGGAATATGCTGTTTCCGTATGGTCACTGAATCTCATTAAAGACATTGACAGACTGGAAAAAGTACAACGGCGAGCCACAAAACTGATTCCAAATATCAAAAATAAATCATACGAAAATCGACTAAAACATATGAATCTGTTTTCCCTAAAAAAACATAGACTCAGAGGTGACTTGATACAGGTCTTTAATTAAAATTATAAAGGGAATTGACAACATTAAAAGTGACAATTTTCACATTGAACGAGAATCGGACAAGAAACAATGGTCTCAAACTGTCTGGAAATAGTTTCAATTTGGAAGTAGGTAGAAACAACTTTGCCAACCGTGTAGTTAATGAATGGAATAAACTTCCTGTAGAGGTAGTGCAATGTAGTTCAGTTCGAAGCTTTAAGAATCATTTAGATATACATCTAAGCAAGATGCTGTAATGATTATAATTTATTTTATATTATTTGTTTTTGTTTTGTTATCATTTGTCTGTTTGATTTTCATTTATTATTAGTTACATGTCAATTTATTATTATTTACTATTTACCTGTTTGTTTATTATTTAACTATACCTATGTATTTTATTTGTTATTTACATTATTTTTTATTTTACTATTATATATATATATATTTTTTTATTATTATTATTATTATTTTTTTTTTTTCGCATCCAACCTAGATATGGACCAAAAGGTCTCCTGTCGGCATGCTCCTCCTTTGTAATCCTTTGAAACCAAACATCTTCCCCATAGAACACTACACAAAAATTACATGAACAGTTCTTTACCAGAACCTTAAACTCCATACATCCTTTCCATTACATTTCATAAGCACCACTAACAGGTGAAAAGGGGGGGGCGGAGCATGCTACCAGTACTCAAGCATCTATAACAAACTACCACCAATACCACACAAAAACACAAGATAAACCACAAATTCAGTACTCCAACAATAATCTCCAGACATAAGCCCCACAATAAAAACCTCCCACATCTGACAAGAACCACACTGGCACACCAGTTCTCAAGACGCCATCCAGCACTATAACAGTACCGACATAGGCCTGGCCATAGGTTTAATGCAAATGTAGTAGGTTTAGTAAAGGTGCTAAGATAAGAGGGAGGGTGGAGGGGGTGTGGAGTGTATTTAGGGATGGAATGGGTGGGAATGATTTTATGCCTTTTCCTTTTTGGCTACCTCCCTTGTAAGGGGGAAAAAGCCTTGGTATATGTATGTATGTAGTAGGTTTAGATGGATCAATTTGTTGGGTGTAGTTGGAAAGGCATATAGGAAGGTGTTAATTAAGATGATTAGGAGAGGAAGGGGAGAATTGGTAAGTAACTGGGTTTAGGAAAGGTAGAGGGTGCATCGATTAACAAAACAATCGAGTGTTTCTTCTCAAAAGAAGTTTCTGGGAAGGCGTGAGCAGTCAGGTGCTGTATCCTATAAGAGAAAATGAACCAAATATTTATTATTGTCTGGTTGAAGGTTAAGATGTGTGCAGACGGCACATTCAGGTTGTGTGTTAGTTTTTGTTAATGAATGTGATGGATTCAAATTGTATTAATGAGTATTGTGTGCAGTGTAAAGATGCACATATGTATGTGTGTGTGTATATATATATATGTATATACATATATGTGGGTGTGGGTCTTGTGCATTTAAGATGCATGGAAGGGCTTGGATTTGTATCACTGTTGTTGGTTTCCAGAAGAAAAAGGAAGGCAAACACTAGTGAGTACTTCTACCAAAAAAAAATGAAAAGTGTAATGACTGGAAGGAAATTGGAATATTATCAACATGTGATTTGATATTGGGCCTGCTCTTGAGGCCAGCCACACCTCCAAGTAGGTAGTTGGGGTTTTCAAGCTGTTCTGGATGGTTCCTCTAAGCACTGAACTTGCTGCTATCACCTCAGTTCTGCCACAGAAGGTGCAGGTTCTCAACACCTGTTCTTTATCATTGGTTCTAAACTGGAAACAAAATATTTTATGGGCTGAAGAGGTTATGCATATATTTTTGTCCAGTCATATCTTCATCACTGGCCATCTATGCATGCCAAGGTATTCACTGTCAGAAATGGTATTAATTTCAACAGTGATTCTGTTCAATTTTTGTTCATCAGTAAGAAGTACGGTATGAGCATCATTTGAAAGCATGATTTAGGCTGTGACAACTTGTAATGCGTAAATATTATCATTAGATTGAAGCCCCCTTGCAGGGGGAAAGTATTGGGTCTTGTTACTTGTTCATTAATTATCATTAGAAATTATATATATATATTTTAATGTTTGCAGTGTGTGCAGGCACCTTTGGGCTGCTGCTTCTTATTATGGGCATTCTGACAGCAGTCTTCTTTGATCCGCTCATCAACTCATTCATATATAAGGTAGGTATACTTGTTTTTATTTTTGTTGGTGTAACAATATTGGAGTATATTGTAGATTAATTTCTCCCCATCTTCATCCTTAGCTGTACATACCAATCACAACAAATAAGGTAGCGAGGCATGGAAGACCAAAATCCTCATCCCTTTCGCATACATGTCACACATCACTTTCACTCTATATCTAGGTATTAAAGGCTTCTTCTCCCTTATAAGGGAGAGAAGTCCATGTTCTAAATCACAAGAAAATTGCATCACCTTTCCATCCTTGCAGTGTTGTCCAATAATATTCAGTACATTGCTCTCATTAAAGATGTCATTACTGCAGTTGCGTACAAGGGTTAAGATATATGACCCACCATCATTCAAAGAAAGAAATTACTTAATTGCAGTATTAAGGTCAATGAAAGGGAGTAGATAATGCTTGCAGAAATTATCTAGTTTGGGATGGGAGGGCATCATGAACTTGTGAGAACAAAGTAAAAAAAAAAGAGATTACATGCCTGAACAATATTAAGTTTCAGCTTTCCATACAGCTGCATCACCTCATGGATCAGCCTATGAGTAAGCAGATTTATTATTTAGTTTGACAGAAGATAAGACCATACACCAGAGATAACCTCTCATAAAACTAAACTAGAAAGTAAAATGAAACCCACAGAACAAGAGGAAGAAATGATACAACAACTAATAGGGTACACATACCAATGGAGACACACTTGCCCTATGCAGACGCATTTGACACAAAAAAAACTTCTACCTGCCGATGGTGAATAGATAGAAGCATAATTATAGGCTCAAAAAATCACATTATGAGGGGATAGTTAAGTGATTTTTTGAGCCTATAATTATGCTTTATCTATTCACCATCGGCAGGTAGAAGTTTTTTGTGACAAATGCGTCTGTATAGGGACAAGTGCGTCTCCATTGGTTTCGCATATCATAATCAATAAGAAGGAATTCTATCTATATACCAAGGACTTTTTCTCCCTTAAAAGGGAGGTAACCAAGTCAAAGGCACAAGCTTACTCCACTCCCATCCATCACCCTTGTTTCCCTCTAATCTTAGCTCCTCATGGATGAAGTGTCATCCATATCTTGTGCCCACTGCCTGGGTCAGAAGCAATGCAACAAGATGTAGCACATCCATGACAGGGCCACTTCACTTATATAGTGACCCCCTTCCCCCCCCCCTCCATCATCCCCTTGTGCAAAAATTAGAAAAGACAGGGAGACATCCCTTCAGGCTGCATCAGGATATCATCAATAAACAACCATTCTCCATCCGCCCCTATTCCCTGCCTTCTCCTATCCTTGCTCAACAGACATGGAGAATAGAGAAGACTGAGGGAAACACCCTGTAGGCTTTGTCAAAATATTATCCATACATAGCCATTCTCCATTCACCCATATCTCCTGCCTCCTCCCTTCCTTGGTTAACAGACATTCCCCTTTTGCTCAAAGCCCCTTTCACCTCATCCATCCATTTCATCTTCAGTTGTCCCATCAAATTCATTCAGTCCACCTCTACCTTCCACACCTCTTTTGCTAATCTTTCTTCACACATTCTTTTCATGTGTCCAAACTATCTCAATAGTCTTTCAGCAACCCTATCTGCTAGCTGCCTTTCCACCCCCTACTCTCTTTCTCGCCACCTGAAACAAGACATCAACAACCATTTCTCCAAAACAGGGTTCAAACCCAAAACTTCAAAAAATACGAAGATAAAAAAGATACATAGGATAAAATTAGACACAACTGCCGCTCCTCCTTGTCCCCTTTTCTGCCACAGGGGAAAAGAAGAGGTAGTCAAAAGTGGTAAAGGACAGTTTCAAGGTGACAACATAAAGGAGGGCTGGTTGTAGTACAAAAGTAGCATAATTTCTCTTTGAATACAGATTTTACTCTAACATAGACAAATGATGTGTGGCTTCTGTTGTTAGGGGTGCCTACACACAATCTCTGCAATATTATCTGCGTGATACCATACAATCACTACTACATGATAACATGCAGTCAGTACCCCAGAGCAGGTCAAGTACAAGGGTCTAAGAAGTCAAGTACAGGGAACTAAGATGTAAGGAAAACAAATGGGTGATGAATAGAAGCGAGGTTGGGTGCATGCCCTGGCTGGTTACCTCCCTTATAAGGAGAGAGTAGCCTTTGATATAGAGAGAAATAGGTAGTTTTTGTTGGACTTGAAATTATGCTGGGACTATTATAACATTTTGTTATGCCATCAGTTCTTTGGTTTTTGTTTTATTACAGAAACTTTGTTTTATTTTCAGGAACTAATTCTGAAAAATGGAACAGAAATGTTCGAGTTTTGGCGGAATCCTCCAATTACGCCTTACTTACGAATGTATTTCTTTAATGTAACAAATAAAGAAGAATTCCTTCAAGGAGAGAAGCCCATTCTTCGAGAAATTGGCCCTTATTCCTACAGGTTAGTGCTGCTGGAAAAAATTACTTTATATTGCCAAGTCTATATCACTTTTTACATCCATAAGCAGTGTCTACTACCCCCTTCATACCTAAAAAAAATGTAATAATTATGATAATTGTAGTAGTAGATCCTTCAACACCAGTCATAGAATGGAACAAAAAATATGTCCCATCATAACTCTGTACAATATATTGCCAATTGAGCACTTCAGTAAAGATGCAGCAACTTAGTTCTTACTAAGCTGAAAAAGCTGTAATAAGCGAAACGTCGTACAAGGCTCCGTCCTCATATGGTGTTTAACTCGTAGTTCTTACTAATAGTCTTCAGTTCAGTTTCCAAACATTACCATGTTAGAACATGTAACTTTACTTATCCCCGGGGTAAATGTAGCATTACCACCCACCCACCATCCACCTGAATGAACTTCGCCTCTTTGTAAGGGGGAAAAAGCCTTGGTATATGTATGTATGTAAAGTAAATTTATCAAGCACAGACAGCGTGCGTTCACATAGGAGGCGAGAATAAGACTGACGCCACGCCAACACCACCACTGCCACCAAATGTATGGGGTGGCTGAATAAAAAGAAATATGATTATTTGTTTAAAGTAAATTTATCAAGCACAAACAGCGTGCGTTCACTTAGGAGAACAAGACTGACGCCACGCCAACCTCGCGTTGGCGGGAAAAACATGCACAAATCGCATTGCGATTACAAAAAATGCTCACAAAAATATACAATAATAAATACATATGTTAATAAATCAACAAAACTGGAAATATGTACATAAAAACACAAGAAATGTCACCATTACATCTTCAGTACGAGTCAAATTCTTGTGGCTGATGTACAATAAGGCATCACAGTACTCGCATTATAAAATGTAAAGTTACAGCTGTATTGCTCATTCTCTTTCACTCTGAATGTTAACCTCTTCACTCCGGGGCACATCGCACGTCTGGCAGCATTAGCTGCCCGGCGTGCAATGTTGCGTCATAATAATCGCATTGTAAAAAATAAAGTCAGTGCTCAATCGTTCATTCTCTTTTACCCGTGAATTTTGATAACCATAGAAAATATGATGAAGCCAGTTTAGAGAGAATGGAGGTTACGTAGGTACGACTACAATAAATATAATCAAGACGCCAACGTCGGCATCATCGCGTACCCACTTGCTCCTCATGACGCCTACGTAGGTGTCACCATATGGAAGTGGTTAATAACCACAGAAAATATAATCAGGCCAGTTCACAAAATATGGAGATCACTCAGCCACAGGTACATACATATACCAATGCTTTTTCCCCCCTTACAAGGGAGGTAACCAAAAAGAAAAAGGCATAAAATTATTCCCACCAATTCCATCCCTAAATACACTCCACTCCCCTCCACCCTCCCTCTTATCTTAGCACCTCCTAGATGACGGGTCATCCCTGCATCCTGTCCACTGCCCTGGGTCAGAAGTAGTGTTGCAAGACACAGCACATCCACAGCAAGGCCGCTTCATTAAATCGGCAACCCTCCCCCTCTCCGTCCCCCCCTGCATAAAAGGAGAAGACGGGGAGAAATCCCTTCGGGCTGCGTCAAATTTTGCTCACCTCAACCCCTATCCCCCCACCCATTCCACCCCATGCATCACAACGCCATCCATATACAACCATTCTCCATTCACCCCTGTCTTGTCCTCTCCCATCCTTCCTCTACAGACATTCCCCTCTTCCATCCTTCCTCTACAGACATTCCCCTCTTCCCCAAAGCCCCCTTCACCCCATCCATCCATCTCATCCTAGGACATCCCCTCATGTTCACTTCCTCCACATCTGCCTTCCATACATCTTTTACTAGTCTTTCTTCACTCATTCTTTCCATGTGTCCAAACCATCCTAATACTCTTTCATCAACCCTATCTCCCAACTCCCTTTCCATCCCTGCTCTCCTCCTCACCTCCTCATTTCTCACTCTAGCCTAGTAACCCCCATCATACTTCACAGACACCTTATCTCAAACACATTCAAACTCCTTCTCTCTTCCTCTCTTATGTTCCATGTTTCTGCCCCATACAGTGCTGTTGCCACAATCGCTCTTTCATACAGTCTCCTCTTAGCATCCATTCCCAAATGTCTATTCCTCATTACACTTTTTAATCCACCAAGGCATTTACTCACTTCTCTCAATCTACATTCTACCTCCACCTCCACTCCACCTTTTTCCTGCCACATTTGCACCCAAGTATCTAAAACTATCCACTTCCTCCAGTCACTCTCCCTTAATGTTCACATCCAGTCTACAGGTGCAAAATAACTATAATAAAGATGCTGACTCCAGCATCCTCCTATACCCACTCACTCCTCTTGATGCCTATGTAGGTGTTATCATATCAAAGGGGATTAATTAAAAAGTATAAGAGTGGAAAGGTAAATATGAAATAGTTGCAAGATGACTCACCTTACTTAGGTGATGTATCACCATTTATGGGGTCTGCCATGAGTTCCCACACTGGAGCTTGATAGAAGGGTGGGTGCATGCTGTTCATCTATAATTTATTTATCAATTTATTTTCTACTCTTTATTTTATTTATTTATTTATTATTATTATTATTATTTTCAACTGTTTTGTTGCTAGCAATCTTTCAAATGTGCATCACATGCTATGCCATTACCTTTCTAGAGTGTTTGTTGAATACTGTCACATACCATGCCAGCACAGAGTTATTGCATGATATGATTATGTCTTCTTCTTTTTCAGAGAGCATTGGCAGAAGGTGAATATATCATTCCACGATAATGGCACCGTATCGTATGAAACACAACGGCACTACTATTTTGACCCATCAACCTCAGTTGGATCTGAAGATGACATTGTCCATACGCTCAACATTCCTTTAGTGGTGTGTGATGCCGTTAGTTCCTTGTTCACATCACTTCTGCCATTATCTCTTATTTCTATCCTCTCTTTCCCTCGTTCTCTTTCCACTCACCCAATTTCTCCCTCTCAATCTCTCTTCCTTTCAGATTTATTTATTCAGGTTTTGAAGAGGCTAGGCTTTCCATCATAATTAACTCAGTCATTATGCAACATGTGAATGTGCTGAATCAAATTGTATAGTAGCAATGAGAGTACATGAGTAATCTCAGTTTGTATCAACTATATACACAAAGATCTCAGATACCCTTATAAAAAGATGGCCAAGTCAATATGATATACAGAGTTGATTATTAAATAAAGTCAGCAGGCTTTCTTGCTTGTTTCTGACCCAGGGTAGTGGGCAAGATGCAGGAATGACCCACCATCCAGTAGGAGCCAAGATAAGAGGGAGAGGGGGGGTGAATGGGAGTGGAGCAGAGCTGGGATTCTGTAGAAAAAATCTACCACCAGTATCAGTAGTCTGTAGCGAGTCACGTCCAATCGGTATCGGTAGATTTTCATAAATCTACCGATTGAAGGCGGTATTCGGTAGATTCGGTATCGGTACATTAAAAAAGCTCTATGTATAATAAAAAATGCTTTTAAAGGCCCATAACACACTTTTTAAGTGATTTCTCTCTTATTTAGGTTAACTTAAGAATAGAAGTAAATTAGTCTTTTAATACCTTATCTAAGTTCAAAAATACATAACTTATTTAATAAATTAATTTCTCAAAAAATAAACATCACACTGAAAAAAAGTTAAATTTAAACAAACTAGACAATACAGCATTATTTATTAACTTTTAAACATTTGATTAAAACACTAGGCGATTAGGCTGAGCACGTGGTCGAGAGCGTAGGAGCTAGAGCGTAGGTGTACTCGCGTCGGCAGGCCAAACTAGAGTGGGGCTCCCGCCAAAACTTTTGGCGGGAGCAAGACTCTGCTAGGTCGTGGCGGCCTCTGATTGGCTGAGAACGGCCGGTGATTGGCTAAGCGTGATGACGTCAAAGTAATTCCTGGAATTTCCTGCTAACTGCTTCCCATAGATGCGCTCGAACGTGTTGAAACTTGTCCGTTTCATTTTGCCGGGGTCGTCTTCTCTTAAGTCTTAACAAAAAAGTCCCGCACTCGCTTTTTCAATCTACCGATACCGATTGACTGCCAATCATGCAATCGGTAGCGGTATTCGGTAGTTTCTTCAAAATACCGAATGATCGGTATCGATACCAGGAATCTACCGCCGGTAGTACCGATCTACCGACTACCGAATGTCAATCGGTAGTCCCAGCTCTGGAGTGGAGTGTGTGGAGATGGAATGGGTGGGAGTGGATTGTGCTTGTGTTTGGCTACCTCCTTTGTAAGGGGGAAGAAGCCATTGGTATATGTATGTACTTGTTTATTTTTTTTCCAAGAACCACTCTAGTAGTCTTGCATTCAGGTCACCATCTAACACCAAGACATTACTAGCACAGAATAGACCTGGCTACAGGCCATTATACAGGGAACACCAGACACTTTCTGTGACCCATCTAAGTCATACCCATATACATACATACATATACCAAGGCTTTTTCCCCCTTACAAGGGAGGTAGCCAAAAAGAAACAGGCATAAAATCATTCCCACCCATTCCATCCCTAAATACACTCCACTCCCCTCCACCCTCCCTCCCATCTTAGCACCTCCTGGATGACGGATCATCCATATAACAACACAATATTTCTTATTTGAATGACTTGTGGGCCAATCTGGTGGCTCTTACAGATATCTAGGAGAAGTGGGTCTTCTGCAAGATAGACTTGGGCCAATGGATTGATGGATTAATTTTGTCAGCTTTGTCTGCCACCCTCACTCACCACCCCTTCCTATTTCACTATCCATCCTTGTAACCCTCAACATACTTAAACACTCCATCTTCAACATATTTATTCTTTCTTTTTGGGTCCTTCAAATTCCAAATCTAGTCCATACAGTGCTGTGGACACAATCACTCCCTCGTACATTTTTCTCTTTGCATTCATCTCAAGATACCTTTGTCTCATAATGCCTATCATTCCCCCAAACATTT
The DNA here is from genome assembly GCF_046742065.1 of Oratosquilla oratoria. Lineage (NCBI taxonomy): Eukaryota > Metazoa > Arthropoda > Malacostraca > Stomatopoda > Squillidae > Oratosquilla > Oratosquilla oratoria. The sequence continues at coordinate 32,933,249 of NC_134802.1, forward strand.
AGTTACATCCTTTACTCTATCGTTCACCTCTTCCTTCATTCCCACCTACATGTGACTCCAAATATTTCTAACTCTATTTCCTCCCTTCTCATGTCATTTGTACCTTCAACCCACCAACATCCTCACTCTTTGTGCATTTCATTATCTAGCTTGTGTCAGCATTTACCTCTTTTCTCATTCCTCTGTAAACTCTGGCATCAACTGTTTCAATCTATCTTACAATCCATTATCCTCTTCCCTGAATGCATTTACATTGAGAACTTTTTTGTTCCTACTTTTAGGCACCACTATGTAGTCCATTAATGACCTTCTGACTACCCTCCCATCCAGCACTTATGCCATGTATCTTAATTTTATTTTCCCGTAAATTTCAGTCGGCAGTACACTCTGTGAGATTTTCTCCACGGCTCATGAAGTTGGCCTTGTCTTCTATGTTGGAGGTCTTGAAGGCAGAGGCCTTTGTGTCTCACACAGTGGGTGAGCTCATGTGGGGTTATGAAGATGAGCTCCTCAGAATTGCCAAACAGATTCTCCCTCCAGAAAAGAGTTTCCCGTCCGACAAGTTTGGATTCTTTTATGATGTAAGTGGGTAGATTGGCATTAACTTTCAGTTTATGTTCATCAGGATTTGTGTTGTATAATTCAAGGTAGCATACTTAATGCTTCATTGTATTTTTTCATAGAATGAGAGCTTTAGTGGCAAATAAGGTTAACAACAAGGCTGAAATAGGTGATACAAATGTTATTTTCTAAGGAATTGGTAGCACTAGATATTTTAATACTGTCATGATGTGAGTTTAATCAAGAAATGTGTATAAATAAATTCAGTATGCATGGTCATTTAATAGAGAACAGTTCAGTGTTCATATTGAATTCTGTTAGCCAACCCTTGCTATGGCTTTCTCATATATGTATGTATATTGGAGAATGGTTGTGTATGGATGATACTGTGATGCATGGAAAGGGAGTGGATGGGGTGTGAGAAGTATACGTGAACAATAATTTGACACGGCTCAAAGGGATTTCTCTCTGTCTCCTCTCTTTCTGCATGATAGGATGGAGAGTGTTGTTGCTGATTAAATGAAGCAAAGCAACCTTGCTGTGTCTTGTGACACTGCCTCTGACCCAGGATGACATTAAATTTATTTCTTTGACTTGACCTCTCATAAATACTTATACCAAAAGCTGTTTTCCCTTTACAAGGGAGGTAGCCAGAAAATAAAGACACAAAATCCACTCCCATTCACCCTACCCCCATCCCTCCTTCCCTTTTGGCTCCTTCTGGATGACAGGTCATCCCTGCATCTTGCCCACTGCCCTAGACAGAAGCAGTGTCACAAGACAGCAGATCCACAGCAAGGCCACTTCATTTAATCAGCGACCCTGCCCCCTCTTCATCCCCTCATGCAGAAAAAGAGAAGACGGGGAGAAATCCTTTCGGTCTGCGTCAAATTATTTTTCCCCCATCCACTCCTTTTCATGCATCACAGCATCATCCATACACAACCATTCTCCATTCACCCCTATCTTCTGTCTTCCCTCATCCTTCCTTGACAGACATCCCCCCTCATTTCCAGTGTCCCTTTTACCCCATCTATCCTTGATTTCTCGAGGTAATAAATTTAAAGATAAAAAAAAAAGAGAGAGAGAGAGTGAGGAAGGGCAATAAGAGCAGTGGATGGGAGTGAGTGCATGCGTATGAATTGGCTACCTCCCTTAAAAGAGGGAAGAAGCCCTTTGTATATAGATAGAAATCTATTTTCTTTATTTTCTTTTTCTCTTCCAGAAAAATGGGTCAACTGATGGTGTATTCAATGTTTTCACTGGAAAGACAGATATGAGCAAATACACAAAAATCGATTTATTCAATCAAGAACACTATCTCCAATTTTGGAAGACGAAGGAATGTAACAAGATTGAGGGTACAGATGGCACCTCTTACCCACCTGGCATCACTCGTGACTCAACAGTGCATATGTTCAACAAAAACTTGTGCCGTTCTTTGCCCTTGGTCTATTGGCATGATGTTGAAAAATTTGGTGTGAGAGGATACAGGTAAGGTTGTTATCCATAACATGCAGATATATTTGTATGTGTGTGTGTGTATACAGTCAGACCTTGCTGAACACGAATGTTAGGTAGCTTAGCTGTCGTGCATGACAAAATTTATGTTGGACGAATAACAGGTCTTTGGGGAAAAAATAGGTTAGGTTCCCAGACCCTCTCCAGACACTGGTGCACAACACAACCTGGCAGGCTATTCAAGTCGTGCTATTGTGAACCATGGTGATGTTCAGTAAATGCTGGGATATCTTACTTATTTGTGTAAATGTGAAATCTCATTTACGGTAAAGTAGTGTTGGGCGAGACCTGATAGTATATATATATTTATATATATATATATATATATATATATATATATATATATATATTTTTTTTTTTTTTTTTTTTTTTTCTTCTTTCTTTTTCTTTCTTTTTCTTCTTCTTCTTCTTTCTTCCTGCTCCCCTCCCAAAATATCTCCTTTACCACTGCTACAACTATTCTCTTTCTTCTTGAGTCAGGAGAATGGGGTGAAAAGGGAGATGGCAGATAGGGTAGAAGAAAGAGTATTGGGATGAGTGAAGAAAAATTAGTATCAGGTGAGGAAGGTGGACGTGGATGGAGTGGACTTCAAGGGATGACCAAGTACAGGTAAACGTCGACTTACGATGGCCGCGACTTACGATTGTTCGACTTTACGATGACGACGACGACTACGACGATATGATAATTTAACCCCTTCCATACGGTGCCGCACACGTAGGCGTCATGAGGAGCAAGTGGATTCGCGACGCTGCCATATCGGCGTCTTGATTATATTTATTGTAGTCGCCCCTGTGTTTTTACATTCTCTGAAATGTGCCCTGAATCCCATTCTCTGTGGTTTTCAAAATTCGCGGGTGAAAGAGAGAACGATCGATATAAGCGGTGACTATATTTTATGATGCGAGTATTATTACGTCACGTCGTACGGCTGGCATTGGCTGCTGCCCGCGAGATTTAAGTTCCGTACTGAAAATACATATTATAGTGTTTGAATATGGTAAAAAGGATAAAAATAATTAAATAAACTACTGTACATGTTTAATAGGCTATATTCAGTATCTCTGGTGGTTAATATACAGGTAGGCTAGGTACAGTGACCACGGAACAGAGTGATACACAAATTGGGGATCGACTTACGATGAAATCGTCTTACGATGGCTCTATCGAAACCTAATGCCATCGTAAGTCGACGACGTTTACCTGTATATGGATAGATAGTGAAAGGGGCTGTGAAAGGGATGTCTGTTGAACAAGGAAAGGTAAAAGCAGGAGATAGGGGTGCGTGTAGAATGGCTGTATTTAGATGACACTTTAATGCAAGGAAAGGATGGGGTGGGAGAGTGGGTAGTGGCTGTGTGTGGATGATATTTTGCTGCAACCCAAAGGGATTTGCCCCCGTCTTCTCTATTTTCTGCAGGAGAGGGGGTGGGGTTGCCAGTTAAGTGAAGCAGCCTTGCTGTGGATGTACTTTCTTGCTGCATTGCTTCTGACCCAGACAGTGGGCATGAGACAGGGATGACCCTTCATCCACATGGAGCTAAGATCAGTTTACAATGGTGGTGGATTGGAGTGGAATGGGTGGGAGTGGGTGCGTGCCTTTTGACTTGGCTACCACCAATATAAGGATGGAAAAGCCCTTGGTATTTAGATGATAGAATATTGAAAAAATTTCATTACCTTAGCCAGATTGTGCCAATGTCATAAGAAAAATACTCTTGTAGTTTTAGAATGTAGTGTACATGTCATAGGTTTTGATTTATGCAATATAAGTTTCTGTATTCTTTTATTCATAGGTTTTCTCCACCACCTGATGTCTTTGCTTATGTGAAGGACAACCCAGAGAATATGTGTTACTGTGTTGATGGACCTCCATGTGCTGGAGGTGGAGTCTTCAACATCAGTGCTTGCATGATGGGTAAGAACATTGCTAATCTATGAGAGTTCCTAAGGACTGTTGCCAGCTGTCATGATACCATGGGTGATTGGAAAAGTTTGAGATGGGTTAAGCAGTGATTCTAGTTGTCTAGCAATAGCCAGGGTTCTGGCTTTTTTGCATTTTGATAATAAATCTGAGAAATTATACTCGTTATAACAATTTGTTTGATGAATTATCTGTGTTATATATTACATCATAAGTGAAAGAAAAATAATTTTAAAGTATTGATGAGAGTCTGGTAATGAAATCTTCCAGACCCTCCAGATATGCATTATCTCATTTTTGAAAGGTACTTTATCGAAGAGGAGTTGGTTTAGATTGATACCTAATAATCTAGGACTTCCCTCTCAAGCAATTAAACTGCCATTAACCCTAACAAAATTTACAGTATGCCAAATAATATTCGCTGTAGTCTGCTCAGTTTTTATTACCCACATTTGCAATGGAGAGTATTTTATTTGATTTAACATTGTGAACTGCCCCCATCAGGAGGCTAAGGTGGTGCAACTTATCTTGCTTATGGCAGGGTTTGAACCACTGTCACCCTGACCTCCATCACAATTAACATCACTCTATCCACTCGGCCAGCGAGAGGATAGACTTTATAATAATTTATACCATGAATTATGCGAGTCCTGCATGGGCTCCTAATCTCAGTGAGACACACCACAACACCCTTCAAATCATACAAAACAAAGCCCTAAAAACAATTACAGGCTGCACAAATACATCACCTACAGACCATTTACACCATGAAACAAAAGTCCTCAAAGTCAAGGACCACCTCGACATGAGAGGCACACAAACACTTGCTGCAGCCACCACAAACACATCACACCCACTACACTACATAGCAGACCACCCACACACACCAAGAAACATTAAAACTACACCCATAGACCTTTATTACACACAGATACTCTCTTCTCTTCCTCCACAACCACCAAATACCAGCCTCCGGAAACATATTCATAATCATATCACTCACCGCTCCATTAACACACTGAAAGACAACACACTGCTGCATGCCAGACCCCCTGATATCCACCCTTCTGAATCCTCTCTCCCACGTAAGGACAGAGTCCACTTGGCCAGACTGCGATGCGGTCACCACCCAGCACTTCTAAGCTACCAGAAGAGGCTGGACGACCGTGTTGTGAACAGCTGCCCAGGATGTAACACTTCACCCCATACCATACAACACATAATGGAAGACTGCATTATACACAATCATGCACGCAAACAACACAACATACACTCTATAAAGGATTTGTGGGAAAACCCAGTTTCGGCTGTGGCCTTCCTTGGGGAGACGGGACTGCTCGGACAGACAGTCTAGGGAACGACAACAACAACAACAAAAATCTAGGAGGTTGAGGTCCATCTCTTGACTGAATAGGTTTGTATGGCATAAACTAGAAGATACTGATAATGATATAGTGCACCAACACTGTGTTTCTTAATTTACAGATGCACCCACGTTGATATCTTGGCCCCACTTCTATCAAGCTGATCCAAGCTACCTCAATGCTGTGGTTGGGCTCCAGCCACACCCAGATGAACACTCCTTGTATGTGGACATCTCACCTGTAAGCATAACCTAGGAATAATAATAAGAGTACATGCATGTATATGTTTGGATGTGTACACATATGGTCTCAGACACAACTACCACACAGAAGACATAGAACCCTTTATTCTGCAATTTGTTTCCCTCTGTCTTGGCTCCATGTGGATGAAGGCCATCCTTGCCCGCCTGCCCCCCCCCCCCCGTGCACGCACGCGCGCGCGCACACACACACTGCCCAGGTCAGAAGGAATGGAGAAAGGTGGAGCACCTCCACCTTGTTTGGCCCAAGCCTGGTTTATCCCCACCCCTTCATTGCATGACTGACCTTCCCCTCGTGTACTCAAGAAATTACAGAACAGACAAGAAAAATCTCTTTGGGCTGCATCAACTTATCCATTCACAACGACTCTTCACTCATGCCTATCTCTTGCCCTCTTCCTTCCCTCCTCAACAGCCATTCATTTTGCCACTCTATACTGAAATAGGACCAACACAGATTCGACTTTGTAACAGACATCCATTACACAAGGTGTATCCATCATATGGAAATCATATACTCTAATCGAAAACTGTAGATAAATTTAATGCTAAGTTTCAGTGGGGGAGAAAATGAGACAGGAATAAGTATACCTCCTTTCCTGTGTTTGGGTTGAACTTTGATAAGTCTGTACAACCTCTATGACTCCTCTCTGGTATGATAATGTCCCAAAGGATTAAAGCTCAGATATGATCAATGCAATACTAAAAAATGCTCCCCTCTCTCCTTCAATACTTTCTATATATCACTTTTGTCCACAATTCTATCTTATTTACATTCTTGCTTGACTCGTTTTCAGCACTTCTGTGCATCCCTCACTTCTCTTATTGGTCTCTTACATCATCTCTCAACTTCCTCTCCACCAGATGATCTGACATTCCACTACTCTCTCTTAACACATTCACATCCAGAACTCTTTCAACCACCCTCTTGCATGAAGGGATTTCTCCCTGCATGAGAGGATGGAGAGGGGGTGTCACCAATTAAATGAAGTAGCCTGGCTGTGATTTTCTGTGTCTTGCTATATTGCTTCTGACCCTGGGGAGTGGTGAGATGCAGGGATGACCCATCATCCAGGAGGAGCCAAGGGAGGGGAGTGTGTGGGGATGGAATGGGTAGGAGTGGTTTATGCCTTTGTCTTTGGCTACCTCCCCTGTAAAGGGGGAAAAAGCCAATGATTTATGTACGTACTTGTTTACTAGATTATATGGGTACTGAGCACAGTATTCAATTCACCTTCATATATCAGTACATTGCATACTTCTCCCAAATTTACCTGATGTTGACAGTTATATGCATAATGGCATACCATGTAACTTTTGTTGATGTCTCTTTCAGCGTACAGGTTCACCAATTGGAGCAGAGGCAAGACTACAGATTAATGTTGAGTTAACGAAAGTACCAGAAATCAAAGCAGCTAAAGATTTAAGAAGCATATTGTTTCCAGTCCTTTGGTTTGAAGATGTGAGTAGATGAATTTAGTTGTGTATCTTTATTTCAATTTATTTTTATTAAATTTTTTCTAATATGGTTACGCAATTACATTTAATATGAGATTAAATTTTGTGAACACAGTAAGAAGATGGGTTGAGTATTTTGAACAATTATTTAATGTAGAGGAGAATAGAGGCTTTGAAGAAGCCAGGAAAATAACTGGTGGAAGAGGAGAATGATAAAGATATAGTAAAAGAGAAAGGTAATATTGTCATGTTGAGTGTCTGGCAAAGGTAGTAAAATTGTATGGAAAGGTGTTGAGAGGATTAGGTATGTCATAGTGGAAGTAGTTCAAGATGAGCAGTGAGAGTTGAAGACAGGAAGAGGTTGCATATATAAAGTTTTTGTGATAGAATAGATATGCAAGAACACAAGAACTTTTCAGCAAAATGGTAAGAATGTCTTGAGCTGTTGTAGATTTGGAGAAAGTATATGATAAGATTGATGTGGTCACTACAGAGTGTGCTGGAGATGTATGAGATGGGGGTAAGTGTTGAGGGCAGGTTGTGTGAGGTTCAGAAATGTGTTGACCTCTTCAATACAAGTCAAATATTTGTGCACGTGTTAGAATATCTGGTGTAGGATGATTCCATGATGCATCACAGTACGTGAAAGGAGAAGAAGTGTGTGCGTGATATTTATAAAGTAACAGTTGTAATGTTTTCCTTTTTCTCGTTTTCTTTCACCCTGAATGTAAATAACCACAGAAAACATGATCAAGCCTGTTCTTGGTCAGTTTTTTCTCTCACACTCTCTTGGTCAATTTTTTCTCTCACACACACACACACACACACACACACACACACACACACACACACACACACTCTCTCTCTCTCTCTCTCTCTCTCTCTCTCTCTCTGCAAAAAAAAAATTGTTCACAAAATGAGGGTGGGGCATGATCAAGCCTGTGCATATGATCAATTATTCCTCTTCATGTGAAAAAAATAATCATGTAAAAAGAATTAATGCACAAGTCCACTATCTGTTATCACCAGCTGCCTGATGTACAATAACCTAACACACAATGAGGATAGGACATGATCTAGCTGGTTTATGGGACTTGTGGAAACAGGAATGGTGGCATTTGAAGATGAATGGTAGAGACAATGCTCTCCAGCATGTGTTTCCCAAGACCATCACATGCAGGTTACCACATGTAGCTTATGATAAGTTTGAATTAGACCTCTAACAATGTGGTTCTCGTATCTTGCAGGGAGTGACACAGTTTCCTGATAGCATCATTGAGAAGTTGCAGATGGCATCTAACATGCCAGAGGTACTTTCTTGTATATTTTACTGCTATGATAGGCTTTCGGTGTTTGCTCTGATAATAATTTGAGTAATGAATGAGAGATGTTAAAATGATATCTGGTTTAGAGAAAACATGTACACCCTGATTGGTTTATGTACATACATGTACCAAAGGCTTTTTCACCCTTACAAGAGAGGTAGGATAATGTAGAACATTTTGAAACAGGATGAAGTTATATACATACTTGGGTGGCCATACCCCTTCTCAGGGAAAGGAACCTTTTGGTAGTATGTATGTGTTCATGTAGACATAAATTGTACAAGAAAAGAGTGAAACAAAGATATGTTTGACTTTGCTCCTTGAACATTAGTATTGTTAAATGACTAATTGGTATGGGAAGTGGGCAGGAGACAAGAATGACCCTTCATCCACAGGGAGCTAAGATCAGAGGGAAACAAGGGTGGTGGATTGGAGTGGAATGGGTGGGAGTGGGTGCTTGCCTTTTACTTGGTTACTTCCCTTGAGAGGGAAGGTGGAGGGGTGTGGAGTTTATTCAGGGATGGAATGGGTGGGAATGATTTTATGCCTCTCCTTTTTGGCTACCTCCCTTGTAAGGGGGAAAAAGCCTTGGTATATGTATGTACTTCCCTTATAAGGGGGAAGAATCCCTTGATGTGTGTGTGTGCTTATATAGCTATCATTTTTCTTTTATGATTTCAGGTGACGAAGGCATCCATGCTCTGGGCATTACTTGGTTTTGGCACTGCGTTATTGGTGGCCACCCTAGTCACAATTGTAGCCAACCACTTCCACCTCTCCATATTTGGTACCTCGAATTCCGCAGACATCACAACGACGCCCAAAGATGTTGGCCACAGCAATCCAGTTGTTCCAACAGAGCCAGAAAAGGTTGATGAGCCCTGACCGTGTTCATACAGAGTGACGTCGTCAACCTTGTCTGCTGCAGGTCTGGTTCGTCTTCATTGTTATGATCCTCATTAACTTGCCAGCTTAACATTCTCACCTTGTTTTGTTGTAGACTTAACTTTGTCTGTATAATTATGTACATTATTAGTTTTGTTTGGCTAGACCTGTAGTCAAAGGGAAATCCCTACACAGGTCGAGGATTTAAGGGGAAATCCCTACACAGGTCGAGGATTTAAGGGGAAAACCCTACACAGGTCAAGGATTTAAGGGGAAAACCCTACACAGGTCAAGGATTTAAGGGGAAAACCCTACACAGGTCCAGGATTTAAGGGGAAAGCCCTACACAGGTCCAGGATTTAAGGGGAAAACCCTACACAGGTCCAGGATTTAAGGGGAAAACCCTACACAGGTCGCGGATTTAAGCCTACACAGGTCCAGGATTTAAGGGGAAATCCCTACACATGTCGAGGATTTAAGGGGAAAACCCTACACAGGTCAAGGATTTAAGGGGAAAACCCTACACAGGTCAAGGTTAAAGGGAAAACCCTACACAGGTCCAGGATTTAAGGGGAAAGCCCTACACAGGTCCAGGATTTAAGGGGAAAGCCCTACACAGGTCCAGGATTTAAGGGGAAAACCCTACACAGGTCAAGGATTTAAGGGGAAAACCCTACACAGGTCAAGGATTTAAGGGGAAAGCCCTACACAGGTCCAGGATTTAAGGGGAAAACCCAACACAGGTCCAAGATTTAAGGGGAAAACTCAACACAGGTCCAGGATTTTCCCCATGACTACATGTCTCCCAGACCATACGATACATTGGTGTACAAAAGTTCACGTTTTTAATCACACTCAATTATTACCCTTATATTGCCATACATTTGACCAGTTTCACTTTTACGATCAGGCAAGATAAGCAGGTGATCATTTCCAGTTCTTTTTAGACCCAGTTTTTCCCATAAGTTCACCATACAATTGGTTGATCCGTGAACAAGTTTTCTGGAATGTAATCCAGAAGTATAGTAAGGGACATCTGTTTTGGTTGTCAGTTTGCAGTAGTTTGGAGAGTAGAGTAATGTGATGTCTTTTCCACTACCTTGAAGTACGTCATAAGGATGCTTGGTGTCCAAGTGGGCTCAGGTGTCGCTATTTGCGACTGGGGTTGAGGTGATGGTGGTTCGAACCCTGCCACCAGCAAGTTCATTAAATTCAATGCTACAAAGTCCTCTGTAAGGGGCACCATCCTAGCCTCCTGGTAGGGGAAGTTTTGCTACATTACACAGAATCATCATATTTTTAATCACGAAAAGGTTGTGTTTGATCAAATAACCTGACAACAGAAATTTATATTATTATTTAAGGACTTGAATCATAGTGGAAGGGAAATGTGTCTACGAAGGCCTTAATCTCTTTTATGAAAATGACGGTCAAAATATTGGATAAAATACAAAAGAAACGACTTCGGGCCAGGATAACGTGTGTGTATCATGAATTACCATGTTAGTTGCATGGTTGTTTAAGGTGTACATAGACGGGGAGGTCATGAATTACCATGTTAGTTGCATGGTTGTTTAAGGTGTACATAGACGGGGAGGTGGTGAGAGGTTCACTCAAACAACCTTAGAAATTTGGTCATTAAATGTGGGTAGGTGTGGAACAGATGACATTAAAGGGAAAATTTGGATGCGAGAGAATAAAGATGAGAGTGAATGTGTGCAAAAGTAGAGTGGAAGAGAGAATATTATTTGAGAATGAAGCCTTAAATGATTGTACAAATCACACATTTGAACTTTGAAAGATTCCAACAAGCAAAATGCTGTACAATCAGTTTGAGATTTGTCTTCCTCAGATGGTGTTTTCTCTGTTAAAAGTGTCAGTAATTTGTGTCTAAAAAGTGCAAGGAATAATGATGATGGTTAGGGTCTAAAAAGTGCAAGGAATAATGATGATGGTTAGGATGGGTATAAGAGAATTATATGGAGAAAGTATGATTGGAAGGAAATGTTTGTTTTGACGTAAATGTAACGTTTGTAAGTTGTTTTACTAATAATGAAAAAATTTCAACAGCAGCTGCCACAGTCTGAGTAAGGATACAATCAGGGTCCCCATCAGCCGCACAAATGGGGATTCATCACCCCAAGGCATGGCTTACAGCGTACAACAGCATCCAACATTAACTCATTGTGGCAACACGCTCTGCTCTTTCATCACATCGATTGCTCTTCCTCTGCTCCACACCCTCCTATTTTGACCTTAGGGGGCCAATGTTCCAGTTGCCTTCATGGAACACAGAGGTAACAGTAGCCGTCCCTGCATAAAAAAAAGTTATAATAATTTTTCATATTTGTTTTGTATAAAGTGCAATGACAGTAGAGTAAGTTCTTATTTTACTACAAGGTTCATACTCTGTTCAGTGTTGTAAGTCATATATACTATCTGTACATAAATATTTCTGATGACTTATTTTATTGATGCATTTTTACAGTTACAAATTATTTTATGGTTGGGAGTTGTCACACAGGAATACAGATTGTGGTATAAATTTTATGTCATTTCTTTCATTAGGCTTAAGGTACCAATGCCCTAAAGCATGATTATAATGCACAAAGAAGTTAACGGTCACATATCAGGGCACTGTGGATTTCAGAAATAATGTAAGATGGTTTTGTATACATATATGTGGTGGTTGTACACGATGGATTTTGAAGATATGCTTCCATGCCATCGATCTTCAAAACCCATCAACAGCTTCTCCTCCATCAGGAGATGGAGCCTCAAGTGGCTGGTACTATGTCACACTGCTCCAGCCCCAAGACATCTCAATTACATTTGATTTTCCACAGATCTCTTTCACATAAAGAGAGCTGAGAGTAGGTGATTGTTGCCGTCATCCTGCTAGCCAGTAACATAGTGATACATCAACACTAGTACGACTTAGACACTCCTGCATTTCTTCCTAGGGAGAGCCCAAGAAACGTTACTTGCTACTTGGGGCTACCGGTTTCCAGTCAGTGAAAATTGAAGCTGAAAGGAGGGAGGTAGGGGTAGTGAATGGGAGTGGAGTATGTGGGGATCAAATGGGTGGGAGTGGATTTATGACTCTTGACTTTGGCTACCTCCCTTGCAAGGGGTTAAAAACACTTGGTATATATATGTATGTATATATATATATATATATATATATATATATATATATATATATATATATATAATTTGTGTGTGTGTGGATATATATATATATATATATATATATATATGTATATATATATATATATGAAACTACTGCACAATACCAGAGGTGTAGGATAATAATAATTGCAGGGTTTTTTTTTCTGAAATTAATGCTTTCAGTACAGACTGCTATTGTAGATTTTATCATGAGTCTTGGTAGATGGTTTCATTCTTCTGAGGGGCAAATCCCAGACAAAATTATGATTCCCATCAGTCAAAAAGTTATATGAAATATGTACTGCAGTTGCCAACCAGTCTAATCATCAAAATTGAAAAAAGGTTATAATCGTTGCATACCCCATTATTTTTTATGGAACAGCAGTAAGAAAAAGATAAATAGGGGAATTACTGATTGACTGTTAGATCATTCTGTTTTGATAGACTTTAGATTATATTGTCTGTGTCTGTCTATATACCAAAGGCATCTTCCCCCTTGTAGAAGGGGTAGCCAGTCATGGCACAAACACTACCAACCACCACCATTGTCAATGTAATCTTGACAAAATAATAACAATAACAGTTATGTAATTGTTTTTGAGATTGAACAAATTTAACTCTTTCAATACAATGGTATCAACATATTTTGTTTGCGTAATAGTCAGGCCAATATTGGGATAATACATCGTCATTGTAAAGAAGTTAGTTGTATGTGGTAAAGTTTTCAAGGAAAGACTAGATTTGTTAGCAAAGTGGTGGATAATTTTTTGTGCTGTGAGTTTCTAGTAAGCCATTCTCAGTCTTAAAGAATTTTTTAATTTCTAAAATATTGTGGATCTGTATTTGTTTCACAGTAGGTGTTTTATAACCTAATTTTTGTAGTAAGAGACTCCGTTTTACCAGGGTTTGTTGATGGGATGGCTTCCATCTTTGGAAGGTAGTTCCATAGACATTTTACTTAGCCATTGTGTATGTCATGTTCCACTCATTTGAATAAGATAACCTGGTGTTAGTCACAGTAAAATATGCGGGTCAGCAGTTGCATAGAATCTGTGGATGGATTTTAACCTTTTAAGTGTTTGTGATATCTCATAACTGATTGAAATCAAGGTTGCCAACCATTGCTAGACAAGAGTCAGTTAGAATGAGCTTGACATGTTTGCAAACTCAATTATATAGAAAATATATTTTACCATAGATCATTTTATCACATAAGATAATTTTCAATGTTTAAATCTAGAAAATGGACACTAGTTAAGGAAAATTAAGTCAAGAGAAAGGAGAAAAGTTTTAAAGGATAGCAAGTACAGATCTATGCATTTCAGTAATTTGAACCCGAGAGCTTCAAAACAGATTCAGTATTTCTCAAGTGCAATTCTTTCACTCTCTATTATGGAATAAAATGTGGAAACTGTTTCCAGTACTACAGGAAATGGAATTAATTCCAGTATGTACATCCTAATTTGAAAACTTGAAATAGAATCTATCTGTATGCCAAGAACTTTTTCTCCCATATAAGGGGGGTAGCCATGAAATAGACAACATAAGTAATAATATCCAAGAAAGAGAGACGAAGTTTATCAAGTACTTTTTTGAGGTTATGTCTGAGTACTGGAGGCTGTGGGTCTTCTGCAAAAGAGACCAGGGGCAATGGATTGATTGATTGATTGATTCTTCGAGTACTTTTTCTAGCACAGGAAGGTATAATATATGTCTTTCATACATACAGTGCTGTTTACTATGATTTTCCATGTCTAGGGAAGAATGGTAACTGTAACAAGATTTTTCCTCAATGAATGGAAGAATTGCAGAAACATAACTCAATAGGACTTAGTTCTATTATTGTTGATTTAATGAGTGTATATACAAATATTAAACAAGCATACCATAACAGATGTATGGAATTTTGTGGTATCAATGCCAGAGATTGCTTGAATTATGTCTCTCAAATTTATTTGTATGAGAAACTTATCTTTATCACCAGTGAATCGTAGGTTGAACAAGTTGCTTGTTGAAGAAGCTGGAGCACAGGAAGGCCTCTGATGTAACACAATATTTGTGACCGAAACCTATTCAAGACATTTCTAGTATTTAACAATTTTGTGACAGACTTATGCAATTTGTGTTTACTTGTATGCCAAGTATGTGTTCTTTGCAAGCTCAATTGATCAGTCTCTAGGTACATGAAATTTTAACCTAGTTCTCACTGTTAAAAGAGAAATGAACATCTGTTGTTATAGTTTACTGTGTGTAATCCCTGCACACTTATTGTCTTCCCTGTGTCAGATTGTGCCTTCATGTGATAGATATGTGTGTGTATATATATATATATATATGTATATATATATATATATATATATATATCCTCATGTTATTTCTTTTGTTAGTTATTCTCAGAAATGTAATGATATGCAGAAGGTTCTCAGTTGTGTATTTGTATGTATGTGCAAATTTTTACCAGTAGTACATATGGTTTTGTAAATACATGCATTGTGTGTGTGTTTGGCTGCTTGTGTGCGTTCAGATTGTATCATTTAATGCACCTACATATTTTCATCCTCTAGTCATCGCCCCTTTGCACTGGGTAGCCTCAATCAATACTGTAGAAGGTCCTATTCTATCTATATACCAGAGGCTTCTTCCCCCTTATAAGAGGGTTAGCCAAGGCAAATGCCCTCACCTACTTCCACCCATTCCACTACCATCCACCACCCTTTTTTCCCTCTGATCTTAGCTCCTTGTAGATGGAGCTGTTTCTGTAGAAGGTGCCTCCACTATTTTTCATCTTTGTGAAGCAATACATACATACATACGTATACCAAAGGCTTTTTCCCCCTTACACGGGGGCTAGCCATGAAGCAATACATATACATACTTATGACAGAGGCCTTCTATCCCCTAGTGGGGAAGTATGAGGCAAGGCAAAGCACATACCCATTTCATACTAGCCGTTTGTTTAATCAGGTTGTCAAGGAAAGTTACCCTTTCATGAACCCTCTCGGGTTGAGGTCATCTTACACAAATATAAAGTAACAACTTCCACTGCCCAAGAAGATACTATCTCTAGAGATGAAAATATGTATTATTTTATTCATGAGTATAAATGTGTGTAAATAGATATTCCTTTTGCTTGTTTCCATAAAACGAAAGATTTTTTTCTCCTTCCTTCTTCTTCTTCCTCTTCTTCTTCTTCTCTCTTCTTTGAAAATGTTTAGATGGCTTAACAGTATCTGTATATTCTGAATAATTTTTCAAGTAAAAATATATCCCATTTTATTTGGAATTAGATGGTGAAGTTTGTGTTCAATAAATTTTAACATTTGGAAAAGATATTAGGTTAATGATTTTATATTTCATGTGTAGCGGGGGGGAATAGTATTCATTACCTAAAATGTATAAAGCTCCTATGAGATTAGGACCTGGGTATTTACAGTGCTGAAGCTTCAGTTTTGGGTGCACAGATAGTGTGGTTGTGAAGGATGTATATTTATTTCTGTTAAGTTTATTTTTGTACAGTTGTTTCATTCTTATGGTGTCTTACATCAGCATTCGTTTGTGCCCCAGAATATATCTCTTTTTGTAGCAAATGACTAGATAACACTAATGCCTCTGCTTTAGGGTTGACCACTGGTAGTTTACATTTGAATAGTGTTCTTCATACAAGGTTAGCATTTAGAGCTGTTGGTTTGAGAAAGGACTTGACAGATGAAAATCATATAATTGTCACTACTGATGGAATAATTTGTGTTGTATTTCAAGAAGTCAGGAGTATTTATTCTGAGAGTATTTGTGGAAAGTTGTGCCATATATGTCATACCCAGTGTATACAGTTCCCAACAGTTGCACCTATTAATCCTCTTCCTAGGGAACAAGTGACTTAGGAGCAGCAGTCTTTATACACCTGTTGGTAATTGTGGAAGGAACCCAAAGATATGACGTCTTTCACAGAACATGTAGTAAAGAGTACCCAAGATCCATTATAATCAGGGTATGGATCTGTGGATCATCCCTCCAATAGCTATGTGCTGAGCTACTCTGTCTTTCACCTGAAGTTGAGTATAGGCAGTCGCTACTCGTGGCAGAGGTCAAGGTGACGGCAGTTCAAACCCTGCCACTAGCAGAGTTGGACCAAGGGCATGGTTCATTAAATTCCATGCTACAAAGTCCTCTGTAAGGGGCACCATCTTAGCTTTCTGATGGAGAGGGTTTGTGACATTAAACCGAGTCATCATCACAAGGAGAGTGGCTGAGTCAAACCGTACACCCACTTCCAATACCCATCACATTTCACCACCACATGGGTAAAGGATCAGCCTTCTTCCCTGATGTACCTTTTGGGTTGAAGGCGATGCATTGATGCACAGTATAGCCCTCCCATGGAAGTGCTGTGTCTCACTGCATTGGTGTCAGACTGAGTAGTTTGGCAGGAGATAGGGATAACCCTTTTTCCACGAGGTACTGCAATGGGAAAAGTGTTGAATGTGTTTTTATTATGTATGAAGTGGGTGCATGTGTATCTAATTTTGACATGAGGGTAAAGAAGAGGTGATGAATAGTTTTCGTCTTAATTTTTGCCTTTGTTTGCATTTAACATTGGTCAAGTAACCATCAATTACCAACAAAAGTTAAAATTTAATTTGAGACCAATGTTGAAGGGGTCAAATGTATTGTACAGTATATCCAAAGGTGTAATTTTATTACGTGACTAACAATGTGATTCAGCATCAGTCTCTCAGTTAGTGGCTATTATATGATGTCTCTTTCAAGTATGGTATTATGTCTGTAGCTGTTGCAGCTCATGGTTCACCATGCAAAGGATTTTTCTACTCATTTCGTGTTTTTGGCAACTGCCAAATTCATAGATTGTAGAATGGAGGTCTCATTTACAACTGAATAGAATTACCTAGCATTAACTACAATAAAAATTAGTTATCCCTTGAATTGATAGAAAATTAATCAAAACTGTTTAAATGTGCAAGAAATTACCATCATCTGAGGAATTTATCTAGCCGTAACAATTCAACAGCACTTCTATCAAATAGGATGTTATTGAGTATCAAATATTGTAATGGGTCTATGGAGTAAGGAAATAGGAGGAAGTTGATAAAAGTGGAGTGAATACAGGAATGTGATATCTTATAGCTCGTGTTGGGGTGTTACATTACTCGTGCATAGTTGGGGGGGGGGGGTTAGACCATAGGAAGGAGGTTCGTCTTTCGAAGGAAAAGTGTGGAGAGAAGTTAGTGATGAAGCTGTTGGGTTTCTTTAAATAAAACTAAAAAATTAGGTTGCTGAGAACACAATAATGTTAGATTGTCAATATGTAAGCTGGTAGTACTTCCTGGGAGAGGGGCGACCAATGCCACTTTTTAAGTTGGAAGTAGAAAAGAACAGAGGTATTGATAGTGTGGTATGAGGCAAGGGATACAAGTACCGTTATTAGTGTCAGCCCCTCAGTTATAGTATGTGTTCTTTCTTAAATTAGGCCACCAAAGGAAGGTAACATGCTTGCTGTTAAAAGTTGAGAGGCAGCTGAGGATGAATATAGATTTTGACACTTTTTTTTCTCCTCCTCCTCCTCCTCCACAGTAAGAATTAGAGGAAGGGCATCATTCCCTTACAAATAATAACTAGAATACAAGTTTGGCAATTGCAAAGGGTTGATAGAGATACCTGAGTTGCACAAGTTCAATCTGTGTATTTGAAGAGAATGTTGTGATTTTCATACTGAGGCTGAAAGAACTTAGATTTTATTGTAGCTCATGCCAGACATTTTTATTCAGTTGATGGAACCTCTGTTCCAAATGGTTGATTTTATGGAACCTAGGTTCAAAATGGTTGATTTTATGCTATACCTCTGTAGCTTGAATAATAAAACATTCCATCGAATTTTGTGTAAGAAGCACCAAGGCATTTCATGACATTGAATGTACATACATTATCATTATTTTTTTTCTCATAACCCTCTATTGATTTTAATTGGTCCTTTGAACACAGCAGCTAACTCCATGAATTATATTCTGGCATAGGAACAGAGTCCAAGCTGAATGTAACTCCTTTTGAGACTTCTGTCAGTCTTGGGAATGTTGCTTGAATAAAGATCATCTGGGAATATAAGAAAATATGCAGCAATGTTAAAGGGATTAAATGACATGATTTAACAATCATTAATGTGATATTTTGTTATCAAAATGGTTTATGATATTGCTAATAAGGACATTTTTTAAGATTTTTATTCTCGTATATTGTTGACAAGCCTGTAGCTCTTTGCACATACATAGGTATATTCAGGTTTTTTATGTATTTTGGAAAAAAACTGCATCATTCATCATGTTATAGAAATAGTATCATGTAAGATGTTAAATCATCAGCATAATTTTGTATTATTTTTGTATGTATACAGTATATTACAGCTGAACATATAACTGCAACTTTTGCAATAAAAAATAGATATCAAGAACTATAGTTCTTATTTTCCATAGTTCAGTTTTACTTTTACAAAGCAAAACTCCTCCATGACTGCAGAAAGAAAATCATTAAAGCTGTATTCTTTATCAATTAGATAGTTATGCTTACAGATGCATGACTCAATGATACAGTGGTACTGCTCTTGACCACCAATTCAGTGATCTAAGTGTGAGTCCCACCAGGGCTGAAAATTAAGAGGGCAGTGGACAGGATGCAGGGATGACCCGTCATCCAGGAGGTGCCAAGATGAAAGGAAGGGAGGGAGGGGAGTGGAATATGTAGGGGATGGAATGGGTGGGAGTGATTTCTATGCCTTTTTCTTTTTGGCTACCCCCTGTGTAAGGGGGGAAAAGCCTTTGGTATATGTATGTATGTAGATGCGAGTGAAAGATATTGTACATACATATACCAAAGGGTTTTTTCCCCCTTACAAGTGAGGTAGCCAAAAAAACAAAGACATAAAATCCACTCCCACCCATTCTATCCCCACATACTCCACTCCCATCCACACCCTCCCCTTTTATCTTGGCTCCTCCTGGATGACTATCCCTGCATCTCGCCCTCTGCCCTGTGTCAGAAGCAGTGTCGTAAGACACAGAGGAAATGGAATTGGTTGGTTAGCTTGGGAGAAGGATGGGTGATAGAGCAAGTGTGTAACTGAGTGGATGCCAAAAGGTTGGAAGTGTGAAAGAGGGAGACCAGAGAAGATGGAGGTACGAGATAGATGAGTTTTTAGGAATTTTGTGGTAGAGGTTGGTGCAGTCATGCGAGTCGTAATGGTACGAGGGTGGACTCGCGCAGATCGATTGCTATATATGTGTATGCATATTATATATGTACATTTTCTATTTTTCTTTTCTAAATGGTCACTGCTATTTTTTCCTTTGTATTGTTAATATATATGAACTGATCCCCATGTTATTTTCAATTTCCTCTGTATTCCCGCTACCAAAAAAACATAGCCATAATTTCTACCTGGAAAAAGCATATGACAGCCTGGAAATAATGGGCCCTATACCAACAACCTTGTGGAATTCTGAGAACGCATAGGAACAATCCTGTTCTTGTCTCATAGCCAATAAAAAGCGAGCCCCTTAAGAAAGCGTGTAAGGACGGAGCTTTTATTTGTACATGTACTAAATAAAGTTATAACAAGCGAAACTGTAATAAAGGCTCCAGTCTCACTTGGTGTTTCTTTTGATATAACTAAACGCCCGTCTCCCAAAGGATTTTTTTATGATGACGGCGACGACATAGCACCGCTTTCCGTCGGAACTAACGGCTCACAACCTTTGCAAAGAAGGTCATAGTTCTAATAAATTGACACACACTGAATGGTCCCCAGTGCAGATCTTAATCTTTTTTGAACCACATTATCTTTTTACTTTTAATTCCATGTCATCACGAACGAGACTGACAATGCGCTCGTCGGAGATATATACGGAAACTGATACTAGTGAACCCAAGGGCTCGAACCTTAGCTCACACGTATCAGAGTAGCAGTGACTAACCACTGCGCCATCAAGAGAGATCTTTTGAAGGTGGAGTGGTTAGTCACTGTTACTTTGATACGTCTGAGCTGAGGTTCGAGCCCTTGGCTTCACTTCGTATCAGTTTCCGTATATGTCTCCGATGAGCGCATTGTCAGTCTCGTTCGTGATGACATAGAATTAAAAGTAAAAAGTTAATGTGGTTGAAAAGACATTTAGATCTAATAAAATAATAGGCTCATGACCGTTGATTCCGCCTTTTCATCTCCAAATCAGTCACCACGCACCTGTATAGACGACGCTGCTGCATTGATACTCCATCAATGGAACTAAGGAACCTCAAATTCGATTTTTTAGCCCTCTCATAGATCTAACTCGACAATTATCAAGTCTGTAATGTCACACCCAAAACCAATCACCATTAGAATTTGCAACCCAACAAGAATTGGACAAACATCCACATAATACCCATCTTGCCAAAGAACGACAGACGTGTTATCCGAATTAATACCTCAGACAAGAATCGCCCCCCCTCCCCACCCACTCATTCAACAGCCATTAACAGACACGAGATAGGCATCACGTTTTTAATTCTGTAAAATTAATTAGATTATGTGATTCCCCACGGTCTTGAATCAGTTGTTGGACTTGTCATTCGACTTCTGGTAAAAGGCGTATGTCTGTGCATGTGCGTAGTTTATTGGAATCCACAGCTGAGAATGTCGGTGACAGTCTAGCCACAGTGATAAGATTATGCTGCTTGCGACGTTACACGAGCAAAGCATACACGTTTAATATTATTTTTTAATGAAAAGTAAAGTTCATATTCAATTATAATATCTACTGTTCCTACTGCATCCAAAATAAATCGAGAACATTGATTTGAAGTAAATGAGTGATATATATTCATTAAATTTATCCTTAAATATTTAGAATAGGAGCCCAGTCTCTTTCTATCCCATCTTTATCATAACAATTGTTGACTTTATTTTGATGTAATGCAGGGTGATCTCAACGTTACATACGATTGTTCAATAAAAGTTCAAAGATTCACAAATCTCAATCTATAGAATATATCATAATATGTACACGCGAATACAAAGTCCTAATTAGAGCTGGTCTTGGTGGATCAAAAGTAATACCATGACAGTGAATGAGACAATGAGATGTACCAGCAAAATTATGGTTAGTCTTTGACGTAACATGTGGAGCAATAATTTTATGGTTTTCTTTTCAACAATTATTGCTACGTTTCTAGTCTATTTTTTAAGTTGTGGTACTTCTGGACTATCCTGTAATTCTTGTGGCAACGTATTATAGTCCCAGAAATGAGGGAGATGCTAATATATTTGAACATTATATAGGCTACCTTCGCTGATATACGGCACAAGATCGTGAACAATAATAAGAGGCGGACTGAGTAAATAAATATGGTTTACCTTGGGTTCAACATTGGGATAGGTAATTCTTTGAAAAGTATAATGTTGAACGGGAGAGGTGCCTGTTAGAGTAGGCCACAGTATTACCCAGAGGGAGAGGATGCAGTTTCGGCCAAATTGGAGAAATGAATAATTTGAAGAGGCTATACCTGTGGTTATACTATGAACTCTCAGTCTCGCTGGCTCTGAATCGCTTCATTCGAGGTTTGGCTTCGAGTACATTGTTTGTAATCGAGTCATTAAAAGTACAATTACATTAGAATATCACGAACGCAGGTATGATTACGAGGACTGTGTTATGACTGCATTATTTTGTACTATTCGATTACCTAGTATCATTCCTAACGGAAGAGACAACAGCATTGCATCAATATAAAGTGAGATGAGTGGGGAAGATTGCCTTATGCACATGAAACCACATTGTCGCCATTTTCATTTTGAACCACACAGATCGGAATGGTATGTCAGAGTACCCGAGTGTCACAACATTTATCTTTCATAACCAGGAAACTGATTGGGAAATCAGCGTGACCGGATGCACAGTAGAAAATACGTAGTAACCATTTAGTTGAGTTCTGAAACTATCGGTTGTTTTAAGAGGTCAGATAACTTTATGGATGGGTATGATAGGTGGTAATGAACATGGAACTGCCGAGTGTAGGCTTTATAATATCCTGCAGTCTCCTCCATTCTTTTGGTCTGTTGTTGTGTTTTTATAATGCGGCTGCTTGGAGTGAAGTTGATCTTCGTGGCAGGCCACCAATTAAGTAGCCTCGACGTTTCTCAAGCGTTGCCGTGTCAAACGACAATTACTAAAGTTGCCGTTTGACATGACAGCTTTGGGTGGCCAACCCACACAACCGTCTTTGCGTTCATGGGGTGGATGTCCCGGCTCTCAATCCACCGTGTATATACATACTTGTGATGACGTATGGGGCATTGGAATGGTTTTAGTAATACAAGTAGTAACTTATCAAAGACAAATGTCGACATTTTGTGTTCAGATATAAAACTTCTTTTCAGTGTTGATGTTTAAGATAATGTAGATTATAACAGCTTTTATCGCTTCACTAATTTACCTGTTCGTGTGTGTATGTGCAGCTGTACACACGTACACATATGCACACGCATATACACACACTCTCTAATATGCACGTATCAATCATCATCAATTGGGAGCATACGTCAGGGATCGAGTTACTTCACTCACACGTCGTCGTCAGTCCACACGGTCTCTCCGAGCAAGCTCCCATGCAGACCCTTCCTCCATTCCCACTCCAAACAGCTCTCGACAGGATCGATGAACTTTCAGCTCGTCCCCAACCATGAATGCTGTGCGCGTTCCCTCCGTCTCTTCCGTCTGGGATTTTCTACTATATGTGTGATTCACCACGGTCTTGGATCACGTGTCGGACTCGTGATCGATAGCTATTTCCTTCTTGGATGAAAGCTCAGAACTTATGTTACTAATGCCGTAATCATACAAAATAAATAAATAGACATGTAAACGAATAGAATAGAATAAAAATCCTTCCCTGCCACACACACAACTCCTCACCAGAGTTGGAGTACCAGCTGTTTTTGTTTCTTCTGTTGCAACGTTAGAGTATGTCACATCTCGAGCCGTTGCAGCGCGCCAAAATTCAAACTGTTGTATCAGAACTTTCACGGAAAACTAGCTGATAGCTCATCAGTACATCCGTCTGCCTCGGATAATGTTTTATAGAATTATGCGTTATACAGTTTCTCTTGTATTAATTAATGATGAAAAGGAATATTGATCGTCAATTACAAAGGATTACAAAGGCAAAAGCATGCCGACAGGAGACCTTTTGATCCATATCTAGGTCGGATGCAAAAAATAATAAATTAAAACTATAACAATGTAAATAACAATTAAAATACATAAATAAATGCACTGGTATAGTTGAATAACAAACAAACAGGTAAATAGTAAATGATAATAAATTGACATATAACTAATAATAAATGAAAATCAGACAGACAAATTATAACAAAACAAAAACAAATAATATAACATAAATTATAATAATTACAGCATCTTACTTAGGTATTTATCTAAATGATTCTTAAAGCTTCGAACTGAACTACATTGCACTACCTGTGCAGGAAGTTTATTCCATTCATTAACTACACGGTTGGCAAAGTTGTTTCTACCTACTTCCAAATTGAATCTATTTCCGGACAGTTTGAGACCCTTGTTTCTTGTCTGATTCTCATTCAATGTGAAAATTTGGTCACTTTTGATGTTGTCAATTCCCTTTAAAATCTTAAAGACCTGTATCAAGTCACCTCTGAGTCTACGCTTTTTTAGGGAAAACAGATTCATGTGCTTAAGTCGATTTTCGTATGATTTATTTTTGATATTTGGAATCAGTTTTGTGGCTCGCCGTTGTACTTTTTCCAGTCTGTCAATGTCTTTAATGAGATTCGGTGACCATACGGAAACAGCATATTCCAAATGTGGACGAACTAACGATTTATATAGCTTGTTAATGAGTGACGTGATGGACTTTTGAAATCAAAAGATCGCGCAATCAATCCCAGAATCTTATTTGCTTTCTCAGAGGCTGAAATACACTGCTTGGATGATTTGAGGTCGTTACTGATAATTACGCCGAGATCTTTTTTCACTATCCACTTTTGTTAACGAATTTCCAAATAACTTGTAATCGTATTTACTGTTATTTTTACCTATGTGCATTACCTTGCATTTACTTGTGTTAAATTTCATTAGCCACTTTTCAGACCATTGCTGTAATTGATCTAAATCTTCTTGAAAATCTAATTGGTTTGAGTGATCATTTGCCACTCCGCACAGTTTTGTATCATCAGCAAATTTGGAAACAGTAGATTTTAGTCCATTGTCTATATCATTTATATATACTATGAATAGAAGTGGCCCAAGAACGGAACCCTGAGGAACTCCACTTGCAACATTTTTCCATCCAGAAGTTTTTCCATTTAAAACAACTCTCTGTTTTCGACCTTTTCAACCAATTACTAGTCCAACCTAATAGGCTACCACTTATTCCATGCAAAGCTAATTTAGTAAGTAGTCTTTCGTGTGGGACGGTATCAAAAGCTTTTGCAAAGTCTAGATATATCAAATCTATATTGTTTCTTTTGTCATAATTCGAGATAACTGTGTTGTAGAATTCGAGTAAGTTAGTCACGCAAGAACATTTCCGTCTAAAACCATGCTGGCTATCATTTATCTAACGGTTACATTCTAAATGATGTTCGATAGCATCTCTGATGATAGTTTCCATTATCTTTCCTACGATTGAAGTCAAACTTATAGGCCTATAGTTATTAGGATTCTTTTTGTCACCTTTTTTTGAATATGGGAGTAACGTTAGCTAGCTTCTATTCTCTTGGGACATCTCCGAATATGATGGATTTCTTGAAAATAATTTCTAATGGAACAACAATCTCATTTTTCAAATTCTTTAAGATTCTTGGATGCCAACCGTCAGGCCCTGGTGTTTTATTAACTTTGAGTTTCTCTATATACATTTTAATTTTTTTCTTTTGTTATATTTACCGTAGTGAGTAAGTTTACCCCAGACTTTTCACAGGTTTCAGTTTGGAATTCACTTTGAGGTGTTTCGTTTACGAATACCGAGCTAAATTAAATTTTAAGAGATTACACATTCCTTCATTTGAATATTCAAGTTGACCGTCAGCAGATAATAGTGGACCAATGTGATTCCTAACAACCTTTTTATCTCTAATGTAACTATAGAATTCTTTGGGATTCTCTTTGGATTTCTCAGCGATGTTCATTTCGTATTGTCGTTTTCTTTTTCTTATTGTCTTTTTTAAATCTCTCTGTATTGATACATAACTTTCATAGTCATTAGATGCACCCGAGCACTTATATTTATTATAAGCCTGTCTCTTTTTAGCAATCCTTTTTTAAGTTTCTTTGTCGAGCCACGTGAAGACGACAATGGAGAATTCTGAGGAACTATATTGTCATGGATAAGTTTGTCGTCAATTGTTGTAGCTCATGACTTTCCAGCTGATCACGAATATTCTTTAGAAATATGCATTGAATCCAAAGAAAAGAACTATAGTATTGATATATTCTAATAAAGAAACTAGTAACGGGACTCTAGACGTTTTAGTGTCATATTTTGCCAGTTCTCGAAAAAGCAGCATAAGTCGGTCCCTAGGAACGAATCTCCGACGTAACTCAAGGACCTTCTGTATTTATATACTCGTACATACTGGTATAGATAAGTAGTAAGTTCTCCTTCAAACATGTTTTGTTAAGACTAATGCTGATTTTCTTTTTAACTTTACCCTTGCGATTAACATGCATTATTACTGAATTTGATAGTTTCTGCTGACGAGTGGGGGGGGGGGGGGGACGGGAGGCGTGCCAATATATAGTTGTAGTAGGAGGAGGAGCAGTATCAATTGTTGTTACTTCCCTTCCCCAACAGTCCCCAAAGTGAATAATAGGACAAAGATGACGGCTTCGTCCGTAGCTAATCAGCGCCTCATGGTGTAGGCTCCTCACCACTTAATGGAGACGGGCAGCTCCTACTGAAGGCGTGAGGGGGGGTGGTACCTCTTTGCTCCGGTAAGAACCTTAGGTTCCCCTCCTTGGCACGTGAGTGATGTCCATAGATCACCTCAGGCGTGACCCGAGGAATGTTGTAGGTCGTGACTTGACGGGGGGCACGATGACCTGCAGGGCTGGCCGTGGGTTCTGAGTGAGGTTAGGTTCCTTGTTCCGTGATGCTGACGCCAGCAGCGACCTACGGCGAGGCGCGGTGCGTCAGCGTAAAGACGGTGCACGAAGAGGTGGTGGACGAATTATGACGGCTCTCACACGTTTGTAGGACAATTGGTCCCCGGTCAACTGGTCCCCAAAACTGCTCCCCTAGGACAACTGGTCCCCAAAACTGCTCCCCTAGGACAACTGGTCCCCGAATGACAAGCTGGGTGGTCAACTCGTCGTCAAAACAAATTTTCTAAAAAATGTCCAAATGTGTTCTCTATTGTTCGTATATATGATTTTTTCTATGCTTTGGTGGTTTTTAACTTTATTTTTTTATTTATGTTACTAAACATAAGATTATTTAATAAAGTGCTGTACATAATATATTGTGGTATTTTGATTCTTGCTATTTTGAGTAATATATAATACCTGTGTATTATTTAATAAAGTGTTGTACATAATATGTTATGGTATTTTGATTCTTGCTAAATATCTCAAAACTATTGTTTAAATAAAAATAAAAATTGGGGACGAGATGTCCTATTTTTTGGGGACCAGTTGTCCTAGGGGTGCAGATTTGGGGACCAGTTGTCCTAGGGGTGCAGATTTGGGGACCAGTTGTCCTAGGGATGCAGATTTGGGGACCAGTTGACCGTTCACGCTCTCACACTCCAAGAGAATCCGTGGGCGGGGGTTGCATCACGCCCACTGGGAATTCACGGGTGGTGCTACGCGTCTCTGGGATGGTGTGGTGTTCGTAGGCGAGGGACGCCCACACGCAATATAGCAAGGACTTGGCATCCCATGACAGCAGACGTACGAGAGGGTGTCTCTTGGTGGATCAGATCACGTGACCATGGTAGAGAAGTGCCAACGATGAATAACACTTGTCTTGCGAATTAAAGCCGATTTTGTTCAGTTACTGGAAACCCTCGAGAGGGTGACCAGGCGTCAGAAGAAGAGTCTGGCAGGAGACCATTGGGTCCATGACTCGACCAGCCGGCCACCACACACGTGGGGCCACATACTTTAGTTTGATGTCATCCTTCGTGATATATTTACCTGCGGATAGATGGCGCCGTTACAAACCCGATCATCGGGATCCAGAACACGAACACAAAGAGGTGCTGCAGATGTAGCCACTGTTCCACAACTGCCTTGAACGACAGTGGCGGCAGGAATGTGTGTGTGTGTGTATTCACATGTTGGACTCGTGATCGACAGCTATTTCCCTCCCGGAAGAGAGCTCAGAGCTCGTATGACCGATCTATGGGTAATGCTATGACCTTACACGCACACACACACCCAACTCCCCGCCCACGAGAGTTGGGGTAACGACTCGAAGCGCAGCGATACTGAAATAATTTCAGCCCTAGGCAGGATTCAAACCCAATATCCCCGGTACCACCGTGCTGAGAGTCTGACCCTCTACCAACCGCGCCACCGAGTCGTGTGTGTGTGTGTGTGTGTGTGTGTGTGTGTGTGTGTGTGTGTGTGTCTGTGTGTGTGTGTGTGTGTGTTTATCCAATTCTAATACATTGGATAGGAACTATGCTCGTGGTGTACTTTCTCTGCCACCCCATATCCAGCTCTACGTTTATATACGGTGTTCTGCACTTTATATCACTTTCTCAAACCAACTCATATGTACAGAAAATTTCATTTCTTAACGTCTTGCAAACGCTCCGTTTTCCCTCTCTCACACTATCTCTTTTCCGTCCTATAGAAGCAAATCCTCTTTTTCAATGTTGTCCCAATCATTCAAAGTTTCCAAGGTCGAGGACACAAGTCGCCTCTTTCTCTTCTTTCTCCCGGTGTGGGTAATCTTAGATTCTGAATA
>NC_134802.1:32966711-32984211 GCF_046742065.1 Oratosquilla oratoria
CGGCTTTAGCTGGCAATGCCTCGCCTCCCCACGACTGTAGTTAGGTTCACCATGGTCTTGGATCACGTGTTGGACTCGTGATCGCCAGCTATTTACCTCCCGAAAGAGAACTCATATATGACCGATCTATGGGTAATTCTGTCACCTCACACCCACACACGCACACCCAACTCCTCGCCCACGAAAGTTGGAATAACGACTCGCAGCGCATTGATAATTAAATCACTTCAGCGCCGGGCGGGATTCGAACTCGGACCGCTGTATCAGCGGTTAGAAACGGTACCACTGCACCGTAGAGTCCTGGTGCACAATTGACGCTCGCTGTGAGGTGAACCCAAAACGGCATCTTTCTCTTCGGCAGCAGTATCCTCCATGACTGAAGAAACCCCCTTGCACAGCTTACAACCACATAAGGAGGGACAAGAGGTGTTCTAAACATTGCCCGTCTTGAAAGTTCCTTCATGTTTCCTTTGGGTTAGCATGCGATCTTCCTTTATTCAACCACAACATATATATATATATATATATATATATATATATATATATATATATATATATACATATATATATACATATATATATACATATATATATATACATTTTATGCAATGGGGGACGGAGAGGGGGGGGTCGCCGATTTAATGAAGCGGCCTTGCTGTGGATGTGCTGTGTCTTGCGACACTGCTTCTGACCCAGGGCAGTGGACAAGGTGCAGGGATGACCCGTCATTCAGGAGGTGCTAAGATAAGAGGGAGGGTGGAGGGGTGTGGAGTGTATTCAGGGATGGAATGGGTGGGAATGATTTTATGCCTTTTTCTTTTTGGCTACCCCCCTTGTAAGGGGGAAAAAGCCTTGGTATATGTATGTATATATATATACATACATATATATATAGATATATAGATATATATAGATATATATATATATATATATATATATATATATATATATATATATATTACTACAAAGTAATGTAACACATTCGTAAATTTCAACAAGAATCCAATGTGTTGGATAAGAAGAAATTAAATAGACGATATCCATATATTTCGATCACGGACTGTGATCCTCTTCAGTGGAATTCGTATTCCACTGAAGAGGATCACAGTCCGTGATCGAAATATATGGATATCGTCTATCTAATTTCTTCTTATCCAACACAGTGGGTTCTTGTTGAAATTATATATATATATATATATATATATATATATATATATATATATATATATATATATATATATATTTTTTTTTTTTTTTTTTTTTTTTTTTTTTTTTTTCCCAAAACTGCTGCAAATCGCGACCTGGAAGACGATGGAACTGACAACAGGATTGAAAACCCAAAGTGAAGAACTGCATTAGTGAAACTCTCACCGAAAGGCGACTGAGGAGAGAAGGGAAGATCCAGAAAACTAGATCACATTACAAAAATGCCCCCAACACTGGGTCATCTTCGAGCGTGTGTGTGTGTTAACCACCAATTGGGCCATGTATGAGCTCTGAGTCCTCATCCACCAGGGTAATGTCCGTTGATCCAGAATTCAATACGTGACGTGGGATCATCGTCCTTAGTCGATTGCACATATTTTGATGTATTAAGAAAAGAAAAGAAAAAATCCCGGTTTCGTTATATTTGAATTTTGGTGACAATTCTTCATGTGGGCCATCCTGGGTTTACGATTCTTCGTTCGTTTAAGTTGATGACAATAATCATAACCTTCATTCAACCTAACCTAACCTAACCTAACCTAACCTAACCCAACCTAGCATAACCTAACCTAACCTAATCTTTATTCCACTGTTGATATTGGGCGCATGGGGTGACAGTTCTTCAGGTGAGATCTCATGGGGGTGACGATTCTTCATGCGGGCGTTCTGGGGTGACAATTCTTCGTGTGACTTTTATGTAATAGCTTCTGCGCGAACGCAAAGATTCGCGTAAAAAGAGAAAGCAATCCAGGTATTTTATATCACGTAAATATAGTCAACGCCTTTAATATATTGCGTAAAAGCGTCATATATATTTTTTCATCTTATATGTCAACATGAGAGTTCAAATTTGAAATCTCTAGTAGCTCTGTAGAGCCGAAATTTCTTCATTTTTCCAAGAATGAAAACGTGACCAAAGATTAGTGAAAATGTGTGTGTATTATGTGTATGTATGTATGTATGTGTATATATATATATATATATATATATATATATATATATATATATATATATATATGTATATTACGACTAGCACCACATTCGGAAGAAAGAAAGAGTTGAATAAGCGAATCTGTATATTTCGATTGCTAGCTGAAGAGGATTGCAGTTAACAATCGAAATATAGTTTCGCTTATTCTCTTATAGTACGAAAATAACGAATAAAAACAAATAGTTTCATCTGCCGAGAATCTTAAGAATAAAAAATCGCCGTTATACGGAACACCATGTTCCTCATGCCCGAGATTTACGAATCTTAAAGGTTCCCCGGTCGAGAGAAAGAGCGAGCTATCTTTACAGGTATTGATCCTGGTTGGCGTCTGAGTGGGTGGATGGGTGAGGGGTATGTGGTGGTGCACTCGGTACCAGACCCCGAGAGCCGACGGGTTTAATCAGTTTTCCGATCGATCATTATCAAAACCTAAAAATAGGAGTCACGTCTCATCGCCGTTCTTGAATACAAAATCACAGAACGTCTGGGAGGTCGGTGACGTCATGTCGACGGGAATTTTTGACAATGTGGAGAGTTTGTTTAGTTGTAGTTTATTTTATCAGTGTAGAAATTTATTAGTAAGAGAATCGTTATTTATTGTTGAAGTAACAAACCTAACGAAATGAACACATTCTACACAAAGAAAGACAAAGGAGTAATGAAAAATTATAATTCACTGAAAACTAAAAATCACCGATCAACATTAGTGAAGAAAGACACGATCTAAGTCAGGCGATATGACGTCATCCAAATGTTATGTGGAATAAAACTTATATGGTGACAATCTCCGTAAATGTTGCTTTGAAAGACGCCAGCCATTTTATTTCAGCACTTGAATGTTCCTTCGCGCTGTGATCACTGAAAAAATACAGGTCATAGAACAGTAGTCTTTGCCTTTATGAAGAAGATCTCAGACTGGAAGGATGAAAATGAAGATAGTAATAATGATGAAATGATGGTGATAGTAACAATGATAACAGTGATAGCAATAGTGATAATGAAAACAGTGAAGTAGTTATAATAGTAATATTGATAATAATAATGACAATGTTAATTATAATAGTAATGATAATTATATTAATAATGATAATGATGAGGATAACCTAACCTAATCAAACCTAACCTAACATAATTTAATTCAACCCAAAGCAGCCCAATTTAACCCAAACTAATCTGACCATTGCAGAGGCCTTGTTGGTCCGCACATTACTTGCTAGAACTGAAGGTTTGGCCTGAACGCAGCCGTCCATTCAGGCCGCCAGCATGGACCTGGGAGGGTCATACTGATTACCGACATCTTGAAGAATTACCGAAATCGGTAAACGTAATGCAGTTTTCGGTGAATCAACTTCGATTTCGGTCAAATTCGGTCATTTTTTCATGATCTCGGTAGTTATTGATATAAGCAGGGCTCGGTGAATTTAATGCAGATCTCACATAGATATGCTGAGCGATGATAGGATGGGTACACTTCCCGCTCGGTGGGTGGAATTATGCTGCATACATGTAAATGGATTCATATGAGGTTCAGCATAATTCCAGCAGAGATCCTATCGGAAAATTTCTATAGTACTTCTTTCCTTTGTTAAATTTTATTTAGAATATAGCTGTAAACTTCTAAGGAATTGAATAAATAATTTTGATGCTCTTGTTTCTTTTTTTCATAATTAGTCTTTTACAATTAAATTTGCCGCATGTCGGTATATATCATAGATATCGGTAAATATAACCAAAGATCTCGGTAAATAAATCTCGATCTCGGTAGGTCTCTATAATTCTTCTGGATTTCTGTAATTCGTATGACCAGCCTGTGAGTGTACGGGAGGCTTTACATCAATAAAACAATAAAAACATAATGTAATGGGCATCGTGGATTCGCGGGTGATTATGTTGCCGACACGACCATACGTCACTGCGCGTCTGAATCGTCAGCCAATAGGCTTAGTGCTTTTTAAAGTCGGCCGCCAACCACCAATCGGATTAATCTTACGTCACGTCGTCGACACTCAGATCGTGTAAGCAACAGACTGAATGCAACCTTAATGCTTCGACGTAGCAGGCCCGTGCAGAGGTGTGTGTGTGTGTGTGGGGGGGGGGGGTTT
The DNA here is from genome assembly GCF_046742065.1 of Oratosquilla oratoria. Classification (NCBI taxonomy): domain Eukaryota; kingdom Metazoa; phylum Arthropoda; class Malacostraca; order Stomatopoda; family Squillidae; genus Oratosquilla; species Oratosquilla oratoria. Next base: position 32,971,011 of record NC_134802.1, read on the forward strand.
GCCCCAAAAGTGCCCTTCACAAAAATATATAAAAATAAATGTAAAATGATTTCTCACAGGCTTTTTCCATTTTCTTACCATTCAGAAATTATAATGTGGAAAATGGTGTTGCACTCTACCGGATAGTTGCTAAATACGAATAATACAAAAGAGTGAAGTGCCCAATTTCCAGCCCAAAGCACCTGCCCCTTGCAATGTCTGTGCACGTTATTGCAACGCAGAAATAAGAGGTTCTCCTGAAGGTGAATGAAATCGCATGGCGATAGCCCAGAAAGTGTTGACAACGCCGCCCCCAATATTTTTTTCTTTTTCTTTTTCCTTAAGGGGATGGCTGACCCTAGACAACACATGGTCAGATATCATGTCAGCTATGAACCTATACACATTCGGTTCTGACCACCGATGGAGGGCAGATGTGAGAATTTTGTGCACGTCATGGCAGCCTATGTCCAGGATTTATCCACGGATAGCAGGAGTCTTGTCTCCTTTGACATCACTGGCTTCAGGGCTGCTGGTCTCAGCGAACGAGCTTGGCCCCCATATTGGTAGTCACCTCAATATTGTACACACTTGTGGCCTCTAAATATGTAACACCTGTATGTGCTTGTATTATATATATATATATATATATATATATATATATATATATATATATATATATATATACAAGTAGTATTAAAGTCGACAGCATTTTGATAGTTGAAAATCTTCTTGTTTGTATTTTCAAGGATTCCATCAAGGATCCGGCCATTCGGTGGGTGGGCAAAGACCGACTGTTGCATACGATCGAGCAGTTTTTCAAATATATATGTATATATATATATATATATATATATATATATATATATATATATATACACATATATATATATATATATATATATATATTGTAACGTAATATTATATATTACGTCATATGTGTAATTATGTTATAGAATTGTGTTCCTTTGTATTACATAACTATGTTCATATTTCTTGTCTATGTATGTATTGTAACAATGTTAAGCAGTAACGCCCGTCCACTATATGTAATCTTGCCTACGTGCGGAGAAAGGTGCGCACTCTTGTAGAACAAACAGACAAGCGAAATCCTGAATAGTTCGGAGCGCACAGATTTGACAGTTACTAAATAAGTAGATTGTTCAAGCGAGTCGAGGGTCTTAAAACTACCCATGTTGACGTGTGTTAACTTACCCTCCTCCCCTCCTTTCGCTCTCCCGCACACTTCACCGGAAGTATCCCACTTCCGGTCCAATGGTATATAAACGGTGGAAATCGCTCACTCCTGGTCATTTTCTCACATATTGATCTCTTGATAAAAACTAGAAGTTTAGATTCATGAGACGATTGGTGTGAAGTGATCACCCTTTTTGCCTACATTACGTGTCTGATATACATTGCATTACTTTATACTTATATTTGTACTTATTACTTATTTTGATGCATGTTCCTGATCTCTTTGTACTTAGATAGTACCATATTGTATACGTATCTTGTGTTTCTTATTTGAACGATAATTTCCATATTCTTATAATCATGTAACGGTCCCATTGACCCTACTGCCCATTCTCTTTTGTGTTGATTGCCTGTAAATATTTTCCATATTAATAATTTCGTTTACTAGTTTTATCGCTAGTTTAATATTCCTTTCCTGGAATCTTCTTTGTTACCTTTACTTCTAGTCTTACGAATTATCTAGGCCCTGACCAGATAGTTCAGTCCTACAGTGGCTTCTAGAAGTGAGCTGGTTCTTAAGCACTTATCCGTTATACGTAACGTCTCTTCACTAACCAGCCCGTCCCGTAACAAAGTGGCGACCCTTGCCAAGGATATCTTATCAGGTATTTAACACATTCTTTTAGAGATGGATGATATAATTCAAGAATTCGTTCAAAATCCCAAGGTAAGTTTCTTAAAGAAACAAACTAAAGACACTTTGATAGAAATAGGCAAGCACTTTGGAGTAGACATTGATACAAGTTTGCGAAAGAAAAAATTACTTCAGGAACTCGTTGAAAATCTGATCGAAGATGAGATCTAATCTCCAGAAGAGATTACAGCTATACAAATTCCTTCAAATAGGTTAGAAATAGAGGCACGACTAACCGAACTTAAGATTAAGGAGATTGAATTAAAGGTCAGGAGAGTAGAATTTGAGGAGGAAGCTAAATTGAAACAAATGCAAATGGAGGCAGAATTTAAAGCTAGAGAGGAGGAAACTAAACTGAAACAAATGCAAATTGAGGCAGAATTTAAAGCTAGAGAAGAGGAAACTAAAATCAAATTGGCAGAATTTAAAGCTAGAGAAGAGGAAGCTAAAGTGAAACAAGTAGAGTTAGAATTAAAGAAGACAGAAGTAGAAGCTAGGATTGTTGATAGACAACCCGTAGTTCAGGAAGGTCATATAGATATTTCCAAGTATGTAAAACTTCTACCCCAATTTTCAGAAGGAGAGCCAGAAACTTTCTTTCTTCAGTGGGAAAAATTGGCGCAACAGTTACAAATCCCTAAAGAAAATTGGCCATTAATCATTCAAACACAATTTAAGGGTAAGGCTCAGCAAATTTATACTTCTCTTTCAGAAGCAGAAAGCGAGTATGATAATATGAAAGCTTGTATCTTAAAAGCTTATGAACTAATACCAGAGGCCTATAGACAGAAATTCCATAATTATAGGAAGACACCTCAGTTAACATACGTAGAATATGCGGCTCAACAAGAGAGGTTATTCAATAGGTGGTGTTTGGCTAGTGAAACGGACACCTTAGATAGACTTAAACAGTTGATTTTATTGGAGCAGTTTAAGAATACCTTAGAGACAGATCTTAGGATTTTTATAGATGATCATGTTCCCGAAACTTTAACTAAAGCTGCTGTATTGGCTGATGAGTTCACACTAAATCATAAACCTAAGTCAAGACAAATGGAATCCCAAAAGTCAAAGTCATATATACCAGATTCAACAAAATACTCTGATCCTTGGTCCCCAAAGAAACGCTTTGAAAATCAGTCTAGCCCATCACATTTCAGTTACAGGTCTGATTTCAATCAATATCCTCCAAACCAACCTTGGCAAAGAATGGAAAGGTTTAAGACTAATCCCCCTGTAATTTGTTCATATTGTAAACAGGTTGGCCATCACATTTCTAATTGCAGAAAGAGACTGACACCCTCATTCTCCAATAAGACACCAACTCTTGTAAGTAATATAAAATCAGATGATTCAAAATCCTCTATTCAGGATAAACTACCAAAGAAGCCGGTATTGTCAAGTAATGTAGAACCCCCCTCATCAGATCATGATCCTTGTTTCAAAACATTTGTATCTTCAGGAACTATATCTCATAGTAGTAGTTCACAACAATATCCTATTTCCATACTCCGAGACACAGGAGCAAAGCAAAGTCTGATTTTAAATTCTGTCTTGCAGAATCTGGGTGAGTCATATACAGGTTATGATATATTGATAGAAGGAGTTGGAGGAATTGTAAAATGTCCATTACATAATGTTTTCTTGCGGTCTGATTTAACAACCGGAATGGTTAAAGTAGCAGTAGTAGACTCTCTTCCCATAGTAGGAATATCCTTATTGTTGGCCAATGACATCGCTGGAAGCAAAGTCATTTCTCCCTTAATAACAAATAACCCTAAGACCTCAGTAGAACCTTCAGATAACTTACAGTTGTTTCCCGCTTGTGCTGTAACCAGATCTCAGTACAAGAAATCTGAAGAGGAGACCTATAATTTAGAATCCCTATTCTCCCAAACTGACCCATCTTCTTCTTCACCAGTTTCTCTATCTAGAGCAGAATTAATCAAAGAACAGAAGTCAGATCATTCTCTTAAAGATTTGTACGAGATTGTTTCATCTCCAGAAGAAGTTGAAAAATGTCACGAGGTTTCTATATAGAAAACGGAGTCCTAATGCGAAAATGGAGAGCATCCACCGCAACCGCTGACCAGCCAGGGCAAGTAAGGAATCAAATAGTCCTCCCTCTTGGTTTCAGGAATAATGTTCTAAGATTGGCTCATGATACTCCCTTAGCAGGTCACTTAGGGGTAAGAAAGACCTTGTTCAACATAACCCAACATTTCCATTGGCCCACGGTTGTCAAAGATGTTGCCCAATATTGTAAAACATGTCATACATGTCAACTTGTAGGTAAGCCCAACCAGAAAATTGTAGAAGCTCCACTCCATCCCATTCCTGTAATGGAAGAGCCATTTAAAAAAGTTCTTATTGACTGTGTAGGACCTTTACCTCCTTCAAGTAAAGGAAATCGGTACATTCTCACAATCATGTGTATGAGCACTCGTTTTCCAGAAGCAATTCCTTTGAAAAATATTAAAGCTCAAAACATAATCAGAGAAATGTTGAAATATTTCACTATGGTAGGATTTCCCAAGAACATTCAAAGTGATCAAGGAAGTAATTTTCTTTCCAACAAGTTTAGAGAAACTCTTGTAACACTAGGTATAAATCATGTAACTTCCTCCGCCTATCATCCTCAATCACAAGGTGCTCTAGAGCGCTTTCACCAAACGCTCAAGACAATGTTAAGAATCTTCTGTGCTGAGAACACTCGAAATTGGGAAGACGGACTCCCCTTTTTGTTGTTCGCCACCCGAACAACAATTCAAGAAAGCCTTGGATTCAGCCCGTCAGAATTAGTCTTCGGTCATGAAGTCCGTGGTCCCCTAAAGATACTTCATGAACAATGGATGAAAGAAGAACCACCAGTTCCTTCTTTGAAATACGTGTCCCAGGTCACCGAGAAGTTGTTAGAAGCTTGGAAGTTGGCAAGAGAGAACTTGACGAATGCTCAACGAGTAATGAAAGGTCGGTATGATAAAAATTCTAAACTTAGAACTTTCTCTCCAGGAGATCAAGTGTTACTTTCTCTTCCCATACCAGGAGATCCATTGCAGGCTAAATACAAAGGACCCTATGAAGTCTTGTCCAGAGCCAGTGATCTCAACTACATAATCAAAACTCCAGACAGAAGAAAGAGTTCCCGTCTCTGTCACATAAATACCTTAAAACCTTATCATTCCAGAGATCCAATTCCAATTTGCAGCTCTACCACAATAGAATCGGAAGAGCCTCCTGATAACCTGCCTAATCCTCCTGAGATTCCCTTGGAAAACTCTCAGATACTACAAAATCTTCAGATAAAAGTAGGACACTTATCTGAGAAACAAGGTAAAGACATTCTTTCTCTCTTAAGAAGTTTTCCAAAATTATTTCTAGATTCCCCAAGATTCACTTCTTTGATAGAACATGAAATAATTCTAGACTCGCCAAGAGCTATCAAACAAGCCCCTTATAGAGTCAATCCAAAAAAGGAGTTCATAAAAGCAGAAATAAACACTCTGCTTCAACAGGGAATAATTGAACCCTCCAGTAGTCCTTGGGCATCTCCTTGCATTCTTGTCCCTAAATCTGACAATTCTTATCGCCTGTGCATTGACTACAGGAAAATCAATGCCCATACTAAGGCCGATGCTTTTCCTATCCCTAGGATAGATGATATCATAGACAGTCTAGGAACTGCCAAGTATGTATCCAAGTTGGATATGTTAAGGGGATACTATCAAATCCCTGTACACCCTCGCTCAAGAGAAGTTACCGCTTTCATTACGGAAGAGGGATTGTTCCAATTCAGAGCAATGCCATTTGGGCTTAAAAATGCCCCTGCCACTTACCAAAGAATGATAAGTAATCTTGTTGCAGGATTGCCAGGAGTAAAAACTTATCTAGATGATGTGATAATATTTAGTCAGTCTTGGACAGAACACATTGAACACTTAAATAATTTCTTTTATAGAGCAGACCAAGCAAACCTTACCATCAATTTGTCCAAATGTGATTTCGGACATACACAGGTCCCCTATTTGGGATTTAAAGTTGGAAATTCCCAAGTGTTTCCAATAGACGCCAAGATAAAAGCCATCAATGATGTACCAACACCCACTAATCGTAGAGAGGTACGTCGTTTCCTTGGAATGAGTGGCTATTATCGCCGTTTTTGTCCAAATTTTTCAGATGTAGCAGAACCATTGACTGACCTGTTGAGAAAAGACCACGACTTCGTGTGGACACCTACCTGTGAGACGGCCTTCAAAAACCTGAAGTTCCTTCTCACTAACGCACCAGTTCTAAGGGCACCCGATTTCCAACGACCCTTTCTTCTGCAAGTCGACGCCAGCGACACCGGTATCGGTGCCGCCCTCTTGCAAGAACACAATGAAGTTCTTCACGCTATCGCCTACTACAGCAAGAAGCTGTCCCCTGCGCAGAAGAACTACTCAACAATTGAGAAGGAGACGCTCGCTTTGGTCCAGGCCCTTATCCACTTCGAAGTCTACCTGGGTTCCTCAACTACCATTCAAGTATATTCGGATCACAACCCCTTAAAGTTCCTACAGACTATGAAAAACAAGAATCCGAGACTTACACGTTGGAGTTTATTTCTCCAACCCTTTAATCTAACAATTCATCACATAAAAGGCGTCTTTAATGTTTTAGCCGACGTCCTTTCTAGAACATAGCTTTTCAACAGAAAGTGAAAAGCTTTCCCAAACGGTGGAGGTGTAACGTAATATTAGATATTACGTCATATGTGTAATTATGTTATAGAATTGTGTTCCTTTGTATTACATAACTATGTTCATATTTCTTGTCTATGTATGTATTGTAACAATGTTAAGCAGTAACGCCCGTCCACTATATGTAATCTTGCCTACGTGCGGAGAAAGGTGCGCACTCTTGTAGAACAAACAGACAAGCGAAATCCTGAATAGTTCGGAGCGCACAGATTTGACAGTTACTAAATAAGTAGATTGTTCAAGCGAGTCGAGGGTCTTAAAACTACCCATGTTGACGTGTGTTAACTTACCCTCCTCCCCTCCTTTCGCTCTCCCGCACACTTCACCGGAAGTATCCCGCTTCCGGTCCAATGGTATATAAGCGGTGGAAATCGCTCACTCCTTGTCATTTTCTCACATATTGATCTCTTGATAAAAACTAGAAGTTTAGACTCATGAGACGATTGGTGTGAAGTGATCACCCTTTTTGCCTACATTACGTGTCTGATATACATTGCATTACTTTATACTTATATTTGTACTTATTACTTATTTTGATGCATGTTCCTGATCTCTTTGTACTTAGATAGTACCATATTGTATACGTATCTTGTGTTTCTTATTTGAACGATAATTTCCATATTCTTATAATCATGTAACGGTCCCATTGACCCTACTGCCCATTCTCTTTTGTGTTGATTGCCTGTAAATATTTTCCATATTAATAATTTCGTTTACTAGTTTTATCGCTAGTTTAATATTCCTTTCCTGGAATCTTCTTTGTTACCTTTACTTCTAGTCTTACGAATTATCTAGGCCCTGACCAGATAGTTCAGTCCTACAGTGGCTTCTAGAAGTGAGCTGGTTCTTAAGCACTTATCCGTTATACGTAACGTCTCTTCACTAACCAGCCCGTCCCGTAACAATATATATATATATATATATATATATATATATATATATATATATATATATATATATATATACTCCATTCAATAAGTAATGAGAAAATGTCAGGAGAGACACTATTTTCATAAGCTTACAAAACTTTGTCTCCTTCAAAATAATTGCCTCTCGCATCTACACACTTCTGCATGCGTCTCTCCCAATCCTGGAAAACCTCATCAAAGTCCTTTTTCAGTAGTCCCTTCAGGTAACTTTCCGATGCTTCTTTCAGCTCCTCTGTTAACTGGAATCTGGTTCCCCTGAGGCTGTCTTTCATGCGTGGGAACAGGAAGAAGTCGCAAGGGGCTAGGTCAGGGCTGTAGGGTGGGTGTTGTACCATTTTCATTCCCCTGTCGGCCATCCAGGTGGTCACCAGCGTTGACTTGTGGCATGGGGCATTGTCCTGGTGGAACCACCACTGACCACTCCTCCACTGCTGAAGCCTCTTCTTCCTCATCTTCTCCTTGAACCTTTTCAGAACAGTAAGGTAATATTCCTTATTGACGGTTTGACCCTGAGGAACCCATTCAACGTGAATGAGCCCTTGGGAGTCAAAGAAAGGAATGACCATGGCCTTCTCTTGCGACCTGCTCATCTTTGCCTTTTTGGATCTGGGGGAGGTCGTGTGCTTCCACTGAGCACTCTGATGTTTGCTCTCAGTGTCGTATGTGAACACCCAACTCTCGTCGCAAGTCACTACCTTATTCAGGAAACCTGAATAAGCATATATCATTTCGAGAATGTCAGTGCAATATTCCACACGAAACTTCCTTTGGTCGTCGGAGAGGATGTTTGGCACGAACTTGGCACAGACTTTGTGGAGCTTCAGACCTTTGGTCAGAACTGTCTCTACCGTGCCAATACTAATACCAACAGTTTTCCTCCTTGGGTGCACTTTTCGGTGCTCCACGTCTGGGTTCATCCTCAAACTGATCATTTCCTTCAGAAAATCTGTTAAACCACCGATAGAAACTTGCTTGGCTCATCTGTTCATCCCCATAGGCCTCCTTTAACATTCCATAAGCTTCTTGTTTGTTTGTTTTAAGTTTAACACAAAATTTAATGGCGTAACGTTGCTCCATGTTTCCCTGCATCTTGACAAGTGTTCACAGATCGGCAAACCGAATCAGACTGGTTCCACCACGTTCACCGCTGCACTCAGACCTACAAATATAGAAAGTTGTCTGTCAGTCATTTTATAAAATATATGTATGTGTACTTCACCATGAAGCAGTATTTTCATCAAATCATATTTAATGTCTCTCCTGACATTTTCTCATTACTTATTGAATGGAGAAGTGTATATACATACATACATACATACACACACACACACACACACACACACACACACACACACATATATATATATATATATATATATATATGTGTGTGTGTGTGTGTGTGTGTGTGTGTGTGTGTGTGTGTGTGTGTGTGTGTGTACGTATAAAATTAAGGAACACCTGCTCCTGACTGGTGAACGGACACCTGCATCAAATAACTCCATGACCTTGTGTATGTCTCGTCACAGCCAACCACCAAGAACAAACTGGGAGAGAGAGAGGGGGAAAGAGAGTAATTCGACAGAGGCCCATTTAGTCCATGGGTTACCTGGCTTCAGAAGGAAAGAGGTAAAACAATGAGGAAAGCAAGATAAGTAGATGTTAGGTGTGAAGTGACGGTGAAACGTGGACTGGAATGTGGAGTTTGATTTAGAACCAGACTTCTTTAGTGGACTCGGAAGAAGATGAATAGGAAATAGGCAAGAACTGGTTTACTAATAGGGTGATCAACGAATGGAATAGACTTAGTAACCATGTGGTGAGCGCTCAAACTATCGGTTGTTTTAAGAAAAGGTTAGACAACTTTATGGATGGGGATGACAGGTGGACATGGAACTGCTTAGTGTAGGGCTTATGGTCCCTTGCAGTCTCCTTCATTCTTGTGTTCTTATGATGCAGTAAGGATAATGTTCATGACTGGTTAAGGGTAGGGAGTACCTGACGAGGTTGTAGTTATGTATGGACAAGGCAAAGTTCTTTGTACAGAACAAAAGAGAGTAAAGGAAGAAGTGGACAAGGGAGAGGAAAAAAGAGAGAAATAGAGCGAGGGAAAAAGAGGGAAGAGTTGGATTAAAGGTAGGAGGTATTGGGGACACAAGGAATGTAGGGGGGGGGACGCTGGAGGAAGTAGCGTGAGAGAGTAGACAGGAGATGGGGAGTCTTAATTACTTTCTGTTACTATTGGAAACTCGTTAGTTTTGTTTTTGTGTTGTTCGTAGTGCAAGGGACTGCTGGGAGGGTGATCCCAAACCTCCCCACCTCCCTCTTTACCACTACCTCATTTTCCTTCTCCTTTTCTGTGGCTTGACAACGGTACCACTTCGGGAAAACGCACATATGAGGTCACTGAGTACATAACTTGAGTGAAATCTGGATAGGAAACTCCCCGTGTGGTCAGTCACAGACTCCACCTGACGACAAAGATGTGAACTAATGGCAGCAAGGGCGGTTGCTCGTATTCCTTGATTAAGCGCATGAAAGATGGAAGTAAATAGCTTCTTTTTCTGTAGTTCGTGTGGTTATTGGCAAGATTAATTTAAGGAGTAAGGTTTTGGTAAAAAGTTGAACAGGATTTATTCCAACTTTTTGTATGTATATGTACTGTGATGGCATCCTGGGTCGGAAACGACATACATAAAGTGTTTTGCAGACAGTGTTGCCACTGTGATCCGTGTCAGTTCCCACAAATGAGATTTTTTCCACAAAGAAATCTGGATTTTCACATTTTTCCCACAAAAAGAAGGAATTATTATATACACAAACAAGTTCATTGCAACATATGATTCTTCAAATACTACACAAAAATGAAGGTAAGTAGTTGAAACTTTTCCACAAATTCGTGGAACATTCCCACAAAATGGCATCAGCGTTTGAAGACAGCACTCGAAGTGTATCGGTTTCGTTGGACGTTCTGAGTTTTATGGCTTGCTGTTCCAGTTTCACCCTTTGTGCAGAAAGACACGAAAGCGAAAGACCTGAGGGAAAAACCAACAGGAAGGCACTAAAACTGGCTTCGCGAATGTGAGTTGATTGTATACTTTCTTGTATATCGTTGGTCTGTTATGTGTGTAAACCATGTTGTGTGTGTACGTTGTACCTCTTTGGAGCGTTCTGTATCTCCCAGATGGGAGCCCCTTGTAGTTATGAATTTCCAAATCATTCACGTAAGAGAGAAATTCAACCATTTTTTTTTTTTTTCAATATTCCTCACACCCTCCAGTACCTTCGGGCCATCCTGGCACCATGCTTTGTTTTCTTTGCGTCCCCCGGCCTGCCGGTGTCCAACGGCCCCACCGAGGGTCTCATAATTGATTGGTTTGTTGATATAGTCGTTGAATATTTTATGGGCAATTACTCGCCGATTGGTCACGTGGTCCCCACGAGGTGTGGATTAATCGGAGGGCGTAGAAGACTACAAAAAAAAAAAAAAAAAAAAAAAAAAAAAATCAACACTACCCTGACCGTAACCATGACGTCATACAACCATGCTCACGGCAACGATGATGCCATTTGCCTCATACCCCAGGGAAGTGTTTGATCTTGCTATGGATTACCGCCGCCTGATGAGAATTGCCAGGCGCCAGCCAATATCGACTGGCTTCAGCCTGAATAGGAACACCAACTGCCCCTCGGCACAGAAAAGGGTAATAGTGAGAACCTCGCCCCTATTAAGAAAAAAATAATTAGTTATGTTCATTGTTCCCAACCAAATTCATAACTGACCTAATGCGCTCACTCTGCATATCTAGAAAGAAATCGGGTTTCCATAGAAACGCAGCTCCTAGTTCCTAGTTTTCTGTCTGAGTTTTTATAAATGTGGTTTAATTCCGTCGTCACACTGCGCCTGCAACGCCGCTTTTGCCGACAGGAGCTGATTTCCCTTGAGGCGACTCCTTCCTCGGAAGGGGGGGGAGTCTCTTTATGACGTTGAATAACTCAACCCAGAACGCAGTTCCACCTCAGCTGAATAAAAAACAAGTTGTGTCATCTAGAATAAAGTAATTTTAGTACAAAGTAACGCTGGCTGGATAATAGAGAAGTTTTTAATTTCTCCTACCTGGGTGAATGACAGCGCCTGGCGGTATATGGGTTAAAGGAGGCAATGTGAATGGCCGGACAGTGCATGACGGGAGAAAGGACATGCGGTCTCGTACGAAGCAGGTCCGTCCGTGCCGATCACCGGGTCATAAAACACTTGACGCGTCCAATAAATGGGCCAGAGAGCGGAACTCGGGGAGTTGTATATGGGAGGAACGGCAGCAAATTTCATTCGGATTTTCCTCCTATTTCTAGGTTGCTTGCATGCAAACCCTGATCTCGACACTGGACAGCAGTTCTTCATAGAGGAGCCCCGGGTGGTTCAGGGAGAACGCGCTCACTTATTCGGGTCAGACACGGGAACACATGTTAGTGATAAGGTTTCATACGTAAGCATCACGTATGTTTACATTCTGTCAGGTGCTCCGCGTGGCTCAGGAGGACAATACGTACACAAACTAAGCCAATCCAACACATTCCGTCTACATGCATACATTACATTACCGTTACAGGAAAGCTGTGCTTGTTTGGTAAACAATTACACTGCCTTGTTCCTTCTACAGTGTCTTCCGGCTGCAATTAAAGAAGATGGTGAGGAGTCTACGCCATGAGGCGCTGAGTAGCTGCGCCTGAAGCCTTCACCTTTGCCCTATGTACTATATGCGCTTTAGGGGTTGTCGAGTCAGGAAACTAACCGTCACTGCAGGGAATCGGTGAGGAGTGCAAGATTCGAACCCACAATTAAGCGAATGCGAGACGAGTACACTTCCGATTACATAAGAACGTAGGAATGAAGGAGAGTGCAAGAGACCATAAGGCCTACACTAGGTAGTTCCATGTCCATTACCACTTGGTGTCCCCATCCATAAAGTTGTCTAACCTTTTCTTAAAACAACCGATAGTTTCAGCGCTCACTATTAGTAGTAAACCAGATCTTGCCTATTTCCTTCTTAGATCTAAGTTTGTCCAATTTAAACCCATTACTGCGAGTCCTGCTCCGTTGTCTTAATATGATGACCTTGTCATCAACGTTATTTTCCGGGAACCGCTTCTTCAGCCCTTTGGAGTTAGACCATCTGAGTTTGGTTCTACATGTCGCCAGATTATTTTACTCAGCAAAGGAGGAAAATTAATGCTCACTAAGACTTGAGGGACTTTATTCAGGAGGATAAATGGCGTTTTTGTTCAGTTTTGACTGCTCTGATTCTTCAAGGTAACACATGTCCTTGCAAAATCTCACTTTGATGTACAACAAGAAGTTCCTGTAACCGTTCACTAGTGTAGGTTGGGAAAACGTGGTAAATCGTTGGCTAAAGAACAGTTTTGTTCTTTTAATCATAGACGTTGCATAACTATGCTCATGTCTACAAGAGAGGAGAAGAACAGTGTGATTAAGTTCCTCCGAAATTGACGAGTCATTCAGGCACCTTGATGTCACAGTTTCGCATCCCTTCTCTCTCTCTCTCTCTCTCTCTCTCTCTCTCTCTCTCTCTCTCTCTCTCTCTCTCTCTCCTTCTCTCCTCTCTCTCTCATTCTCTCCTCTCTCTCTCGGTCTCTCCTCTCTCCCT
>NC_134802.1:32986711-32989211 GCF_046742065.1 Oratosquilla oratoria
GATACAATTTGATAATTACCTTTGCACTTCTATTCGTTACCGTCCTGGCAATGAAACCTAATGCTCTGTTAGCTTTATTCCTGGCGCTAATGCAGTTTCCTGGTTTTAAGGTCCGGATTCACTAGAACTCCCAAGACTCTCTCGCACTCAGTTTTCTCTAAAAGTGTGTTATCTAAGTTGTATCTATTTCCGGTGTTGTGTAGCCCTACGTATAAACATGCTACATTTAAAGATATTGAAGTTCATTTGCCATTTCACCGACCATGTGCACAATTTGTTAAGATCATCCTGCATAATCTCTGCGTCGTCTCCTGACCTAAATAGGCGTTCTATTATAGTGTCGTCCGCAAACTTACTAACATCACTATTTATCCCATAATGAACAACAAGGGACCCAAAACCGAGCCCTGGGGGACCCCACTAGTAACATTGCCCCACCTAGATTTTACTCCATTTATGGTGACCCGCTGTTTTCTGTTACTTATCCAAGCTCTGATTCATTCTAACACTTTTCTTCCTATGCCATGGGCTTTGATTTTATTTAGTAGTCTCTGGTGTGGCACCTTGTCGAACGCTTTGCTAAAGTCAAGGTAAATAACATCGTAATTATCATTGTTATCTGACGCCTTATATACTTTAGTGTAAAAGGATAGAAGATTAGTCACACATGACTTACCCTTGGAGAAACCATGCTGAGTGTTCTCTGAGTCTATTTACTATTATTGATTCAAGCATTTTACCTATAACCGATGTCAAACTGATTGGCCTGTAGTTGCATACAGACGATCTATCTCCCTTCTTAAAAACAGGAACAATGTTTGCCTGCCTCCTTAAGCATTCTCGGAAAAATTTCGTCTGGACCCGGGGATTTTGTAGCTTTAAGTCTTTCAATCTGCTTGACTACTTCTCCTTTACTAATGCTGATATTAGATAGACTACTTTCTTCATCACCTCTGAAAATCGGATCGCAGTCAGGAACTTTATCTAACCTCTCACTAGTAAACACCGAGAGAAAATATTTGTTAAACTCCTCACTCATTTTTTCCTCCGATTCTATCATGACATTTTAATAGTTTTTAATTGGTCCTATTCTTTATTTATTTATTTACTTGTTTATTTATTTATTTATTTATTTATTTATTTATTTTTTGTTCTATAGAGATGAAAGAAATCCATAAGATGTTAAACTTAACCAGCTTCCATGAGGGGATGATAGTGGTCTATTGGTTAGACTACCCTGACCTTCCTATTGTCTTGGGGGAAAATATAAACCCACATGATAGCGACAGCCAATCAGCTGTTATTGTTGCCATAAAGCGAGTCTCTCTTTTTTCCAGAAATAACGTGACCATAATTTTTTTTTTTAAGGGAGTGGTGATGGCCCAATGGATGGGGTGCCCTGCTCGTATGATGAAGGTCACGGGTTCGAGTCCTCCCTGCGGACACAAAGTCCATGAGCATTTTTTATGTTACCCCGTTTTCTACCGTATCGCTTTATATATTTATTTATTTAATTATTTGTTTGTTTCTTTCTTTACTTGTGTATTCATTCGCTTGTTTACCTACTATTTCATATATTTACTCAATCATTCATCTATCTGTGTATACATTCATCAATTAATGTATATCTATTTATACATCTAATCATTTATCAATTCACTAATTAATTTATCTATTCATTTGTTAACTAATTTAATTTTTCATTTATTAGTTTATTCACTTATTTATTTATTTGTGTACTTATTTATTCTTGTCTCTGTTTATTAATTCATTTACATATTTCTTTATTTGATTATTTTCCGCGTTCTCTTTGTCGTTGGGATTCTTATTTCTTGAGAAAAGAATTCTAGGTTTATCTTCTAGAATTGTCCCCTCGTCTGGCGCAACCCCGCTTCTAGGTACAAGTCCTTCTAGAATTAGGTACTGTTAGGAACTAGAGCGCTCATCACATGTGAAATAAACACAAAAATTATAAGAGTTTCATGAAAAATACTTTTAGTTTTTTTTTATTAACCTGTCAAGAAGAAAACGATCTGATCCCTCCATCCCCCACCAAAGCAAGATGCTGTAATGATTATGATTTATTTTATATTATTTGTTTTTGTTTTGTCATCATTTGTCTGTTTGATTTTCATTTATTATTAGTTATATGTTAATTTATCATTATTTACTATTTACCTGTTTGTTTATTATTTAACTATACTTATGCATTTATTTATGTATTTTATTTGTTATTTACGTTATTATAGTTTTTATTTATCAATCTATTATTATTATGATTTTTTTTCGCATCCGACTTAGTTATGGACCAAAAGGTCTCCTGTCGGCATGCTCCGCCTTTGTAATCGTTTGTAATATGCGATAAAGTTTAGGGCAGTGGTTCCCAAACTTCTTCAGCTTGTTACCCAATTTTAACATGTTACCCAATCTAACATGTCACATTAAGTATGTTACCCCTTTCACAAAATCTAGTCAACATTGATATATGTGACTAAATTGA
>NC_134802.1:32994211-33001711 GCF_046742065.1 Oratosquilla oratoria
GTGACGCCACGTCACAGAGGCTCTGCCAGGTCAGCCAAGGGCGCGATGACGTCACACATCAGGCCCGTCGACCTTGATGACGTCACATCGAAGCGAATAACGATGACTGCGTCTCCGTTGCAACAAAGGAATGTTTCTGTTATGAGGAGGAACACACACACACACACACACATATATATATATATGTATATATATGCATATATGTGTGTGTGTGTGTGTGTGATTCACCATGGTATTATTATAATTCGATTAAGGAAGAGGACTGTACTGAATCTATTTGGGTAGAGATTATAGGCAAGAATAAGTTAGTTATTATTAGTGTCTTGTATAGACCTCCTAACCTCAGCATTGAGCAGACTGATCTCCTGATTCATGAAATTCGCGGAGCGTCCCAGTACAAAAACGTTGTGATCAAAGGAGATTTTAATTATAGAAACATTGACTGTGAAACTTTAGTAGATCAGGAAGCGAAGAAATTCTTTGACGTGATACAGGATAATTTCCTAAAACAAATTATTACCGATCTTACGAGGGGAGAAAATACTCTGGACTCACTTTTAACTAATAATGAGCACCTAGTGAGTAACCTAAAAGTAGGAGTTAGTCTAGGCTCTAGCGATAATCAAGAAATAAGATTTATTATTATTTGGGAAGAATTAAAAAGTACGAATAACGTCCAAATACCAGAATATGAAATGTCATAAGGACGTTTCGGACATTATCGGCGCGGTCAGGTCTCGCTACATGACCAGGGGTCGGCTCACGGAGGATATTAGGCATTCCTTGGGTCAGGTCACTTGGGGGTGGGGGGCTCAACAGACAGGTCAGCGATTTGGATGAAATGTATAGCAATGTAACTGATTTAATTAATGCACAAAATACATTTATCCCCTTGAAGTCAATACGTAAAAATAGTAATACTCTCAAATGGATGACGGACAGATTGAAACATGAGATCGGAATGAAAAGAGGACTTTACGTAAAAATAAAAAATGTTCACACTCTTAAAGACTGTCAAGTTATGTTTGACACATTCAAAGGTTTTGTTCTGGCTGACGCAAGGCGTTTTTGTTAAGATCAGGGGTATTATATATATATATATATATATATATATATATATATATATATATTTTTTTATATATATTTTTTAACTTGGTGGAACTTGTTAAAGAACAAATATCAAGTTAGATCTACAATAGTAACATTTTTAGAGACATACAAACTCATATGAAGATCCGGTTGTCTGGAAATAAGAAACTAACCTATCTGGCGATATTAACACATTCATATGAAGATTCAGTAATCATCAACCTCTGGAATGCAATGAAGTTTGAAAATGAGGAACCAGCCTATTTGGTAACATTACACACACTCATATCAAGATTCGATAATTATTAAACTCTGGAATACAATGAAACCCGAAAATTAAAAACTAACCTAACTGGCAATATCACACACACTCGTATGAAGATTTAGTAATCATTAACCTCTGGAATGCATTGGAATTTGAAAATGAGAAACTAGACTATCTGGCAGTATTACACACACACACACACACACACACACACACACACATATATATATATATATATATATATATATATATATATATAAAAGCCGCGCACTTCGCCGGGGGCTTGGCTGCGCAAACAGCGGCCTACGGCTGCAGCTTTCCGCGCTCTAATCCCTCGTTTTCCCCTTCGGCCTCGGGGCGGAACCCCAACACGGGATCCCCAGCACGAAGAAGAACGCGAGGAAGAAGAACGCGAGGAAGAAGAACGCGAAGAAGAATGCGAAGAAGAACGCGAGGAAGAAGAAGAAGAAGAGGAACGCGAAGGAGAAGAAGAAGAAGAGGGACGCGAAGAAGAAGAAGAGGAACGCGAAGAAGAAGAAGAAGAACGCGAAGAAGAAGAAGAAGAAGAATACCACCTGACCTCGACTTACCCAAGCGTTTTTTCAAGAATATTTTTAGGCCAAAGTGTCACCGTAATCCCACCTGTCCCCGACTTCCACAGCGTTTTTTTAGAAGAATATTTTTATTTAGACTTATATATATATATATATATATATATATATATATATATATATATATCTATATATATATCCTGTAATTATTGACCTTTGTAATGGAATGAAGCCTGAAAACGAACAACTAGCCTATTTGACAACATTACACACACTCGTATGAGAAACTAGCCTACCTGGCAACATTGGCGAAGAAAACTTCCCGCCAGATTATAGTGAACGGGGTAGAGGAGGAGGAGGAGGAGGAGGAGGAGCTGAGAGGGGAAAGGTGAGGTAGGACGTAAGCACAAGGGGGCCGGGGCCCGGCTGCACCAATTTGTATGTTTGCACAAGGCGTGGCGGTGGTGGTGGTAGTTAGGGTTGCACTTAAAGTGGTGGGGAGTAGTGGTCGCGTTCCTAGTGGTGCTAGGGAAGATAGTGGTGTTAATATAATAGGGATGGTGGTTGTAATGATGGTGATAATTTGAAGAATGGTGTCTTGGGTGACAGTGATGATGGTGGGAATAGTGATATTATTGGTGGTGATAGAAATTTTAGTGGTGGTAGCGGTAGCTAGTAGAGGTGATAGTAGTGATAATAGTGGTGATAGTAGTAGTAATAATAAGGATAGTATCATTGGTGGTAATTATGACAGAGGTATTGATAATAATGGTGCAACTGTTGGTACTGGTGATAGAGAAGGCGATGCAGTTGAAAAGAGGAGAAACATTGTGGTATTCAAATGGGTCAAGGGCTTTAACAAGGGTGATGCAGTCAAGGTCATCACATTAAGACAGCAGGCCAGGACTCGTAGTAATGGGTTCAAGTTGGACAAATTTAGGATGAAGAAGGAAATAGGAAAGAATTGGTTTACCAAAAGAGTGGTTAACAAATTAAATAGATTTAGTAACCATGTGCTTGTGAGCGCTAACACTATCGGTTGTTTTAAGAAAAAGCTAGACAACTTTATGGATGAGGATGACAGGTGGTTATGGACACGCAACTTCCTAGTGTAGGCCTTATGGTCTCTTGCGTTCTCTTCCATTCCTATGATTATCGGTTGTTTTAACAAAAGGTTAGACAACTTTATGGATGGGGATGACAGGTGGCCATGGACATGCAACTGCCTAGTGTAGGCCTTATGGTATCTTGCATTCTCTTTTATTCCTATGTATAGTGGAGGAGAGAGAAGGGGAATGATAGTATTCTAGTATTCTGCCAGCAGTAATCAGCGCTTTTGCCCCGGGGGCGGGGGGGGAATATGGCGGGGAGAAGGTGGAGCCACGAAAGATTTTGCTGAAAGATTGGCAGGTAGATCGGGAGGGACGGGGTTGGAGTAGAGGTAGACAAATAATCACAGTGGAGAGTTGGCTTCGATCATGGAAGAATGCTGTGTGAGTCTGGTCCGTAGGGGCGACAATCACCCTCTCCCCCTGGCGGGTGGCAGGAGCGATGATAGAGGTGGAAAGAGAGAGAAGCTGGGAGTGGAAAGGAATTGAGAGGAATAGACAGAGGATTGAAGGATAGAAAGAGGGAAAATAGAGAGGAAATTGAGGGAGGTAGAAAGGAGTGGGGGAAGAGAGGACATGTTGTTGAGGAAAATGAGGAAAGAAAAGAGAGAGTTTGAGGAAAGGAGAAAGAGAGTGAGGGAGGAGGGAGAGAGAGGTAGAGAGGAAGGAAATGAGTGGGGGAGGGAGAGGGAAAGAGAAAGGAAAGGAGAGAGAGAGAGAGGGAAGAAAATGAGGGGGAAGAGAGGGGAAACGTGGAAGTGAGTTCCCATGTGTATTTGTCCCGATTGATTGAGGGTTGACATGTTCTTCTGCGCGATGGAGTGGTGAGGAGGGATGGATGGATGGATGGATGAGAGAGTGACGTTCAGTTCTTGTATGCTTGTGTATGGAGGGGTGTAGAGGAGAGGAGAGGGGAAGAAAATGGGAGGTGGGGGAAGGAAAGGGGAGGAAAAGTGTAGAGAATGTGAGGGGAAGTAAGGGGAAATGTGAAGGGAAGGAAAGGGAAGGGAAGGGGAGGAAAAGTGTAGAGAATGTGAGGGGAAGTAAGGGGAAATGTGAAGGGAAGGAAAAGGAAGGGAAGGGCAGGGAAGGGGTGTAACAACGAAAGAAAAGAGGAGTGGAAGGAGAGAAGGAGAAGGGAATGGGAAGGAAAGGAAAATGGTAAGAGAGGGGAGTAAAAAGGGAAGTGAGGGGGAGATAAGGGAATGAGAGACGAGGAGAAGGGGAGAGGAAAGGGGAAAGAGAGTGAGTTCCAGGGTAGGGAAGGAGAGATGAAGGGGAGGAAGGGAAGAAGACAGGAAAGCAGAGATGAAGGGAGGAGTGGGGATTAAGGAAGAGGAAAAAGAGGGACGGAAGGAGAGGGGGGATATGAGGACAGAGGAAGACAGAGGCAGGTGAGGGGAGGGGTGAGAGCAGAGGGGACCATGCGAGAGAGGAAAAGAGTGATTTGGGGTAAGTGTGGAAAGGGGAGGTGAGGGGACGAGGGGGAGGGAGGGAGGGAGGGATAGAGTGATAGTAAATGAGAGAAAGAGAGAGAAAGAGAGGGTGGGGGTGAAAGAGCACGGGGAAGGGGAAGGGAGAAAATGAAATTATATGAAAGGGAATAAAGAAGGAGTGGAGAGGCAGGAAGGGAGAGTGAAGATATTGCTGAATAAAATCGTCTGGAGTTAACAGAACAAAATTATTAAAGTGCTGCTGTACTGCACCTTGGTTTGAAAGGATTGTAAGTCTGACTGATAGAGTTATACAGGTTAATTCAATGAGACCCAGGGCTCCTTTGACACTGGTTAAATTCACTTTACCTAAAACAAAATAGTTGAATTGTTGTATACATGTACATATGCATTCATGTATGTATGTGTTTATGTATATAACTAGAGCAAAGGTCTGAGGAATAATCGTTTTTACATGTACATATGCATGCATGTATATATATATATATATATGTGTGTGTGTGTGTGTGTGTGTGTGTGTGTGTGTGTGTGTGTGTGTGTGTGTGTGTGTGTGTGTGTGTGTGTGTCTAAGTATGTGGCTAGAACAAAGGTCTGAAAATCAGCCCTTAGCATTCTACCAAAGTTCTTAATCTTGGCAGAGGAAAACCTCAGACGATGAGCATACACCAGGAGGCGCTGAGTAGCTGCGGCCAAAGTCGTCGCTTTTGCCAAAAAATTAATTCGGACTGTTGGGGATCGGAGAGAGGATTGCGGGATTCGAACCCACAACTAAGCGAATACGAGGCCAGCACGCTTCCGATTACGCTACCAGAACACATGGCCCTTAGGAAGAAGAAAAATTATTTTGCTTCTTAGGTCTGTTTTGCAAAATGTCACCGAGGATATTCAGACTCCTCGACTGTAGTTCTCTAGTTCCTCGTGGCAGCAAGAAAAATGGCTTTTCAAAAGACGGGCGACCTAAACGTGGTGTGAGGACTTCAAGAGTAGAGAATTAATTATGTGGTGGCAGCGACAAGGAGACTTTTTGAGAGAGAGAGAGAGGAAGAAAGAAATATATATATATATGCATATATATATGTGTATATGTATGTATATATATATATATATATATATATGTGTGTGTGTGTGTGTGTGTGTGTGTGTGTGTGTGTGTACAACACTGAATGGGTCCCAGTGATTAGAGATACATTTTAGCAACCACAATGCACTTTAATTCTAAGCCATCAACATCGGGGGACCCAATGGAGCCACATGCAGAAATTGAAATGTGGTACTGCTGAGGACTCGAACTCAGCGATCACATGTTGATGGCTTAGAATTAAAGTGCATTGTGATTGTTAAAATGTATATCTATATATATATATATATATATATATATATATATATATATATTCTCCATCTGACATTACGTAGATGATATGCGTTGACAATCGTAATGAAATCTAATCCCATTTTTAGTTTCTTTCCCGTCTTCCAAACTTTATCATCTTTTCTCTCTTCTGTTTCCTCTCTTCGGCCTTCTCTCTTCTGTTTTCTCTCTTTTGATATTCGCCACGCTCGTGCTGGTCACGTTGGGCTTGCTTGTTAGCTCGGTAGGATCAAATGGAAGATTTCTATTGTTGTCCTTGGGCTTGTACTGAAGTCGAGGATCAAGAAAAAAGACAGAAGAGGGAGGGAAGGAGGCGGTCAGTTGGTTCAACAAACACCGTGGAGTCTTGATGTGCAAGATAAGAAGACAATGAATGATTACGTGAATTTGCGCAGATGCCGATACACAGATTGCATTCGAATTAGATGTGGAAGTTATGTACTCGTTCTTAAAAACCATGAAAAATTCATCAAAACCCATGAGTTATGACAATCACGTACATATATTCCTTTTATTAGAAACTCTTTCTCAAACCATAGAAATTCCATCAAAACCCGTATTTATTTACAAAATAGGTTACGTCTATTACATACTGTCTTTTATTAATCATCTCTATCGACTGGGTTTACGTGTAAGCATGTTTCATAAAGCATGGATTATCAACATCAATTATTCAGTGAATTGAATAACAATGGTAAATGATTATTCAATCATTCCAACCCATTATATATCAGTACGTTTGCTAACGGAAAAGCCCTTGGGTTAGTTTTTACGAACAGAATAACCTACGTTCAAGTATGAGCATAGAAGAGTTAAACAAAATTTGGGATATTGTATATATGTGTACATGAATACATATATACATATGCACATATACATACATACATGTACACATACATTTGTTTATTTGTTTGTGCATGTACATTATGTATGTATGTATTTGATGGATGGATATGTATGTATATATGTATGTATATATGGATGGATGAATATGTATGTATATATGTATGTATGTATGTATGTATGTATAGATATGTATGTATATATGTATATATGGATGGATATGTATGTATGTATGGATATGTATGCATATATGTATATATGGATGGATATGTATGTATATATATATATGTATGGATGGATGGATGGATATGTATGTATATTTTGCAGTAATTCACAAGGCACATGTCTATTTAAGACATTATCAAGGAATACACTGTGTATTCCTTGATAATGTGTTAAATAGATGAAAACGTTCGGACTAAGCTTCTTATTTACCATTGGTTTTTTCTATGTATATATGTATGTATGTATGTATAGTCCAGAGGATCCATTAGAGGAAAACGAATCTGCTTAGGAATTAATTAGAAAGGGGGGGAGGGGGATTATCAGAAACCATCAGCAATAAATTATATATAAAGGTGATGAGCCCACGTCAGGAGTCGCTGAGTAGCTGCGGCCGAAGCCGTCGCTTTTGCCCTATCATGCGATTGGGGCAGGGCACAGTCACTGCTGGGAATCGGAGAGAGGTGCGGGACTCGGACTCATGACTAAGTACATGCGAGACCAGGAGATTTTCGGTTACGTCACCAGTAAAGAAATAGTTAAATATGGTTGGAGGAAGTAAATGGAATTCTGAAGAAAATGAAAGACTGGAGGAGTG
>NC_134802.1:33011711-33086711 GCF_046742065.1 Oratosquilla oratoria
GTAGATCTCTCCCCGTGACCTATGGGCTCAGAATCCCGAGAGTTTGGTTTACAATTTTCTTAATAATAAATTCATCCAATCTGTACAGTCCATGACTTAGATTCAAATTATTAACAAATGTATCCTTGATCAGACTGGATTCTATTATATTTCTATTCATATAAGAATTACTCCTAACACAACACAAGTATAGCGTTAGAAGTGGTCAAACGTCCAACGCGTTATTTGTTCATCTTAGGGATTTCAGCCATTGTATAAATTGGGATGAAGCTTAAGTAATTGTTAGTAGTAATTCTTACTTGAATACAAATATCATAGAATCCAGTTTGGTCAAGGATACATTTGTTAATGATTTAAATCTAAGTCATGGACTGTACAGATTGGATGAATTTATTATTAAGAAAATTGTAAACCAAACTCTCGGGACTCTGAGCCCATAGGTCATGGGGAGAGATCTACCCTACCCTCTGAGTATATATGTAATATTCTCTTTTTCTGTATTCGTACCTTGAAAATGTCTGAATAGACGAAAGTGCTCGGTCTCATTTCTGTTATTTTCCTAGTGGTTTTTCTGCATACTAGAATCACGAGTTCAAGTGATTTTTTCTGTATATATATATATATATGTATATATATGCATATATATATATATATATATATAATACACTAGCCAAATTACGTGCGAGTTCGTGAATAATCCCTAACCTAACCATACCCCACCTAACTTTAACCCTTAACCCTAACCAAAATATTTTTTTTAAATGAAATATAGCTTTAAACACTCCCCTTCCCAGGTGTGCGCCCCCCTACCCGAAGGTTGGGAAACCCTAGTTTGAAAATACATGTATACACAAACACAAATATCATATGTACACATTCTTTTGCGTGCGTGTGTGTGTGAATTGACAATAAATGTCTACAGCTAAAAGGTGAAGAAATGCATCTAGTTTATTTATCTTCAGAATATATATGGTTATAGAGGTTTATTTGCAAAAACCTAGGAGTTTGTGAATAATCAAATTCCGCCCGCAATAAAATTGAATGAAAATAACTATTATATTAACATATGGTGAAATTTTACAATAATTTTACATTTACATGATTTCTTCTTACAAAAGCTATCATGGTTTGTGGCAACGTTAATTACACAAACATAAATAATATTTATGGACACATACAAGTAACAGTGGTTTGTTTAATCATACTAATTCTTATGTCACAAAAAAAATTCCACGACTTAAGGGGGGACTACAATAGTGGCGTGTTCCCTCACCATAAACCACCTAAATTTAACCCTTAACCCTAACCAAGATAACTTTTTTTTTTTTTAATTAAATATAGTTATCCAAGTACCTGGAGTGGTAGGGTAGCAGAATATATATGGTTATGGGGTTCTATTTTCAAAACCCTAGGAGGAGTTCGTAAACAAACAAATAAACAAACAAACAGACAGACAGACAGAGGCTACTACTTTATTATAGTATATGTATGTGTGTGTGTATATATATATATATATATATATATATATGTATATATATATATATATATATATATAAAGGTGGACCCTACATCTCATATGTGGTATGATTCATCTCATCCAAATTCAGCAGCCTCCTACTTTATTTCCCTTTTCTCACAGAGATAATGCTCAAATGCTGCATTTTCTCTGTTATGATATTGATTCTCTCTCTCTCTCTTTCTCTCTTGCCACCCTAAATAGGTCACGTAGTATATACTACTGATTAAATGGGTTTTTTTCTCTTCTCCTCTCGCCTTCTCTTCTGTTCTCTTTTCTTCCCTTCTCCTCTCTTCCCTTCACTTCTCTTCTCTTCTCTTGCCTTCTCTTCTTTTCTCGTATCTTGCTTTGTTTTCTCTACGCTTCTCTTCTCTCTTCTCCTCTCTTCACTTCTCTTCTCTTCTCCTCTTTTGCCTTCTCCTCTCTTTTCTTCTCTTCCCTTTTCTTCAGCAATTATTATGTATTTAATATATAATTTTTACAAAAATAATTATGTCTATTGTAAATGCGACGGTAGTGGTGATGGCGATGACGATTATCACACTGATACGTCAGTAAGCAACGGTGACGTGTGTGTATGTATTCGTGTGTGTGTGTTTGTGTGTGTATGTATGTGCGCGCAATAGAAATATGCATAGTTGGGTGGAAGTAGATTTCGGGGAGAGGAAAAGGTAGGAGAAATTTATTTTCGGCCTTTTTTAACAATAGCCAGCGTTTCCATTCTTTGGTCACAATGCAACACCAAATACCTGGAATCCTGGAAGCAGTAGACTTGTCTGCATAGCTTGCTGTACCTTCCATCATGTCATTAATATAAGTAAGAAATATCTATAGGAGCTGTCACTGAACCTTGTGGGACTCCGCTAGTCACTGCTCTCTGTCCTGAAATGTTATTGCTGTGATCATGTACATTTCCTTCAAAAAATATTTCATCCATTCGAGTAGTTTGCCTTGTCTTGTTGCTTTCCAACATGCTCCAATTTCCACGGAAGACGATTGTGAGGTACTTTATCAAACGCCTTCTCTAGATCGAGGCACACTCACCCTTCTCTCTCTTTTGTTCCACATCGATCACTCTCGAGTAAATGCTTAAAAGGTTTGACGCACATGACTTTCCAGATTTGAATCCAAAGTGACTGTCCGTCAAAATGTTAGTCTCTTCAAGATATTTGACCCATCGGTCTTTCACAGTCCTTTCATATAATTTCACTTTTGTGCTGGTCAGTGATAACGGCCATTCGTTTAGTGGTGTTTCTATGAATGTGTGTGTGTGTGCGCGCGCGCGTATGCGTGGGTCTGTGTGTGTGTGTGTGTGTGTGTGTTCGGGTTGGGAAGAAGATAGAATCCTATGGAGACAGACTGCTTGAGAATTGTTTATGGAGTGAAGGAAATGAAAGTCCTTAGGAAAAAAAAAAAAATATATATATATATATATATATATATATATATATATATATATATATATATATATATATATATATATATATATATAGAGAGAGAGAGAGAGAGAGAGAGAGAGAGAGAGAGAGAGAAACTGTGAAAGAGAAAATGGATAATGGGGCAAATTTTGTATGGTATGAATGCGTGGGTTGTTTTCTTAATCAGCGTTTCTATCTTTGTTGACAATATAGTACCGAAGACTCAGAGCGCAGGGTGATCTATTAGAGGTGTTCAAGTGGACCAAAGGTTTTAACAAGGGTGGCGCAAACAAGGTCATCATATTAAGACAACAGGGCAGGAATCTCAGTAATGGATTCAAATTGGACAAATCTAGATTTAAGAAGGAATTAGGGAAGAACTTATCTACCAATAGAGTGGTCAACAACTAGAATAGACTTAGTAACCATGTAGTGAGCGCTGAAACTATCGGTTGTTTTAAAAGAGGGTTAGACAACTTTATGGATGGGGATGACAGGTGGTCATGGGCATGAAACTGCTTAGTTTAGGCCTTATGGTCTCTGGCAGTCTCCTTCATTCTTATACTCTTTTGTGAAACAGACGTGGTGGGTAGAGGGCAACAGAAAGAAGAGACAATTTTTTTTTTTTTTTTTTGCGATTATTTTCCAGTCATTAAAAAAAATGGTGGCTTGGCCCTCAGGGATGGGATATTGCTAATGTCCCTAAACATTGCATAAGTAGGAAAAAGAAGACTAAAAAGAACTAGGATGCTACATAAGAACATAAGAACATAAGAAATAAAGGAGACTGCAAAAGACCATAAGGCCTACACTAGGCAGCTCCGTATCCATCACCACCTGTCGTCCCCATCCATAAAGTTGTCTAATCGTTTTTTAAAACAACTGATAGTTTCAGCGCTTACTACGTGGTTACTAAGTTTATTCCATTCATCGACCACCCTATTTGTAAACCAATTCTTGCCTAAGAAAACATGGAATTTAACAGTGATAAGGGGAATGTATTGGTGAAGGACAGAGGTGATTGCAAATGCAAAGTAGAGGGAATGGGGCGAAAGGAAGGAGTGCTGTACAGTGGATATTGCAGACTTGACCAGTCATAAGAGTGAACAACAGGCATGATATATGCAGGTAAAAGTTTCAAAGTATTGGTTCTGCAGTACCTTTGAACACTGCTTATTTTCTTGTTATAATATTTTTATGTTGTTCAGTCAATTTGAGGGGAGAGGCAAGACAGACCCGCCCTTCCCCTCTCTGGGTGTATCACAGCGAAGAAATTCACTCATGATAAATCACCATCCCTTTTCGTGGGGGAAAGGCGACGCACCTGAAAAAAAAACTATGATGTATGCAATATTCATATGCATACACACGCAGAGATGCGTGCAACATTTATGCAGCCACAATGCATCGATTGCCCAGGTGGAGTTATTGTATTCATCAATTACCTTCAGACCAACTGTTCCGTAAAAACCCGAGACCCGGGCCGGCCAGACAGCGACGAGTCGCCGCCGCCGCCGCCGCCGCCGCCGCCGCCGCCGTCCAGTCGACAGTCAGTCCCGCTCAAAATGGAATATCTCCTTGCTTGAGGACTTCTCTGCACAGCGACTGCTCTCTCGCTCTTCCCAACCTTGACAAAAATCTGCCAATTACCTTGCCTGCTGGTCTAATTCCTTTCGTGTGACTTCAGTCCTGGGTGAATATGATGAAGTTGAAGCACCTAAACATAATTTTCCTTTCCCTCCTTTACTGCAACGTCACCCCCGGTCCGAAGTCGCCTTTGGTGCGTGTGCACACCCTTGTACACTTTTAAAACATGCACAGACGAACACATGCACACCACACCACAGGAGGAGGTGGTGGGGGACGGGGGTCGAGAGTTGGGCTGGTGAAAGAGGTTGGGATCTCGGCAGTAGGGAGGGGCGGAAGTCGTGAAGGCACATACGTTTCTAGCTCAACAATGGTGATGATAGATGTTGCATACGAGAAGCAGGAATGGGTGGATGGTGGAAGACGGGCGTTTTAGAAGGAAAACGGTGGATTTGTGTGAAGGGCGTGGGTGGGTGGCCACTTGGGTGACGGTGCAATAAAAATGCACGGCCGGGGTAGCTTGCATGATTGTCGGGCGGCGGCGACGGCGGCAGCAGCAGCAGCAGCAACAACAACAGCAGCAACAGCAGCAGCAATGATGGGAGTGGGCCACATCTATGACTTTTCTATTCGTAGATGCTTTGCTCTACAGCCACGGTCACTTTAATGTGTCCTGTGAGCATATGACATAAGTGTATCTTTCACAGTTTGGTGCAAATCAAGGTTTTGTGCAGGGAAAACCAACAACTTCGTCCTCAGCATGAATGACTAGCGTTCGTCTGGTGTGAGCTAGAGGGTGAGGGTCGTCCCCTGTCTGGCGAATGGACTCGTCTCTTCCATGATAGATGCATAGGATCGTTTTAGTTTGTTTTTTTATGCAATTAAATCGTAGACATGGTACACATAACTTTTACATTCAATAAAGGAGTACATGATGATATGTTTACAGATAATCGTTACCTATGGAAAGCTAATGGAACTTGTCACAAATTATGTCAAGTTGCGACCCATGGCAACTCGTATCGGCGCCTTGACAGACACACGGGCCTAGAAGCAGTCTGGCCGCCGTATCCACAGATGTACCTTACCGCCGCCATGTAAAAGTCGTATTTCCCTCATGTACGTTATCCCAATCGGCTGCAGCAATCAAATTGCATAGGTCGGCCGCTAAATATGTGTTAGTGTTTCGTGTTAAGTGTTAATGGTTTGGTATCAAGAAAGTGTAGTTCAGGGCCAGCGCTGGCAAAGTGGTGTACATCACAATTTAACAACAGTGAGTGTGTTTGTGTGTGTGCTTGCGACTCTACAAACAGCAGCAAGACAAGCATTGTGACAGCAACACGTTCAGCTGGGAATACATTCAAGCCAACATCGCGTTCCGTGAGCCATCGACGTACAGGACGAGGGCGAAAGAACAGAGTGCATTTGCAACCTCGAGACAGATCGAAGCAAGTTGCAGTCGGCGATTGGGTTGGGATAATGCAGGGTTGGGATTCGTTCTTATGATTCGACATGACCTGTGTTGACGGAGTCCTGCATTGCTACCACCACCACCACTACCACCACCCCCACCTCCTTCATCACCACTGCCATCACCACCACCACCCCCTCTACCACCACCACCGTCATGCAGCAGCTAGGCAGTGCGTGCGGGATGCGAGGGTGTGTGGTGGTGGTGGTGGTGGTGGTGTTAGTGGTAGGGTGGCAGCCAGCTGATGCACGCAACGGTAAGTAGTTAGTTGTTAGTGGTTTGGATCGGGGAGGAAGAGGAGGAAAACAGGAGGGTGGTTTAATAATGTGGTCTGGGTGTTTCTCTATTTCACCTTCTACCTCCATACACAGCAATTCCCCCAAAATCCTGCAACCCATCTTGAATTTGATGAAGGGTAAAATTATAATTTACAGTTGCAATTTCACTGGTGTAAAAACCTCGTTTTCATCGTTGTTGGAGAAATTGCTGGCCGCACTGTAGAAATGATATGTTTTAAGTATTCTGTTTGCTTGGTTGGATTCAGGAAGGAGGGAGAGAGGGAGGGGGGGAAGGGGAAGTTTTGGTGACGTCTGTACTTGTAGATGGACAGCGGCAGTCTCCTTGTTTGTAGTTCCGCTCGTCCATCATGCATTTGCCTGGAACCTGCACACAACACAGCCGTATGCCTTATGCCTGGACAGTTCACAAGAGACGTATGGCTTATGTCTGGAGAGATGAGACCTGCGCATGGCAACTTGACGTCCAAATAGCTCACAAAATATGCAGAGTGCAGACATAGCCAGTCTGCAGTCTCTTGCTACCAGGCCTGTACTCTCACCCGTCGACTAGGAAGAGAGTGAAGTCGGTCGCCCAACGACGTGCAGTCAACGCGCTGGACGAACCACGTATTGCATAGCCTGCACTCCTATACATTCTTAAACAGCCTTATCATGGTACCCTGTCGTGCAGCGCATACACGCAACCCCCCCCCCTAGCCCCCAATCCCCCGTCCTCGCCCCTCTTTGCGCGTTCCCACCCCCAGCCCATTCCAGCCCAGCCACTGGACCCTCGACAGCCCGGCCTGCACACTCATGTGACTCTATCCTGTGTCTGCGCAGGGAAACTTGCGCGCGCGCGCACGCATTCCAACCTGCACACACTATCCACCCCTCGCGCAGTCTCGGATACATGCACAGGCAGTGTAGACGCCAGACAGTCCTGCATGGGCGTGATGCCGGGCTACACGAAAACGCACACCACTTGCCAGGTTATGGATGTCGTCAGACGATTTTATTCCTTACCTTGGGTTAAAGGGAGTCGCCCTGATTGATCCGGGCCCCAGGCAACAAGCCAGGCGCCATCCGCACCTGAAAAAAACGAATGAAAAGGCCTGGATTACAAGTATGGAAGAGAAACCGGTACATTGAGCCTTTCACAAACTTGAGAAGTTATGTCTGGATAAAGTCTCCTGGGGGACCGTGAGGGAGAGAATATATGGTATTATATGGAAGGGTCAACAAACTATTGGAAAAAAAGGTTACCAACCCCCTTTACTGAATAGAACATTCGGGACGAAAATGTTTTGTTTTCAACATCAATCTGAAGGCGTTCCTGTCTGGAAAGCACCCCCGCCATCCCTGGGGGTGTAAGAAAAATCGTCTGGGGTCACCCCGGGGGGAGGGTGACGTATGTATCACCCCCACGCGGTCTTTTGGGGGAAGGTGTTCCTCGGGTCTTATTCTTTCTGGGTTGAGGGAATATCCATGCAAGGGAGACGTCCTGAAGGCCCCCCCGGGGGGAGGGGGGGGGGCAAGGACGGAAGACGCGATCGATTGAGGCTCTCGGGGCGGACCCCCTCCCGACTGGGTGAAATAGTTTATCGTAGAATGTGTGTGTGTGTGTTGCGGGTCTCTCCTCCTAGTCGCACGTTCGAGTCCCGCACTGTTACCAGACCCCAACAGTCTTAAGCGCATAGGGTAAAGATAACGACTTATGTTGCATTTACGAGCCTCATGGCGTATGTTCCTCACACACACACACAGCATATCACAGAATGTATTGTTACATAGTGCTGTTGGGTTGAAAGCATTGGTAGAACTGTGTAGAGAATGATGACTACTCGTACTCCTCTAGGGTGTCGCCAAGCGATTTTATTCAGTCCGTGACGTCTTCGATACCGATGTGGTGGGGGGGGGGGCGGTTGTTAGCTCCGTTCCCGGTAACGACCTCAACCTAGGAACTGCCAGTCGCCAGAATGATATTGATTGCTTGGTGGTAAAGACGGCGAGGTGTTCCCGGCGGGAGACCCTTAGCTAAGAGCCGTTATCACTGGAAGCTTTTGGAATCCGGGGCTGCCTCGCTCGAAGCACAGTCTGGAAAGGTAACCGGACATAACACCTCCCGGACGAAACCGCCCTAGGGGTGTTTTGTCCTACGTCCTCTGCAAAGACCTGATCATTAGTCGACCCGATCAACTCGGGTGATTGTGGTCTCTCCGTAGTATTCCAGTTAACCTTCATGGGTTCTGTTCCAGCTAGTGCATTTGGGATTTGATTCCATGGTCATTCCATTGGAATCTAGGATATTTGGGCCACGAAATTGCAACCTAGGACATTTGGGCCACGGGGGCGACCTGGAAGTGGACATTTGGGCCACAAACTATTTTTTCCCCTTTCAATATGTTACTAAATATTATATATAAATTTGTTATTTTTGTGTTTTATTACTGTTTTTGGGGTATTTTATGCCTTTTTGCAAGTACTCTGTCATGAAGTGTTTTGGCTCTAGTTTATCGTCCGTCCCAATCAGATCCTGTAACATAACATAACATAACCAAACCAAACCACTTTTTATCCCATGTCCCAAATATCCTAGTCACAGTGGCCCAAATGTCCTAAGTTGCAGTTTCGTGGCCCAAATATCCGTTCTCCATTCCATTTGGGATGTGGGAGGTGTTGAACACGTAGATGGAGCGTGCCACCGACCCGGTGATCCTCCCGTGTACATTTTGTTCTGCTTGTCATACGTAAACCAGAACAAGCAGGTGTGTGTATTAAAATCCGTCGTTTCAGTCCCATTCGAGAAGAAAATTGGTTGAGTGGTGGTTGTACCGAATGTAGGACAAAACGTCCCCGGACAAAAGGTCCCGAAATCTGCACCCCTAGGACAAAATGTCCCCGATATTTAGGACAAAAGGTCCCCATTTTTTTCAACAAATATTGATTTTTATCAACTGTTTATACATTTTGGGACATATATTGTATGCCTATAAAAAAAATAAAAAATCAAGTTAAAAACCAAAAATTCACCACTCACTTTTGTTAACGAATTTCCAAAATAACTTGTAATCGTACTTATTGTTAATTTTACCTATGTGCATTACCTTGCATTTACTTGTTAAAATTCATTAGCCAATTTTCAGTCCATTTTTTTTAAATGTTCATTCCGCAAATTATGAGTACAATTACAGCACACAATAATATTATGCTTTATTGAACTTATAATGTATGCCTATAGTTAAAAACCAAATATTCATCAAAAAACATATAAAGGAATAAAGTAAAACACATCTGACAAATTTTGACCACCCACCTAGGCCGTTGGGGACATTTTGTCCCAGGGGTGCAGATTTCAGGACCTTTTGTCCGGGGACCTTTTGTCCGAGCACCGTTGTACCAGGATGTATGAATTCAAATTTAGCTGAGAAGTTGAAGAATTGGTGTAAATAAATAGGTGAATATATTTGTCACACGATCTATTGTTACGTGGCACATTCACACACACACACACACACAGTATAGGTAAAAGAAAAGAAGAGAGCAGGTTTTCTGTAAGACATGTAGAAAGAATGTCGTCAGAGACATTGAAAACACCAGGAAAAAGTTAAATAACTGCAAAAATGCTGTCGTTTTCAATTCCACAGTATAATGTGTATGTGTGGGTGTTTATATATATATATATATATATATATATATATATATATATATATATATATATATATATATATATATGTATACACGCACGCACACACACGAAACTGCAAACTATATTACAATATTATTAAAGTTTTGGCATCCACATGAACAAGATAAAGGGACCCTTGCATAGTATTCCTGTAAATATTTCCTAATCTTTTTAGTAATATTATCTCGTGTCTCAGCGATCCGAAAGCTCCCAAGGAGATGTACAAGATCTCTAGTTGATGTTGAAAGTGTGGAACGGGTGTCTTGGTTACCAAAAGTTGAAATTAATTTCAAAACCAAAATAGTGTTTTAAGTTCTTACGGTCCAGTGTGGCTTCACTTAAATGTGTTCTCCAAGAATCATCACTCCAGCGGTCAATGAATACATACATATACCAAGGGCATTCCCCCCTCCCTTAAAAGGGTCAAAGTCAAAGGCATAAATCCACTCCCACCCATTTCTTCACCACCCCTCCCTCCCCCTTTTCTTGGCTCCTCCTGGATGACGGGTCATTCCTACATCTTGCCCACTGCCGTGGGATCAGAACCAATGTAACAAGACACAGCAAGATAATTAAGAAAAGCCGGTAGATCCGTTTGTGTTACGCATTTTCATCATGGGAAAGTCGGAAAAAGAAAAGACATAATATGCATAACGAACCAAAATATACTTTACTCCGTATTGCTAAATAAAATTTATGCTGTATTTCTCTAATAGACAGTAGTGTCTTGGTGTCAAATTTCCAGAGAATTATATATGTAAAAAATGCCTTGCCACATGAATTCTTGAAGGTGGAAATTTAAAAAGATTTACAGGCACGAATAGTCGTCATGCAAATCATGTGTTTGTTCCAATACGGTTCAGTTGACTTGGTTGTGCACTTTCACGCAAAGCCACCGAATCTCGTATTGAATGCAGTCATTGTTTTAAGAACTTCAATGATATCCCTACGGACCAGAGTCACACACCATTCTTTCATAATTAGAGACTTATCCACTAAAAAAAAAAAAAAAAAAAAGTTCATCTTCTACAGTCTATCCTGCAGCACTTTGAGTAACTATGACTGTCTCTTAGGCGCGATACTGTCCCCAAGGCTAGAAACGCTGGTGAAAGTCAGTTACAGTTTTCTCATTTCACCTGGATAATGGTCATCCCAGAATATCCCATCAGGGGAATCCCTGTCAAATACTGGGTGGCCGTTCATCGCGTGATCATATTCCACAAATGATGATAACAGTTGATAATAAGAGAAGTAAATGATTATAGTAATTGTGTTAATAACAATTACAGTACTGTTTGTGTGTGTGTGTGTGTACGAGAGAGATAGGAACATCTTTACGTGCAGCTTTACCTGACCTAACCTGACCTAACTTCACGACCCCTCGACCTGCGATGACCTAACCACAGTAATTGGAAGGATAAGATCAGAGGAGGTCGGGGTTGGGGGGGGGGTCCTCCGGGCAACCAGGACCCCCCCAACCCCCCTTATTAGCCCCCCCCCCCTACCACGAAGACATTTGATAGAATCACGTGACGAAATTAAAGAACTTGAGAGACTTCGGAACAGATCTTTATTATTTCTCTCGGGATACGATGATCATTACACCTGAAATAAGTGACAAATTACAAACTTAGAATTACGTATAGATTCCACTACAAATGACAAACGTTGGCAAAGAAGGAAAAGTTACATGTAATACAGATTTCACTACACAAGAACGTAAAAATGAAGGAGACAGCAAGAGACCATAAGGCCTACACTAGGCAGCTCCGTATCCATCACCACCTGTCATTCCCATCCATAAAGTTGTCTAATCGTTTCTTAAAACAACTGATAGTTTCAGCGCTTACTACATGGTTACTAAGTTTATTCCATTCGTCGAGGTCAACTCCAGGTGGATAAAACCACAGGTAAACATGTGGATGTCTTGACAGAAGGAGCCATCCATCCATCCATCCATGGGCTCTCAAGGGCCACCAAACCAACTGAATGGAATCGTTTGTCTTTTGACTAGAACGACAGGCGTAAATGTCGAATTGCAAGAAGCGGCTCCTTCAGTCTGGGCGAGGCTAGGTAGGCCTTCCACCGTGGCCATCCCCGGTGTTGATGGCCAGAATAACGTGTGTGAAGAGCGGCGGAGGACCGAGGGAGGTAACGTTCCTTTGAACAAGGGAAAGACGATGCGGTGATCGGGTGTGGGTTACCACAATTGTCTGCCATTGCCTAGCAGTGTCGCCTGTCCACCACTCGAACTAACCAAGTGGCATAGCCCCCCCCCCCCACCGATTCCTTCCCTGATCTTCGGTATAAAGATTTGGAACTATGATTAAACCATTATGCTCCGCTGGTTTCTGTCTCTTCGTGTGATGCTGACCCGGATTCGAGTCCGCGAACTACCAGTGGCTGTTCTTAGCCAGGTAGGACGAGCACCTAGGGCAAAGATGGATGGCTCGTAACGCGAACGCCAGAAAATGTGTGTGTGTGTGTGTGTGTGTATGTATATATATATATATATATATATATATATATATATAAACAACCACAATGCACTTTGATGCTATCTTGATAGCCTAGTTGGTAAGTCATTGCCGCACTTGTCATGAGGATGCCGGGTTCGAGTCCTAGGCAGTACCACATTTAAATTTCTGCATGATGGCCTTTGATGGCTTAGAATTAAAGTGCATTGTGGTTGTTGAAATGTATCTCTAATCACTGGGATCCATTCAGTGTTGTATATATATATATATATATGGGGAGAGGCTTGTTTTTTTTTGTCGCTCAGGTTTCGAAAACCACCCCTCACCTGAAACCCACTTTCTACAATTTTAGTGTGTGTGTGTGTGTGAGAGAGAGAGAGAGAGACCTTAGTGAAGATGGCATTGTGCCACTCTGCTCCAGGGACTTTCTTTGTATGACGGAGGTGCCAAAAGATCGGAGTGCTAAACTCTATCGGTTCCTGTTTCTTTATTTTTAAAAGTTAGTAACGTGTTTCTTTGTGTATTTTTTGTTTGTTTATTCTTTTGCATTTTTTTAAACTAGGAGCAGGAGCTGTTGTTTTTTCAAGCTGAGAGTGAAACAAACCACAATTTAACAGCCATTTGTCAAGTGATAGGGATTAGTGTTCACTGGAGCGATCGAACGAATGATTTGTCCTCTAATTCTCCGAGGGGACCCCGCGGTAATGAACAAATAGCCTCACGGCGAATTGAAATCGAAAGGAAATGTCTGAAAGGTTTTAACAAGGGTGACGCAAACAAGGTCATCATATGTAGGCAATAGGAGAGGGCTTGCAGTAATGGGTTTAAATTGGACAAATTTAGATTTAAGAAGGAAATAGGCACAAATGGGTTGACCAATAGGGGTCAACGAATGGACAAGTGAGCGCTGAAACTATCGGTTGTTTTAAGAAACGATTAGACAACTTTATGGATGGGGATGAGAGGGGGTAATGGACATGGAACTGCCTAGTTTAGGCCTTGTGGTCTCCTACAGTTTCCTTCATTCTTATGTTCTTATGTTTGGCGACAGCTGCTGTACTTCCCTGCCGACCTGACTGGGATAATTGGCGAATAAATTTTGTGGCTCCTTTTTGTGATTTTTCATACTAATGTATATCGGTGTTCATGATGGAATATCGGAAAATACACCCATATTTGTTTCGACTGATAGCGAGATAGATTTTGCTCGATAGGAAATGAAGTTTCGGACATGATCGTGTACATTCAGTCTGGTGACTTGCCATACTCGTTTCAGGGACTTTGGGAGAGTCTGGGTCCCAGAAGCAACCGCAGAATCTCCACTCTTTGCTTTGATGGTCGTCGTCGCTGTTTCTGCAAAATCTATTTGGGAACAAACCCCTCCCCCCCCCCTCTCCCAGACAAAACACCCTCTAATATCACTTAGACAAAATGTAGCACATTTGTAAATAATTATCACGAAGAACCTACAGTCGGAATAAAAGGAAACTTTAGAAGAAAGTGTAACTTTTATATTTCGGCTGCTAAATATAGCCCTCTTCAGGAAAGTACATATTACAAGAATTTACAGACATAAGTGGCAACCAAACTGGTATGTATTGGGGGGGGGGGTTACGTCCGGATACCTCTGTGGGGTGACCACAGCCTGATCTTCCGTAGAATGTTATTGTCTGTCGAGAAGACTGGCTATGGCAAACAAGCTGATGGGACCCGTGCCCCATGCCACAAAGGTCGATTCTTGCAATATCTTGAAGGGTAACATCGTGGACACTCCATCCTGGTGGTGGGAACTAGAAGAAGTCGGATTCGCACGGAAGTACCAAGGGTGTTATCGGCTCGTCAGGTGCTGTCGAAGTAGCTAAGGGTTGGTTTACGGACTTGGATCATGTGGGATTTGCCATGAGGGAATGAGCCAGTCTCTTCATCAACTGGCATGAAGGCTAGGCCATCCGCTATGCTCGCCAACACTTGGAGATTTGAAATGGAATACATGTGTAGGCCTTATGGTCTCTTGCAGTCTCCTTCATTCTTATACGTAGCTTCTCCAAAAGGACGCTTCCTATACTTAACTTAACCCTCGTCAATCATAATATTTGTTTTTAGCATTTTGGAAATTGGTATATTATAACACATTTAAATGTTCACTATAAACCCACTATCGGAGAAATAATAACGGAAGTACAGGGAAACTGTATATTTCGACTACTATCTGTAGTCCTCTTCAGCAGAATGTAGTCCTCTTTCTGCTGAAGAGGACTACATATAGTAGTCGAAATATACAGTTTCCCTGTACTTCCGTTATTATTCTCCGATAGTGGGTTTATAGTGAACTTTTAGCATTTTGTTAAAGTGTCCACCTGAAACGACATTCAAGCTTCTTCCAAGTGCTCTCTTTCAGATGGAGAGAAATGCTGCACGGGCGCAGCATAAGCATCATTTGTTGCGTAGTCCGTGATGACAATAGTCAGGTCGGGGTACAGCCCATGATCATCACACTTGGTCAGCATAACATGAAGTAGGCGGGTGTCTCGGGGAGATGGGACACACGCACACACACACACACACACACACACACACACACACACACACACACACACACACACACACACACACACACACACACACAAAGAAAATAAAAAAAACATAGCTCTAGAAGAGAACTGAAGAAAAACAGTTGTCCACATAGAGTAGTGGACACTTGGAACAAACTGGATAATGAAATAGTGTGCGCAGAAACCATTCATGAGTTTAAAAGCAAACTAGACATTGCGATATACAAAGGCGGGACACCACGAGCATAGCTCCCCTTTCCGCAAAATACAACTAGGTAAATGCACACACACACACGCACACCACAACTCGTGGCGCTGTTGGTAGAGTTCCCGGCTGCCACTACGGAGGTCCGGGTTCGAATCCCGCCCATGACTGAAATAATTTCAGTATCGCTGCGCTGCTGGTTGTTGCTCCAACTCTCGTGGGCGGGGAGTTCGGGTGTGTGTGTACGTGTAGGGTCACAGCATTAACCATAGATCAGTCATATACGTTCTCTGAGATCGCTTCCGGGAGGGAAATAGCTGTCGATCACGAATCCAACACGTGATTCAAAGACTATTGTGAATCATATACGCGCGCGCGCCAGAGAGAGCACTGGCTTCCATTGGTGCATATGTGAGGGATTACTAAAATCACATCAGTGTACCAGGTTGCTGACTTTCTCCAAGTAGTCGCACAGCCTTCTACTTGAAAACAACCACGCAATTACGTGGCAAGGTTCGACCCAGTGAGGCCAAGAAATCTCGTGGGCATTCCACTGACCCCGATATCGTGAATCCGGACGGGACTGCGACATCCTCATCGCCAGTCCTCTTGGCCTCGAGTATAAGGATAGATATAGGGAAAGATAGATCCTTCGCTACAGGTCCTCGTTTCTGTCTATTCAGTTATCGCTTGAAGATGTGGGCGTCTCCGGTGATGGCACGGGCGGCGACGCCGTCGTTGTCGTCATCATCGTCGTCGTCGTCTCTCAGCACAGCTTCGCAATCTCCATTTCCACTTGATGTGCACAATTAACGTCGTAGTTCCCTCGCCTGGAAACATAAATAGAAATGAGTAAGGAGCTATTGTATCACTCATGTTTCATAGGATGAATTATTACATTGTTTTTGCAAGATACATGATCTCGAAGCCAATTACACCACACAGTGCAGTGAGGTGGTAACAATATTTCAAGGTACAACTGTATCTTATAAATGTGTAGTGTGTGTATGTATGTATATATATATATATATATATATATATATATATATATATATATATATATACAAGTTTCTCTTCTGTGGTTATTTTGCAATTTCGTATCACCGTGATGTGATTGCTTGCATATGCATATATATATATATATATATATATATATGTATATATATATATATAAATATAATATATATATATATATGAGAGTGAATGTGGGTGGGGAAGGGCAAACGAAGATGTGTTAGGAATAGAGTTTATTGCCCTAACGTTGCGACCAACTTGGTCTTCTTCAGAGGACTACAGCATTACAGACGGATCACAATTATTATATTAGTATTGAGAGGGAACCCGCCAATTCACAACGAATATAATAATTGTGATACGTCTGTAATGGTGTAGTCCTATGAAGAAGACCAAGTTGGTCGCAACGTTAGGACAATAAACTCTATTCCTAACACATCTTCGTTTTGCCCTTCCCCACCCACATTCTCTCTCATTTGTCTGAAATAATCTTAAATATATATATATATATATATATATATATATATATATATATATATATATGTATATATATATATATACATATAATATATATATAGTGTGTGTGTGTGTGTGCGTGTGTTGTTCCCAATAATGAAGATCGCTACTGCACACATTCGACACCTGATTGTTTTTTTCTTAGTTTGTTAGCATAAATTTGACTTACCCCACAATATAGTTCCTTCTCCGGTTAACCTGATCATTTTCATGTTGATAGATAAATACGACAGCGGGTGAGGCCCCAGTCACTGATGCCAGGAACCCATAGTCCTACAAGGAAGCAGTCACTAACCAGTCAATGTGTTGCCACGAATCTCATGAGCCGCGGCCCTCAGGAAACCGCCAACGACCAAAGGTCCGGCCCGTAAGCCAGCCATGTTGGTATCAGGAATGAGTGGAAGGCGTTGTAGGGATCACATGAAGAATAGTCACCCTAAGGTTCGACGACAGGGTGACAATTCCCCCCTGTGGGCCATCCTAGTGTGACAATTCCTCCCCTGTGGGCCATCCTAGGGTGACAATTACAATTCCCCCCTGTGGGCCATCCTAGGGTGACAATTCCTCCCTGTGGGCCATCCTAGGGTGACAATTCATCCCTGTGGGCCATCCTAGGGTGACAATTCCCCCCTGTGGGCCATCCTAGAGTGACAATTCCCCCCCTGTGGGCCATCCTAGGGTGACAGTTCCCCCCTGTGGGCCATCCTGGGTTTACGATTCTTCGTTTGTACAAGTTGATGACAAAAAGCGTAACCCTCGTTCAACCTAACCTAATCTTTATTCCATTGTTGATATTCGGCGAACTGGGGTAAGAATTCTTCAGGTGGGATCTCATGGGGTGACGATTCTTCATGCGGACGTCCTGGGGGTGACAGTTCTTCAGGTGGGATCTCATGGGGTGACAATTCTTCATGTGACCTCATTGTAGTAGCACTTTGCTGCATCATTTGCATTTCATGTCTATAACCGTCACAGGTCACTAAGGAAGTTGTCTTTGGAGAACCAATTCCCAAGTTTAGTGCAAAGGATGCGCATTTAAAAGTATTTGAAAACATGGAACGGTTGGACATCCCAGTTTTTCACTTTACCAGTGGGAAACTGTCCGGGGTGCAATCGCCCTTGCCGCGGTCGTTCTTTGTTGATCAACTTAATGAATGCTTCTCCTCCATCCAGCGTTATCTATCTGTATATACGCAACTCTAATCGTACCACCAGACATTCGTAAGCAGTCTACACCCCCCCCCCTCCTTCTCGTGTCTCTTACACTATCTCGCCCTCCCCTTCCGTCTGTGCCAACCCCCCACCCTCTCTCTCTCTTCTCTCTTTCTGTACATGACCATCCCACAGTTATCGTAAACATCCTGTACATACACACAAACAGGCCCTTTGTAAACTCCTGAAGAAGCTGTTTCGCGTCGAGGCTGAGCCTGCATCTCAGCACAGGCGTCCTTTCGTATAAACAGCCTGCACACAAACCTGCTCTAAACGTCCAGCACTGACCTGTCGTCAGGTAACCGTCCTGTACTGACCTGCCATAGGGTAGGCGACCTGCACAAGACATGGTCTGCTCAGGCCAACAGTTAACAGCCTACGTAGACCTGCCTGTGTAAAGATATACGGCCTACATTGACCTGTGCAGACTTCCCTTTGAATGAAGAACCTGCGCATCGTTTCTTTCATTGTGTTTGTCTCTGTGTAGGCAGACAACCCGGAATTGAGACCAGGGTGGTGAAGTGAGAATTGAAAGAGTTATATTATAAATGAAAATGTCATTTGGTTCGGTGGTACAGCGTAGTGTTTGCACAATCACGTTTTTAGATAATTTTCTATTTTTTTTTTCTCATTAGAATATCTATTTTATTTATTATTTTTTTAATTATGTTTTAATTTATAATTAAAAACGGGTGTCGTTTTCGTATAGTTTGGTGTAATACTGTAGGGAAGCACATGGACACGTTAGGATTGCCAGCTGTGTCAGGTCCATTTATCCTTGCCTGTACCTGAAGAAGAGTAGGGTCAGGTCTTGAAGCAAGTAATTAGACTCTTCATCTGAGGTCTCTTAGAATGAATCCTGATTGGCCTAGGCCTGAATTGAATTGTTATCAGGCGTTGTAAACACAACAAACCTCTGCAGAATAAATAGGGTTTTGTAAACGAGCTGTGAGCTCTCATCTGGGGGGTGGGTGCTGCTAACCACGAACCCAGCACGTGATTGACCATGGGATCATGTCACACGTGCGAAAACGCATACTGCCTTTCAAATCTCCTCTCCAATCACATATCGAAATAGGGACATAAATTTTGTGACGACTTTATGGCATGGTTCAGTGGTTTAGTTGTGGTTGAGGCAGTGTTCCTTATTTTGTTCAGTTGAAAACATTGGTCCTATACCCAGAAGTGGGTTATTAAACATGAAGTGCGCAGAATCATGGACGACGCCAAACGCGAGTGATCGACACGATAACATGTTTTATAAATGTATTTATTTGTTTTGTTGAAATACTTATTTGTCCGTTTGTTTGTTTACCTTTATTCAATTTAACAAGGCAGATTTGTTGTTTTAGGTGAAGGGCTACATCTGGACTCTGACCCCGGCTACAGTAAAAATATGTAAAGTTTGTCGTTTAGTGACGTTTGGAAAGTTGCCTGCCTGCCTACAAGTAGGCCTGCTCCGACGAACTTGTAAACATGCATGCACGATTCGACGACATACAGCAATGGCGGTTGACCGCGCGTAGTGCAGAAGAGACATATTTACGTAGAGCACATGCCTGTCATAAGTACTACAGAATACACATAATGCATATGATTGTATATAGTGCAAGTATAGACACACGCACCTTCAATGCCTCAGGGCTAAAGCCGAAAAGTGAAGAAAGTTACTTAGCGCATATTTCGATATAGGTTAGGTTAGCCTGGCAATAAAAATGTACAACCTAAACGTACTGAAACAAAAGTTTGCTGAGCAATTGTCCCAGTGTGTTCAAGTCCCGCTAGAAACTCAACGCGTGGCTACAGTAAGGTCATACGGTTAGACCCCAAGGGCCAACGAAAGCGTCAATGCCCAAACACCTCGCAGAACGGTTAATTCCTGGGGGTGGGGGGGCGTCACGAGGTTTAGACTGGTTGAACGGCGTTCTCACGATTATCTGTTTGTAAGACCACTGTCTCCTAAGCTTTAAAATTGGCTTGGCAAGCACTCATGCTGCACACAATATGGACAAATGACCTTGTATGCATCTTGCCGCTTGTAAACAAACAGAGCGCTGATGTTGCTTCACGCTGTTGAGAACCACTTGAGTGCACTTTGGGCACTGGGTCGGTAACGCGCATGCGCGCAGAATCGAGACCCCTTTCCTTTCACAGCAGTTGTTTTGATACATCACAAGGTGGCCATATATATATATATATATATATATATATATATATATATATATATATATATATATATATATATATATATATATATATATATATATATATATATAATGCAATTTTGACGAGATCATTGTATGGTAACATCAGTATATACTGTAGATGTGATTTAAATACTTGTCAGTTAAATGTATGTTTAACCTTTTTCTTTGTCATTGGTCAGGACCTTATAGCCACAATAGATACACATGTACCCTGCCGACCCTTAACGAGTATACAATGCGTTTTTGCACGCCTTACATTCGAATTCCGCCCAGGGCTGAAATGATTTCAGTATCGTTGCGCTGCGAGTCGTTACTCCAACTCGTGGGCGGGAAGTTGGGTGTGCGTGTAAGGTCACAGCATTACCCATCGATCGGTCATATATGAGCGCTGAGCTCTCTTCTAGGAGTGAAATAGCTGTCGATCACGAGTCTAACACGTGATCCACGATCATGGTGAATCACGTGTACGCACGTATCACGAAGTTTCCATTTTCTGCTAACAAACAGGCTTGTGGAACTTTCGAAAGATCAAATGGCTGACGTCATTTA
Source organism: Oratosquilla oratoria (assembly GCF_046742065.1). NCBI lineage: Eukaryota > Metazoa > Arthropoda > Malacostraca > Stomatopoda > Squillidae > Oratosquilla > Oratosquilla oratoria. The sequence goes on from NC_134802.1 coordinate 33,032,399, forward strand.
ATGCATCAAAAGTAGCTCAGCCCACAGTGATACCGATGAAGGAGATAGGCCCTTGGAAATTGGCTGTGTGCGCGGATAGGCGAGGTAGGTACACACACCGTACCTTGGCTCCCACAACCTGACCTCTCCACCACAAGAACTAATTCCCCCCACCCCCACCACATGCCTAACCTTTCTCAACCACCCTTAATTATCCCGTCCCATCCTCCGTTGCTAGCCCCAACACTAACCAGACATCACACCTAACCTGCCCCTCACCCGAGTGGTCGTCGATTCACGCCGAGTACAATATGTCGACTAGTTCTTGCCGCCCAGGAAGTACGACACGAATCTTGCCCCGTGTCGCTAAGAGTTATACTTCGCGTGTAGCTGAAATATGAGCAAGCTAGTTTCGAGAATGTCTGTACAAACCTTTCTATACAATAATGTAGAAATAATTTTTTAATGCACTGTCACCGTCCAGAGTTAAGTCGTTCTTCGTGAATTTAATTATGTCTTCCTGATGGTTATGTGGGGGAGGATATAGAAAACGTATCAAAATAGATCAGAGATTGCATTCACAACAACAATAAGAAATAGGTAACAAACTTTTCATCTTGCAGACAGTATAGAGTAATCCAAAACAGTCAAATGTTTGGGACCAATAACTAATAGAGTTCCTCAAGGAGCTATGCACTCACTTTTCAGTCTTTGCATACCAGACCTAGAGGATAACAAAGTGCTCACCTATATAGATGCCCTGGCTGATAACCCAGCACAGTAATTACAAAATAGCTACAAGATAAAAAAAAAAGACCCAAACTTAGACAAATTAGTATAGTGGCTTGAAATCACTGGTAACCTTGATCATCCCAGACAAACATGAATCAAAGAATTATCCAATAGTATAAATTGAGTGACTGAATCCTTGCATTGGAAAAGAGCCCTAAAATCCTAGGCCTCACTTTTGACACTTGTCCTTCAGCCTACACATCAACAACCTGGTAGTGAAAATCAGCAAGAAAATAAACATACCAAGATCAGCAGTAAGTATGGGTCTTGGTTAACAGAAAGTAATCAGTGTACAAACAGTTCTTGGAAACAGTACTCAATTACACCTCCACAGCATGGTAAAAAAAAAAAAAAAAATGCACAAAACAAATCATTGAGAATAATAACAGGATGCATCAAAACCATCCCAATAGAACATCTGCGCACACAAACCAAAATCCTCCTCATAAAACACCACATTAAAATAATAGGTACAACATTGAGTGCAAGAATCCTTAATCCTATCTGCTCATCTCATTATTAACAAACACAGCCAACTGAAAAAAAATATTGGCAGCATACTACTCAAACATCTCCAACTTACCACATGACACATCTACAAAAGCATACTCAGATCTCAAAACAAACACTTGAAGACCCACAAAACACCTTACTACAGATTCCTCTTGACATTAATCCTACAGAAAAATCTCTACCATTAAAAGCAAGAATCATACTAGCAAAACTGCAGTCAGGTCAATATCCAACACAATATGACTGAAACAAACTGACCGTTATGCAGCATTCACACAGAAGACACTAAGTACCTCCTACATTGTTCCACAATAGCAAACAAAAGATTTCTTCCTTAAGTGACTTAAGGGCCAATTTGGTGGCTGTTTCTGGTTACTAAGGAGCTTAGGGTTTTCTGCAAGAGAGAATTGGGGCAAGATAGATCAATTATTGACAATAATAGTCTGTCATGTATGCTGCCAGTCATGTCACTAAATAGTTGTGTTTGTGGAATTCCAAAGGGCAGGTTGGGTTTTTGTTACCAGAGTTTTCATGCAAGTACCATTTGCAGTTTGTACAGATTGGTTTTATGTATCTAAATGGAAGTGCTATACATTATGGCACTAAAACTATATGTAATATCTGTTGCCTTGTGTTTCACAGACTAGGAAACCAGAGTCTTACTGTAGCTAGCATTATTCCTTAAACCTTTTCATAAATCTCTCAAGAAAGAAATGTAGGGCTGTTGTCTGGGTTGAATTAATGTGGAATAGTTCCTGTCACTGACTTATAGTAGAAGTAGGATAAGTGCAAACACCAGTTATCAGCTCTCCTTTTGTGAAAAGATAAAAGAATCACAGTCAGTGTTGAGTTCTGGGCCCAGTCCAGAAAAAATGTTGGCCCCTTATGTTTTAAGTGTGGTTCACACAAACAATGTTTCGGCACTAAGTTCCCATTTTCTTGGCAGCAGTTTTCCTGATTTGCTTGTGTGAAATGTGGTTTACACGAGCTAAGCAGGAGAAAGCTGTCAAGAAAATGAGAACCTGGTGCCAAAAGATTGCTTGTGTGAACATCACTTTACTTGCAGATGAAAATATGGACACTGACAGATCTTGAAGATGGCTGGCTGGGAAATTATTCTGATGTCCATCTCACGAGACTACAATATGCAAATACCTGTTGTCCCCAAACTGAACTGCTTGAAATAACATCAAGTGACAAATCATTTTCATCAAGATTAGGTTGACACAACCCGCATGTAACCCTTTATCTAAAGAGACACAGGATATGGTGCTAGAAAAACTTAAAAACTAGGGTGCAGATGGCCAGACAGGATATAAAATGACCACTTGAATTCTAGGCCCTTTAACAATAAAGTCTGTGACAGACATCTTAACCACTGGGCTGCACAGTGGCATGGTAATGGTTGGGGAGGGGGATGTAATCTCTAGCCTTAAACCAAACTACCAGAATAACCAGTATCCCACAGACCTATCTCCCTTTTCTTTGCCATATTTAAACTGAAAGATTGATCTTGGAATCAGAGTGCACACCTACTTCACAAAATCAACTTGTGTACAATTCATGCATGATAAAAGTATTTGAAAGGACATTTCCTTCAATCTATCGTATAGCTCAATGTCCAGAAAAAGTCTTGTTTATAGGTTCCATACCTCTTCCTATGGTAAGGTATCTCTTCTAAGAGGGTTTCCTAGCTGCCAGGGAATATTAGAGATGCATCATGGACTGAGTTTACATGATGAGGTTTCAGCCTCTAGCTATGGCAGAGAGCCAGTTTGTTTATGGAAAGTTACCTAAAATGTTAATAGTGCTTTTTCTGTAAAAGTTATGATGATCTTTTTTTAACAATTAATGTATTGCATTGTATAAAATGAGATGGAGGCTTAGGGAATGGACATAAAAGAATGCCCATATGATCAGATTTTTTCCAGAAATTTAAAAAATTTCCAAACATTAGACCATTGTCCTCTTAACTTGCAAAAAAAAAAAAAAAAAAAATACAAAACTCATTAACTTGTATGTTGACTTAATATTGTAAAATGGTGTGTAGTTTACATGAAATAATGTGTATTTCTGTTTATTACCAAATATATAGGTACATTGATTCCACAACATAAGCTCACAAGACAAAAGTTCAGAAGACATAAGATCATAAGACAAAATTTCACATCCTTTATGGAAAAAACCTCACAAATCAAGCTCATGGCGTTGTTCATTTGGACACTCCACTTTTTCAGTGGTACCAAATATAGGCTCATTGTGATACTTTTCAAAGAAATTGTCCTAAAAACAAATATTATTGATAAGTGTTTATTATCATTACAATTCTGTATCATTACTAGTGTTGTCATGAGATGTTGAGGGAATATGACCTAAAATGTCTCATTCTCATATTGATATACCATGAATAGGTGCAGGGGCGTCTGCAATAATATTTGTAGGGGGAGGGGGACAAAATTAAATATATATATATATATATGGTTAAAGGTATAGGGCTGTATCAATATACTGTATTCAAAATTGGCCATATAGACATATATGTACATTATCTACCTGATTTACATTTAGACTTCCATTAATCATACACTGATGTACTATAACTTAAAAATTTAACAAAATTATATGTCCATTTGAGATGCTGTGGCCACTGCATCAGACTGGAGTGATATTTCCAATCTCTAATTGTGTTTTTGTACCATATGATATAAAAAGTAATTTCATAAAGCAAATATAAAAAAGTGTGAGCTTTTGTCTTGTTCCATTAAGGGTGTATGTATGATATAAAAAAAAAAGTAATTCAATAAAGAAAACATAGAGTGTGAACTAATGTCTATGTACATTATATACTATACAGGATCAAACTGCCATAAATGTAACCTCCACACAGAAGTCACTGAACACTTCATCCCACACTGCCCCACACCAACAATCTGCAGACAACACTATTTCTTCCCAGAGTGACTGATTGTGCTGCCCAGTGGATGTTGCCCGTTCCCTGGGAACCATGGGTCTACTGTATGAGAGACCTGCGATATTGGCTTGATTTATTTATATGTTTGTTAAACAAATATACCTCATCCCAGTGTCATGTAATTCACATGAAATATTAAGATAATAAAATATGGAGAGTGAAACAAGGGACAGCAGTGGCACACATCCACCCCAAGACAAGAACATGGAATGAAGTAGAATACAGAGAGTTGGTAAACAATACAGCTGAGCAATTGGAAGGGTTTATAGAAAAAAGTGGAAATATAATTCTTATGGATGACATAAACTGTGGAGAAGTAATTTGGGAAGAATGGAAAACAGGTTGTGAAGAATAATGGGCATTGCAATGAATAATATGATTACTCATTGGGTGAAAGAAGAAACATGATATAGAGGCAATGATAAACCCATAAGACTGGTCCTGATTTTAACAAAATAACCTGAACTGATAGAATCATTGAATTACTGAAACACATTAGGTAAGAATTATCATGTACCATAGACAAGAATGGAAAGCTACAGACAAGGAAGATATAATTTTTCAAAGGCAGACTTTGATAAACTAAGAAAAAAATGAAGATGCAGACAGAAGGGAGTTTTATGAAATTATGGATATAGAGAAGGAATGGTATTGAATGTAGGAAAGATAGAGTTAAGAAAAGAAATACTGTATACAGGCAAAGAAGAATTTTTTTTCTAAAACAGACTTAGATAAAATAAAATGAAAGGAAAGAAAACACTGAAGTTGTAGACTGGAAGGGATTTTATGAAACTGGATATAGAGAAGAGATTAATTATTTTCAAAAAGATTTACAACACAGGAGTAGAAAAATGCATACTAAAAATTACAAGGAAAGAAGGAAGGTGAGGACTCTACTTCAGGAGGTGCATAGTTGTGGCTGAAGTTATCATCTTTAATATATGTGCGTGGACTGTTGTGGCAGGTAAGTCACCGCTGGGATTTGAACCCATAACTAAGCAAATACGAGGCCAACATGTTTCTAATAACACCATCAACATAGAAAAATACTGAAAATGACAAGGAAAGAAGAAAAAATATTGGTTCAATAGAAGGTATGCATAGGCAAAAAATTAAAGACAAAGCATTGAAAAAGTTGCAAATAAGAACATAATTGAAAAAAGTTATTACTAAAAAGCAAGAAATGAATACTGTATACAAGAATATGAAGAAGAAGAAAAGAACTTTGATATAGTCAACAAATGCAAAGACCACCCCAAGCTATTTAACAGATTTATTAATGGTAAGTTGAAACATATCAAAGGAATATCCATATTGAAGTTGTTTATGAAGACACAAGAGTGTAAATATAATTAATTAACAAAAGCTTTCAGTTACTCAACATGGACCAGTGTCAATGTACTGTTGGTGTTTTAATGAAACAAGTCATAATTTTATGGCTTTTTGTGTTGTGGGTAGGCTCTATTTTCTTGACTTTGGATAACATGATGTGAGTTGTGGTTCTGATGACAAGTGTTTCATTCTGTCGTCCAAATCCTGTACTTATGACTTGTTTTAAAAATTAATTTATTTTTGTTATTAGGTCTTTTATGTGAGGCATGAAGGTTGTGTGTTCTAAATGTGAGGCACTTTTTTTTAGAACTCAATGGGAGAGATTGAACATGAAATGGACCACTAAGTGCTTCTTGATTCAAGGTAATCAGGTGATTCTACAAGACCTCTGCAAAGATCCTAACCATAATTCTTGCTCTTTGAGGTGAATTTAAATGTTTGTGGCTGCTGGCTTGTAATTACTAAGTCATCTGTGTGTGTGTGAAAGATTTGGTGTTTTGCTTCAAGTTTGAGGTGGGAAGGTCATCTGTTAATAGGTTAAATAGTATACTTAATATTTTCCTAGTTTGTCAGCAAGAATCAGTGATTCTAATCTGAGTGACGGTATCACTTTAGAGATGGAGTCATAGAGCTGCGAAAAGATTTAAGGAAGTTTAAATGTTCTATACAAAGTTCACTGAGATTCATACTTTTATTTCTGGAATATTCATTGCAGTACTGTGTACTTTTTTCCCTAGAAGTTCTACCTTGCAGTGTAACACTGATGAGCTGCACACAGCCCGCATAGAATTTTGTACATTTTCCATATTAGCCTAGATGCCAATTTCATAGTTAATTCAGCAATTTCTTCCTCCATCTTAGTTTATGCGTTTTCTTCTTATGCAGACTATTGCTCAAACTATAATTATTTCATTATTTTAAACGTTATTTTAATGTCTGTTTCCTCATATTTGTTTCTGACATCTTGTCACAACAATTAGGTATTCTCTCGACATTCTTCGGAGTGTTTATTATTTCAAATTCTTTAGGGTTATCTTAAAAAGTTCACCGCGACCATTCGGTGTCACAATTGAGATGCCAAATATCAAGTTTCCAGACATGGACCATTCCTAATATGTCTACACTAATTCAGTGGTTTAATTTCTTGCATTTTACCTTCGTGTGGTAAGATTTATATATTTTTTCTCAGGGTGCGATTAATTTCGAAGCATGCTGCAAATGCATTGTATATTATTATTATATTAGTTTATTTACACAATCTTTATATTTTCTTGCCGGGATGCGTATTGTTTTACCTAGGATATATGACGGGCATGCAATGCGCAGTTGCAATGCATTCCACTGAATATGAATTCCAATAAATAGACCTGCAATACATTATAATGTTTTCGAACAATAGAATAAATAAGGAAAAACCTATAATGCCCAAAGACAAGCTGAAGTCTTTCCCTGCATTTGAGGAGACTACTTTTTGAACGCGAGATGCAGTGCATGAACATCACGCATGCGCCCAACCATCGTCCGATTGACGGAGCGCCGTTGACGGTCCACCGCCAGATCAGGCCCCGACCATAGGGAACATGACCTAAGAATTGGAACTTATTTGGAAATTATATTAAGGAGCAATTGGTGTGTTTAGAATTGAATATCATCGAAGAAAGTCCATTCACAGAGCTGATAGCTTGTATCAGCACTTATTCCCCCCTCCAGCTGAGGGTTAGCCGACGGTTGTGGTCGGCGAACATGTTACGGGCGGTGGGAGACGGAAATTTGGTTCAATGAAGGACGGGAGATAAATATTATTGCAGGCGGTGCCAACTAATTTAATTGTATACATCTGTCCTATTTGTAAATTATTCTGACACACAAATCATTGTATGTTGGTAAAAATCGTGGTGGACCAGCTTTATAACCTTGTTCCAGTTAGTGATAGTGGGGCGGGGCGCTTGTTATTTTGGTCAATTTTTCGCTAGATACATTGCTCACAAATTGACACATTTCCTCAGGTTGAACATGCCACCTATTTTACTTTTTAACCGGTGTTTATTTGTTTATTTATTTCATCACACACACACTCGCGCGCGCATATATATATATATATATATATATATATATATATATATATATATATATATATATATATATATATATATATATATATATATATATATATATATATATATATTAGTCGTTTATGTGTTGCTCATACGTGGTATATATTTATACACATAAGTAGGGTAGAAGTAATTCTTTAATTCATGAAGACACTGCAGATGCCAAAATATTTTTACTTGCAAAGAAAATTGTGACTGGGTAAAATATAACAAGTGATTAATTAGATTGAAGAGTTTCATAAAAATATTTTTAATCTATTTGTCATGGAAAATAAGTGCAGCAGCAGTTAAAACAGAATGCACCAATAAATACTTTCATCCACTTAGTTTAAGTTGACAAATAGCTTGTCAGTTCAATGAGTATGAGGTGAACTGGGTAAATTTTGCCCAAGATAGTTATGGGCTTAGTTTTGCCAACAATCTAAACCCTACATATTTTGTAAGCATTGATTAAGGTTTCTGTAATTTAAAATGTCATCAAGGTTTATCAGTAGAATATTTTGATATTTGTAAAATAATAGTTTATGGTGCTTTGTCTAAAAAGGTTGACCTCAATTGTGCAGAAGGCAATTAAGATGTGGTTTTAAACATAGGGAACTATCAAAATGAAGCACATCCACTTCTTTCCCCCCTAAAAGAAAAAACAATGGTAAACAACTATAATAAGTTAAAACATTATTTAATGGCAATAGAGAGCCTATTCAGAAATTCTCTTCAATTAGCCTTCCTTTGACTTGTATGTAGTCACACCAAGACCCACAAATATACAGTAAGACTCTAGCAAGACCTATTACTTTATCAATAGGATTGGCCTCTCACAAGCTTTCTAAATGCATGGTAACCATTCTTTACCTTTTTAATTGGAATAATATCACCCTCCCATGTTCTAAACACTTCATATCCTTTAGACAAACTTAGTTGGGTTCAACCAGAATGCAAGTTCAAATTGGTTAGCTTAAATAAAGTCATTATTCTCAATAGTTCCTTTAGATTATTTATTACTTTTCTTACAATTAGAACTTAATGAGCATGTGCTTCCTGTACCATTACAATTCTTTATTGAATGAGTCCAATTCAGTGGCAATTTTTACTCAAGTTTGGTATGAGTATAGGAAACCCTCCCTCCCCTATAATAAGTAATTTATGAATTGAATTTTTCAAGACTAAGATATAAAACAAAAGATAATTCCCTCTAACATCATTTAGCTACAATATATAGATGGCATATTATGTTTATGGCCCACAGACAAAAATGTAAATGAATTTCTAACAAAATTGAACATTTATGTTGACTCCATCAAATTGACATGAGAAATAAAGAAAGGGGATACGCTACCTTCTTTTGGAATAAAGTATCCTCTGCAATGAAAATGAACTTGAATTTAAAGTATATTATAAGCCAACCAATGTATGTACTAATATTCATTAATCTTATTCTCATCCTAACAGTGAAACAGTATGTTTTCTCAACAATGTTTCTCAGAGCCTAATACATCAGTAATGCAGGAGATATTGAGAAGAAATTAGAAATGTATAGAACATTGGATACAATTTGAAATGCCCTAAACAATCCTTGGATATTGCCAACATTTCTGCTAGGAAAACTTTTTTATAACCTCCATCCAAAACTAACTTTGGTCAAATACTACTTTATCAGTTTTACTTACCAAATCAAGAAAATTTGCCAAAAAATATTATATACATATATTTTTTGTGAACACCAACACAGTTAAAATTTTGTTTATGAACAGTAGTGATAAAAGTCAAAAAAGGTTTACAGGATGCCATGTAAAATGTGCAGTAAATTTCATATTGGCTAAACTGAACCTTAATTAGAATTGATTAATGTAAGAAATATGGGAATGCTTATACATACATCGAGATCAGGCGTGTGAGGTCAGTTCATTCACCCCACCACTGTATTGTACAGTTAAAAATATATATATATATGTGTATTGGTAAGCAGACATGTTGGTTGGCTTTATTTTTTGTGTATTCAGTGTTTTGTATTAAACAAAAGGGTTATACAGCCCATGCTCATAATTCTCTCAAATCCAACCTGCTGTGAAAGAGTTTGGTGACCCCTGATGTACATATATACAAATACCAAAGGCTTTTTCCCCCTTACATGGGAAGTAGCCAAAAAACAAAGGCATAGAAACCATTCCCACCCATTCCATCCCCTACATACTCCACTCCCCTCTACCCTCTTCCCTCCCTCTTATCTTGGCACCTCCTTGATGATGGGTCATCCCTACATATTGTCCACTGCCCTGGGTCAGAAGCAGTGTCGCAAGACACGGCACATCTACAGCAAGGCCACTTCATTAAATTGGTGACCCCCTCTCTCCATCACCTCATGCAGAAAAGGAGAAGACGGGGAGAAATCCCTTTGGGCTGTGTCACACATACTCCCTCACCCCCCATCCCCCACCCACTCCCCTCATGCATCACAGCATCATCCATACACAACCCATCTCCATTCATCCCTCTCCTCTGTCCTCTTCTGTCCTTCCTCAACAGACATTCCCCTCTTTCCCAATGCACCTTTTACCCCATCCATCCATCTTATCCTAGGATGCCCCCTCATGTTCACTCCATCCACCTCTGCCTTCCAAACCTATTTTACTAATCTTTCTTCACTCATTCTTTCCATGTGTCCAAACCATCCCAATACTCTTTCATCCACCCTATCTCCCAACTCCTTTCCACCCCCTTCTCCTCACCTCCTCATTTCTCACCCTAGCCAGCCTAGTAACCCCTATCATACTTCTCAGGCATTTCATCTCAAAAACATTCAAATTGCTCATTCATACAATCTCTTAGCATCCATTCCCACATGTCTATTTCTTATTGCACTTTTTAATCCCCCAAGGTTTACTCACTTCTCTCAATCTATATTCTACCTCCACCCCACTCCTCCCTTTCCTCCCACATTTGCACCCAAGTACCTCCAGTCTCTCTCCCCTAATATTCACTTCCAATCTGCTGCCACTTTCTCCCCTTGTACATCTCATCACCATACTTTTATCCACATTAATCTTCAACTTCCTTCTTTTGCACACCTTCCCAAACTCTGTCACTAACTTCCTCAATCCCTCCTTTGATCCTGCTACAAGTGCAGTGTCGTCTGCAAATAACAAGGGGCTTATCTCCCACTTTTCTCCATTTTCTTCAACCATCTCCAGTCCCTGACCCACTACCCTTGCATTCACCTCTCGCACCACCCCATCCATGTATAAATTGAACAGCCAGGGCAACATAACACATCCCTGATGAAGTCCCACCTTTTGATAAAACCCCTGATGTAGATCAACATAATCATCCAGTTGATTAGTACAGTGCCCAAGCCATCACTTTTGACAAAAACATTGTCGTAAGGAACTTGATATAATGCAGTTTGATCCATACCTGCCATGATCATAATATAAATTTTCATCAGTATATAAATTGGACAGTTATATCTGTAAGGAAATAACAAAATTGTTCAGACTGTAGAAATGTACCACCCGTGCCTCCATTTGACTTCGCAGTGTCCCCACAGTCCTTTTGAAGGACTCGGGACATACACTTGTAAATAGTGTTGTATTCCTTTCTCTCTGTACTTTGTAAGTACACAGAAGTGATTTGCTGTAAGATGTTCTTTTTAAGTAGTCTCTTGTAAACTTAAACACAAGTTACTTGTGTTCTAATTAACATATATATTCCTTTCTGTTGCTACATGAATATCAAGACTTCATTCACTGTGTATACCACTTATAATCTACAAAATTTTACATAAATGAAGACTGCATTTTTCTTTCCTTTCTCCAATCTGTGTGCACTTTCATTTACATGTGTTTACATAGCTGAGTACCAAGATATTGCTTTTCCAATGGCACCCCTTTTTGTCTGATATGTACCTATACTGTATAATATTTTTGGTTGTGTTCCTCTATTTATTCATATTTAATTTATTCATTACATGAAAGATAAGGCATATATTTGCAAACAAAGATGCTCACAAATTTGAGACAGGAAAGAAATTATTGTTGATTCTTCATTTACATTAGGTATTTGTTGATTTTAAGGAGAATGCATAGTAGATGAGGTTTTGTTCTTCATGTAGCAACAATAAGAAAGAAACTTACGCTATGTAGGAGACAGGCATAGTCAGGCACAACTTCAAGCATATGTACATATCAAAATCTTTGTTCGTATCAATGTTTAATTAACCCTTTAAACTCCGATGACAAGATTCTTGTCATTTGGTCAAATAAAACAAAAAATCATAAAACACCAAAATGTTTGATCAAACACCAGAAAAATATGACGTCACTCCTCGCGCTGTCAAGCCACTTCAGATGATATTTGGATGTACGGGCCGGCGTGAGGCCTACCATATCCGATTGTTCGTATCTATGCCACAAGCGGCTGACATATGAAATATGCCTAGCACTGCAATATTTGACTACAGTAGGCCTATTTGTAGTATTCAAAACCTGGGGTCACATTAAGCACACTGTACATAAAAAAAAAATCAGGGGTTGAACTATACATAAGGTCAGCTTATATACAAGTAACACAAGTATATACAGTATATTACATTAATCAGAAAATAAGGATATAGCCCAAGTTGGAACCTTAATGAATTTGAAGCTAGTTATGATAAATTGGAGAGTAAAAGACAGTATACCATGACTTGCTCCTTTCCTGTATACTATAATTAGGTAAATACATGCATGCATGCAGACATATGTACATATATATATATACACACACACACACACACACACACACACACACACACACACACACACACACACACACACACACACACACACACACATATGGATAAAAAGAGAAATGAGTACTGAGGAATTAGAAAAAGAAAGGGCGCTAAGAGAAGAAGCAAAGGAAAAAAACTTGAAAAGATCGGAGACAGAATGCAAAGAATTCCAGTGGAGAGTAATAGACTTGAGACTAAGACAATGGCGCTTCAAAACGAACAAAACAAGGGAAGAAGAAACCAGGGAGAAGGAAGAAAATTAAAAGTGGCCTATACCAACATTGACGGACTAATTTCGGGACTGAACGAACTCAATGATTATCTGTTAGAAGCAAAACCAGACATAATGGGAATTGTAGAGACTAAACTAAGAGGTGAAATACCATCCACTGTTATCGGACAAGGTTTATACAACTACTGGATAAAAAACAGGGACAAGAAACAGGGAGGGGGAATCATGTTCTTGGCCAAGAAAGACCTAAAGGTGACAAAAATTGCAGAGGGCAAAGGTAATGCTGAATTGATCATGATAAAAGTCGAAGGCAAGAATATGAAGAGTAGAAAGTTTGTGGTGACTTATGTGCCTCCAAAAACAAGCGCTTGGAAAGAAATTGAACATAAAAAAATGCTAGATGACACAAGAAAATCACTCAATGAGATACTAATGGGTAAGGGTAATCTGGTAGTTATGGGGGACTTCAATTGCAAAGAAATTTGTTGGGACAGCATGACAGTGCAAGGAGGAGATGACTCGTGGGGCAATGTACTGCTAGATATGACCATGGAGTACACAATGACCCAATGGGTCCATGAAAACACAAGGTACAGAAATAATGAAGAGCCATCGAAACTAGATCTAATATTTACAACAGAGCCTGAAATAGTGCATAAAGTCCAGTATGAGACACCAATTGGAAAGAGTGACCATGTACTCATCGAAACTATACTAAAGGAAGAAATAGACATAGAGAGGAACGAAAAGCATAGGAAAGGAAGACTGAGGTACAACAAAACAGACTTTACAAAACTAAAGACATTCTTCCGGAATGCAAACTGGGAAATATTTTACAGGGAAGAAACAGCAGTGGAAGAGAAATGGAATATATTGATGGAAAACTACAATGAAGGGGTAAACAGGCATGTACCAAGACAAAAGCGAGAGAGAGAGTACATTAAATGTTGGTTCAACAAAAGATGCAGTGAGGCAAAAGACAGAAGGGACAAAGCTTGGAAAAAGTGGAGAAAAGACAAAAAACAAAGCAAATGGCAAATTTATGTTAACTATAGAAATGAGTACGTTAATGTGAGAAGAGAGGAGAAAAGGAACCATGAGAAGGATATTATAGACAAATGCAAAGAGCAACCCAAACTATTCTATCGGTATGTGAATGGTAAACTTAAAAACAAACAGGAATTGGTGAAACTATGCCAAGGAAACATAGAATACACAGAAGATTTAGAGATGGCCGAAGTCATGAACAATCACTTTAAATCTGTTTTCACCAGAGAGAAAATACCGAATTGTGACATAGACGAAAACAAGAAATCTCCCCTCATGAATGAGTTTACAGCATCACTAAAGGAAATATCAGAACATTTATCAAGGCTGGATGTCAGAAAATCACATGGCCCGGACGGTATTGCAAATTGGATTCTAAAGGAGTGCAAAGAAGAACTAACAGACAAAATACACATCTTAATAAACAGCTCACTCAAAGAAGGAAAGATACCCGAGGACTGGAAAAACGCTAACATTGTACCAATACACAAAGGAGGAAACAAAGAAGAACCCACCAACTATAGGCCAGTATCACTAACAAGCACCATTGCCAAAATTTGTGAGAAAATAATCAAGAATAGATGGGTAAAACATCTGGAAGACAATGACATATTAAACCCAAGACAATTCGGATTCAGACAAGGAAGATCATGCTCCACAAACTTAATATGCTTTTACTCAAGACTAATAGACATAGTGCAAGAAAGAAATGGATGGGCTGATTGTGCATTCCTAGACTTGCAAAAAGCCTTTGACAAAGTACCACACAGAAAACTACTAAAAAAACTGGAACACATAGGAGGAATACAGGGAAACCTACTAAAATGGATAGAGGACTTTCTGACTGGTAGAAAGATGAGAGTAGTGCTCAGAGAAAAATATTCAGACTGGAAAGAGGTGATCAGTGGAGTACCGCAAGGATCTGTGCTGGCACCAATAATGTTTGCTATCTATATGAATGACATGGATGAGGACGTGAACTGCTACATGAGCTTCTTTGCCGATGACGCCAAACTGCTAAGGAAAATAGAAACTGATGAGGACTGTGAAGCACTGCAAGAAGACCTAAATAGGGTATGGAACTGGAGTCAGAAATGGGAAGTGGACTTTAATACTAAGAAGTGTAGCATAATGGAGTTTGGAAAAAGCAAAAACAGAATATCAGGAAAATATACAATTGGAACCAAAGAAGTAAAGAAAGTAGGATCCGAAAAAGATTTGGGAGTAATTATCACGAACGACCTGTCCTATGATATACAGATTAACAAAATTGTCGGGGAGACTTACAATTTGCTAAGATCAATAAAAGTGGCGTTTACATACTTGGACGAAGACATGATGAAAAAAAATATTGGTTACATTGATAAGGCCTAGATTAGAGTATGCAGCGACATTGTGGTCCCCCAGTACCAAAAAGAATATAAAGAAAATAGAAAGAATCCAAAGAGCAGCTACAAAAATGGCACCTGCACTTGCAAACCTATCATACGAAGAGAGATTGGCTAAACTGGAGTTACCGACACTGGAGCAAAGAAGAGAGAGAGGTGACCTATTGACCATCTACAGAATCATGAAAGGCACAGAGGTACTCGATAGTGAGAACTTACTTAACTGGGACAAAAGAAACACAAGAGGACATGGAAAGAAAATAAAAAAACATAGCTATAGAAGAGAACTGAAGAAAAACAGTTTTCCTCATAGAGTTTTGGACACTTGGAACAAACTGGACAATGAAATAGTATGCGCAAAAACCATTCATGAGTTTAAAAACAAACTAGACACTGCAAGATACAAAGGCGGGACAACACGAGCATAGCTCCCCTTCCCGCAAAATACAACTAGGTAAATACAACTAGGTAAATACACACACACAGACAAACTAATAGATAATAGACTTCTCACTCAAAGAAGGAAAGGTACCACTAGATTGGAAAGATGCAAATATAGTACCAATATATAAAGGAGGAAATAGGGAAGATCCTACAAATTTCAGACCGGTATCCCTTACAAACACAGTAGCAAAAATGTGTGAAAAAGTCATCAGAAATAAATGGACCAAACACTTGGAAGAAAATAAAATAAATCTAAACAATTTGGCTTTAGAAGTGGAAGATCGTGTACCACAAACCTAATTTACTTTTACTCGAGATTAATTGAGATAATAAAAAAAAGAGATGGCTGGGTAGATTGCGCCTTCTTGGATTTGCAGAAGGCATTTGATAAGGTACCACATGAAAAATTATTAAGAAAAATTGAAATAGTAGGAGGAATACAAGGTAAGCTGCTGGAATGGATGAAGGATTTCTTAATTGGAAGAAAAATGAGAGTGGTACTTAGAGACAAAAATTTGAACTGGGAAGATGTGAAAAGTGGCGTCCCGCAAGACTCTGTATTGGCTCCTTTAATGTTTGTCATATATATAAATGATATGGATGAAGGAGTAAATTGTTACATGGGCTTCTTTGCTGACGATGCCAAATTACTTGAGAGAGTAAAAACGGAAGAAGATTGTAAATTGCTACAAGAAGACCCAGACAAAATATGGGAATGGAGTCAGAAATGTGAGATGAACTTCAACATTAAGAAATGAAACATAATAGAATTTAGAAAAAGCAAAAATAGAGTATCGGGTCAATATAAAATTGGAAACAAAGAAGTAAAAAAAAGTCAATGCAGAAAGGGACCTGGGAGTAATCATATCAAGCGACTTGACACCTGATAAACATGTTAATAGATTATTTGGAGAGACTTTTAACTAAGATCAATGAAAGTGGCCTTTGACTACGTAGATGAGGAGATGGTTAAAAAGATAGTGGTTACACTGATAAGACCTAAACAAGAATATGTCGCAATATTGTGGGCACCCAGCACAAAGAAGAACATCAGAAAATTAGAAAGAATCAAAAGAACAGCAACAAAAATGGCACCTACATTGTCAAATCTGACATATGAACAAAGATTGGAGAAATTACATCTGTCAACACTGGAACAGGAGAGAAAGAGGTGATTTATTGACCATTTACAGAATTATGAAAGGGATGGAAATTCTTGCTAGAGATGACTTATGAAAGTGGGACAGAAGAGAAACAAGAGGACATGAAAAGAAACTAAAGAAGGACACTTATAGAAGAGACCTGAAAAAGAATAGCTTCCCACATAGAGTGATTGATGTCTGGAATAAACCAAACGGAGAAACAGTGAATGCCGAAACTATACACGATTTTAAGAATAAACTGGATGCAGAGAGATACAAAAACAGGTCACTACAAGCATAGCTCTCATCCTGTAAAATACAACTAGGTAAATAAACAGGAATGAGTGGGAATGAGCCATTAAAGAAAGAGATGAAGGATCAAATACAGGCAGTGTCTGAGAAAGTGGAAGAAAAGATTAAAGAAAATGACTTCCAAGAAATAAAGAAACAGTGGAAGGTGGAACAGGAAAGTAAAAAATGATCATTTAAGGAAATAGTGGAACAACAAGTTAAGGAGAATGCAAAGGAAATAGTAATCCAAGTGATTAAAGAGAAAGGAAACTGGGTTAGGGATACAGTGGACAAAAAAAGATGCATTGTGATCTACGGTATTAAAGAAAAGCATGATGTTCCTAGGTATCAGAGATAAAAAGAGATCACTAAAGAAATTCTGAATGAGATTCAAGAGAAGGATCAAACTATGGATAAAGAAATTGAGGAAACATATAGAAAAGGTAGATACTCAAAAGAAAAACAATATAGGCCAATAAAAGTATAACTTAGGTCACAAATGATAGCAGAGGAAATACTATCCAGAAAAGCAAAACTAGCAAACAGTGAAAATCACTAAAATGTATGGATAAAAAAAAGAAATGAGTGATGAAGAAAAAGAAAAGGAGCTTAGAAATGAAGTGAATGAAAACAATGAAAAAAGAACTGAGACTGATTTTTTTTTTTTTTTTTTTTTTTTTTTTTTTTTTTTTTTTTTTTTTTTTTTTTTTTTTTTTTTTTTGTGTGGGGTGGGGTGGGGTGAACCTGAGGCTGAGAAAATGGTATATCAGGAAAAAGGAAAGAAAGCAGACAGAAAAAGATCAGAAAGAAAAAAATAAAAATTAGCCTATACCAACATGGATGGAATGATCTCAGGACTAAATGAACTAAATGATTACCTGGCATCAGAAAAACCGGACATAATGGGAATGGTAGAAACTAAACTGGGACAAGGTCTATACAACTGCTGGATGAAGAATAGAAAGGAGAAATAAGGGGGGGGAGTACTATTTCTGACCAGGAAAGACTTAAAAGTGACAAAGTTAACAAAAGCAAAAAACAATGTAGAATCAATTATGATAAAAGTAGAAAACAATCACATGAAAAGTAGAAAATTTGTAGTAGCGTATTTACCCCCCAAAACACAGTCCTGGACAGAACACAATCATTCCAAATTGTTAAAAAATACTAAATATGAACTAACTGATGTACATACATATACCAAGGCTTTTTCCCCTTACAAGGGAGGTAGCCAAAAAGGGAAAGGCACAAAATAATTTCCACCCATTCCATCCCTGAATACACTCCACACCCCTCCACCCTCCCTCTTATCTGAGCACCTCCTGGATGATGGGTCATCCCTGCACCTTGTCCACTGCCCTGGGTCAGAAGCAGTGTCGCAAGACACAGCACATCCACAGCAAGGCTGCTTAATTAAATCGGCGACCCCCCCCTCTTTGTCCCCCCCATTGCATAAAAGGAGAAGACGGGGAGAAATCCCTTCGGGCTGCATCAAATTTTGCTCACACATACTACCTCACCCCCCACTAACTGATGTACTGAAAGAGGAAATACAGTAATTATGAGTGGTTTTCACTCAAAAGAAATATGTTGGGAAGAAATGACAGTAAACGGTGGAAAGAACATATGGGGCAGCATGCTACACAATGTGACCATTGAATACGCAATGACTCAGTGGATAAAGGAAAATACCAGATACAGAAACAATGAGGAACCTTCGAGACTGGATTTGATACATCAGAACCTGAAATTGTAGACAGAATAGATTACAAAACACCAATAGGAAAGAGTGACCATGTACCAATAGAATTTAAACTAAAAGAGCAAATAGATCTAAGAAGAAATGAGAAACATAGAATAGGAAGACCAATGTACAACAAAACAAATTTTAAGAAACTTAAAAAATTCTTTTGTAATGCAAACTGGGAAAAATTCCTAAATGAAGAAACAAGGGTGGAAGAGAAATGGAATATACTAAAAGAAATTCATAATGAGGGTGTGATCAAATATGTACCACAACAAAAGCAAGAAAGAACATACATAAAGAACTGGTACAACAAAAAATGTAGTGAAGCTAAGGATAAAAGAGACAAAGCCTAGAAAAAAAATTGAAAAAGGAAAAAAAAATGAGCAAATGGCAAACATACATCAAACTAAGAAATTATTATGTAAAAGTGTGCAGAGAAGAAAAGAGAAATTATGAAAGGGAAATGATAGAAGAATGCAAGGAACAACCTAAACTATTTTACAGATATGTAAACGGTAAACTAAAAAAACAAACAAGAAATAGAAAAGCTGCGCCAAGGAAGTCATGAATATACAGAACAAGAAATGGCAAAAGTTATGAAAAACCACTTCAAATCGGTATTCACAATTTAGAACACAACTAAATGTGAGGGAATAGAGAGACAGAAATCCCCCCCCAATGAATGAAATAACTGTAACAAAGAAGGAAATCAGTGACCAAATAAAAAACCTTGGTGTCAGAAAATTGCATGGTCCAGATGGAATTGCAAATTGGATACTGAAAGAATGTGTTGAAAAATTAACAGATAGAATACACACTATAATCAAATGCTTGCTGAAAGAAGGAAAGGTACCACAAGACTGGAAAAATGCAAACATTATACCAATATATAAAGGAGAAACAAGGAAAATCCAACTAACCACAGACCGGTCTCCCTAATAAGCATAGTAGCTAACATATGTGAAAAAGTGTTCAAAGGTAAATGGGTTAAGCACCCGAAAGAAAAATCTATACTAAACCCAAATAAATTTGGATTTAGACAAGGAAGATCATATACAAAAAGCTAATCTGCTTCTACTCGAAACTTATAGATATAATACAAGAGAGGAATGGATGGGCAGACGGGCAGACTGTGCCCATCTAGACCTACAAAAGGCATTTGACAAAGTACCACACAAATTAGTAAGAAAATTAGAATCAATAGGTGGCATCACAGGTAAATTATTTGAATGGATGGAAGACTTCCTGACTGGGAGAAAAATGAGGGTAGTAATTAGAGACAAATATTCAAAATGGGAAGAAATGATAAGTGGTGTTCCACAGGGGTCAGTGCTGGCTCCAATCATGTTTGCCATATACATAAATGACACGAATGAAGGAGTTGAATGTTATATAAATTTCTTCGCAGATGACACAAAAATATTGAAGAAAGTAAGAACAGAAGAGGACTGTGATTCATTACAACCTGGACAAAATCTGGATATGGACTCAAAAGTGGGAAGTGAACTTCAATATCAAGAAATGTAGCATAATGGAGTCTGGAAAAGTAAAACAGAATTTCAAAAAATTATAGAATTGGTGAAGAAATAAAAAAGTGCATTTGGAAAGGGACCTTGGAGTAATAACCAGCAAAGATATGACACCAGATAAATACAACAAAATAGTCGGAGAAACCTTCAGCCTGTTAAGGTCAATGAAAGTGGCATTTGACTATCTGGATGAAGAAATGATTAAAAAGTATTAGTTACATTGATTAGACCAGAACTGGAATACACAGTGACACTATGGACACCCAGTACTAAAAAGAATATAAGGAAATTAGAAAGAATACAGGGAGCAATTACAAAGTTGGCACCAGCTTTTTCCAAATTAACATACAAACAAAAATTATTGAAATTGGAACTACCAACACTGGAGCAGAGAAGAAAAAGAGGTGATCTACTGACTATATTTAGAATCATGAAAGGGATGGAAATCCTTGATAGGAATGATTTACTAAAAAATGACAATGGAAAAACAAGAGGTCATGAAAAGAAACTCAAAAAGGATAACTATAGAAGAGATCTGAAAAAAATAACTTCCCACATTGTGCTGGATATCTGGAATAACTTAGATAAAGAAACAGTGTGTGCAAATACTATTCAAGATTTTAAGAAAAAACTTGATGCTGAAAGATACAAAGACGGGTCACCATGAGCATAGCTCCCTTCCTGTGTAATACAACTAGGTAAATACACACATACTTCATATATATGTACATGTGTGAAGAAATTGTAAAAGATATTTAGGTAAATTACTTGGAGAGAATCTTGGTTCAAAGTCAATTTGGATTCAGGAAAGGAAAGTCTTGTGTAACCAACCTGTTGAGTTTTTATTTACACTGGTTGATGTGCTACATGAAAGAGAGGGTTGGATAGATTGTTTTTATTTGGTCCTTGGAAAGGCTTTCATCAAAGTGATGCAGAGAAGATTAATGCGGAAATTTGAAAATATTGGAGGATTGAAAGGGAGCGTATTGGAATGGATAAAGGATTTAATTAGTGGTAGGTGCATTTGAACCATAAGTGGCTGCTGTGCTGCTCTTGCAGGAGGATAATCTATCAGTCTGGATGAGGAGGGAAGTTGGACAGAAGTTTGGAGTACCACTGACCTTCAGTCAACTCGTGGATATTGCTGGACTACAAAGCAACACAAAACTCCACCTCCACAAAAGGGTGCAGCCTATTGCCATAGTTATTTCTCTTCAACAATCTCTTCCACCTCTATTAGTGGTTTTTCACATACAGTGGTCAGTGCCCTGGCTCTTGCCCTTCCACACCTATTAACGGAAGATATAGAAACCAACTTGGGGCTCATACACATTCCTAACCTATACAAAACCAATAAACTTTGTACTTACATCTATCAAATGCAATACATGCCACTCTTGGTTCCACCTTACACGCACTACACTCTCCAACACAAACTAATACATAAAGAATTTGAGCTATAACCATCACACAACAACACATGCACTCAAAAACACAAGAACATACCCTAACCATACTACAAAAACTGGAGTACGCAACAACATTATGGATACCCAGTACGTAAGAGAATGTAAAGAAATTAGAATACAAAGAACAGCAAGTAAGTTGGCACCAACTCTCTCCAAATTAACATACAAACAAAGATTGTCCAAATTGGAACTACCAACTCTGGAACAAAGAAGAGAAAGAGGAGATCTGCTGACTATAGAATCATGAAAGGAATGGAAATCCTAGATAGGAATGATTTATTAAAATGGGACAATGGAAAAACAAGAGGACATGAAAAGAAACTCAAAAAGGATAACTATGGAAGAAATATGAAAAAAAAAAAGCTTCCCACATAGAGTACTGGATACCTGGAATAAATTGGATAAAGAAACAATGTGTGCAAACATTATTCAAGATTTTAAGAAAAAACTTGATAACTTGATACTGAAAGATACAAAGACGGTCATCACGAGCATAGCTCCCTTCCCATATAATACAACTAGGTAACCATACTACAGATAGATATTAACCTCTTCACTCCGGGGCACATCGCACATCTGGCAGCATTAGCTGCCCGACGTGCAATATTG
The DNA here is from genome assembly GCF_046742065.1 of Oratosquilla oratoria. NCBI lineage: Eukaryota > Metazoa > Arthropoda > Malacostraca > Stomatopoda > Squillidae > Oratosquilla > Oratosquilla oratoria. The sequence goes on from NC_134802.1 coordinate 33,054,766, forward strand.
CGTCATAATAATCGCATTATAAAAAATAAAGTCAGTGCTCTATCGTTCGTTCTCTTTCACCCGTGAATTTTGATAACCATAGAAAATATGATGAAGCCAGTTTAGAGAGAATAGAGGTTACGTAGGTACAACTACAATAAATATAATCAAGAAGCCGACGTCAGCATCATCGCGTACCCACTTGCTCCTCATGACGCCTACGTAGGCATCACCGTATGGAAGTGGTTAAGGATGTACATGTGCTAAGGGGAGAGGGTGGGGGAATATCAGATCATTTTTTGGTGGAAGGTAAGTCGAGAGTGGAGGATAGATGGAGAAAGAGGAAAGGGACAAAAGGTAGGGAGGTGCTTAGAGTGAACTCTTTAAATGAAAAGGAAAAGGAGAAGGAGTACAAGAAGAAGCTGAAGGAGGAGTGGGAGGGAGTGAAGGATAGAGTAGAGCTAGGTGTGGAGGAGGAATGGGGATAGTTCAAGGAGGGAGTCACAAAGTGTGCAAGGATGGTGTGTGGAATAAGAAGGACAGGAGGAAATAGAAGGAAGGGTAGTGAATGGTGGGATGAGGAAACAAAGAAGGTTGTAGAAGAGAAGAAGCGAGCTTTCACAGATTGGTTACAAAATAGGACAAGGGAGTCATATGAGAGGTACAAAGAAAAGAAAAGAGAAGTAAAGCAAAAGGTAAAGGAGGCAAAGAGGAGAGCAGATGTGAAGTGGGGTAACAGTATGACAGAAAATTTTGAAAGTAATAAAAGATGATTTGGAAAGAAATTAAGAGAGGAAGAGGCGAATCAAGTAGAGAAGAAAAGGTAAAAGGTGCAGATGGAGAGATGATAATGGAAGAGAAGGCAGTAAGGGGAAGATGAGCAGAATATTTTAGGGAGTTGCTAAATGTGAAGGAGGATAGGGAGGGAAAGATAGTTGCAGTGGGAAATGCTAAGAAAATGAGAGTGATGAGTGAGGAAAATGGAGGAGAAATAAGGAAGGATGAAGTGAAGGCAGTTGTTAAGATGATGAAAGCAGGTAAGGCACCTGGTCTGGATGGATGCCATGCAGAATGTCTCAAAAAAGGAGGTACAGTGATGGTGGACTGGCTGGTGAGGTTATTTAATGTTTGTTGGAGAGAGGGTAGAGTGCCGGAGGACTGGAGGAGTGCCTGTATAGTTCCACTTTACAAAGGAAAAGGGGACAAGTGTGAATGTAGTAGTTTCAGAGGGATTAGCTTGTTAAGTGTAGTTGGGAAGGCTTATGGGAGGATCTTGATTGAGAGGATTAGGAGAGGAACAGAGGGAGTAATTGGTGAGGAACATTGTGGATTTAGGATGGGTAGAGGTTGTGTAGATCAGATTTTTGTGGTAAGACAAATATGTGAGAAAGCTATAGGAAAGGGGAAGGATGTTTTTTGGGCTTTTATGGATCTGGAAAAGGCTTACAATAGGGTAGACAGAAAGGCACTGTGGGAGGTTATGCAGATATATGGGATAGGAGGAAAGCTTCTAGGAGCTGTCAAGAGTTTTTATGAGAGTAGTAGAGCTTGTGTCAGGATTAGAAATGGAGAGAGTGAGTGGTTCGAGGTAAAGGTTGGACTTCGTCAAGGATGCGTTATGTCACCCTGGCTGTTCAACTTATACATGGATGGGGTAATGTGAGAGGTAAATGCAAGGGTAGTGGGTCAGGGATTGGAGATGGTTAAAGAAAATGGAGAAAAGTGGGAGGTGAGCCAGCTGTTGTTTGCTGACGACACTGCGCTTGTGGCAGGATCAGAGGAGGGACTGAAGAAGTTGGTGACAGAGTTTGGGAGAATATGTGATAGAAGAAAGCTAAAGATAAATGTGGGTAAAAGTAAGGTGATGAGATGTACAAGGGGTGAAAGTGGCAGTAGACTGGAAGTGAGCATTAAGGGAGAGCGACTGGAGGAAGTGGATAGTTTTAGATACTTGGGTGCAAATGTGGCAGGAAAAGGTGGAGTGAAGGTGGAGGTAGAATGTAGATTGAGAGAAGCGAGTAAATGCCTTGGTGGATTGAAGAGTGTAATGAGGAATAGACATTTGGGAATGGATGCTATGAGGAGACTGTATGAAGGAGTGATTGTGCCAACAGCACTGTATGGGGCAGAAACATGGAACATAAGAGAGGAAGAGAGAAGGAGTTTGAATGTGTTTGAGATGAGGTGTCTGAGAAGTATGATGGTGGTTACTAGGCTAGATAGAGTGAGAAATGAGGAGGTGAGGAGAAGAATGGGGGTGGAAAGGGAGTTGGGAGATAGGGTTGATGAAAGAGTATTAGGATGGTTTGGACACATGGAAAGAATGAGTGAAGAAAGACTAGTAAAAGAGGTATGGAAGGCAGATGTGGAGGGAGTGAACATGAGGAGACGTCCTAGGATGAGGTGGATGGATGGGGTGAAGGGGGCTTTGGGGAAGAGGGGAATGTCTGTTGAGGAAGGACGGGAGAGGACAGAAGAGAGGGGTGAATGGAGAATGGTTGTATATGGATGATGTTGTGATGCAGAGAGGTGGAATGGGCGGGGGGATGGGGGGTGAGGTAGTATGTGTGAGCAAAATTTGACGCAGCCCGAAGGGATTTCTCCCCGTCTTCTCCTTTTATGCATGGGGGGGATGGAGAGGGGGAGTCGCCGATTTAATGAAGCGGCCTTACTGTGGATGTGCTGTGTCTTGCGACACTGCTTCTGACCCAGGACAGTGGACAAGGTGCAGGGATGACCCGTCATCCAGGAGGTGCTAAGATAAGAGGGAGGGTGGAGGGGTGTGGAGTGTATTCAGGGATGGAATGGGTGGGAATGATTTTATGCCTTTTCCTTTTTGGGTACCTCCCTTGTAAGGGGGAAAAAGCCTTGGTATATGTATGTATGTACCAATTCCTATCCTTAGTCAATGATGAATTAGCAGTAACCATTCAGAAGGCTATAAAAAAATCCAAGAGGCTAAAAGAAAAAAAAAAAAACTGCCACCCAATATAGCCACTCCAAATAAAATCAAACAGAACAAGAAAAAAAAGTTACAGCTGTTAGACAAAGATATTATTAGACTAATAAAGAACAATCAGAAGAAGAAATGAAAAAAATAAACACATATAACAGATGAGAAATTGGGTAACATTTGTGGATGGCAGAAAAAAAAAAAAAAAAAAAAAAAAAAATCCTCCCACAACAGTGAAACTGTTGAGCTACTCAAGGTAACACTGCCAAAAGAGGAATGTAACATTATCAACAGGCACTCTGAAACAAGTTTCAAGCCTGCTTTTCCAGAAAATAGGAAAATTATAAAATAAATGAAAAAAATAATCAAACCCCAGATGCCACCCTTCCCTTCAAGAAAAATGTACAAGGGGCAGTAAGGAAATTTAAAAACTATATCAGAGGCCTAGATATGATTTCAAACATTCACCTTGAACACCTTTGCCCATATACATATACAAAGGGCTTTTTCCCCCAGACAATGGAGGTAGCCAAAGTCAAAAGGCATAATTTCACTCCCACCCATTTCATCCCCACCCACTCCACTCCCATTCACCCCTCCCTCCCTCCTTATTTTCTTGGCTACTCCTGGATGACGGGTTATCCCTGCATCTTGCTCATTGTCCTGGGTCAGACTTCATGAAGACCCTGCATCCTGTAGACTAATCTTGTTACTGTCCACTGTATCCAAGCTGATGGAAAGAATATCAGTAGTAAGATATGTATGAGTAAATGAACTAACCAACTTCAATTCAAAGAAAGCCACTCCACCAGCACATTGCTCCCAAACATCAACCAACAACTGGCTCCCACCACCACTAAGATTATGAAAAAATGAAAAGTGAAGAGCACTGTTAATTATTACAGGAAGACCTAGTTAAAATTTATGAATGGAGCCAGGAGAGGAAGATGAAATCCAGTGCAAAGAAATACAAAACAATGAAGATGTTTTGGTGCAGGAATTATGATATGTGTGACACAGTAATTACAAAAGCAAAAGAGGGAAAGGATTTGATTTTAATTAGGTATGATCTGTTGCTGGAAAATTTATCTATATCATAATGCCTCTTTTCCCTTATAAGACAGTGCCTCTTACAGAGGACTTTGTAGCATGGAATTTAATTAATCATGTCCTTGGTCCAACTCACTGGTGGCATGGTTCGAATTGCCATCACCTCAACCTGTGCTGCAAATAACGACACTAACCTCCTTCGCCACTGAGTATCCTTAATATAGTTGAAGAATAACGGGGAGACATAATGAAAATAAAAATGCCATATAGATGAATTAAAGAATAGGTGAAAATCTGATCTGACCCAGACTTGAATATGATACAAATAGATTAAAAAGGGTGGCAAATAATCCTCAGCCTGGCAGACAAGATAACTGAGAGATTAAAAAACAAACAAATGAGGATTACCTACTTTTGAGGAGCAAAGAGAGAGGCAATATTGTAGGTTATCTTTAGGTCAGAAAAAGGAATAGAATGAATTGTCTGAGAGCCATTAATATGGGATGAAATAACATCAAGAGGACATAAAAAATGAAAGACAGATTGCTTAAACAATGTAAGGAAACAAAGCTTTCCACATAAATGCATCAATTTGTGAAACAAATCAGAAGAAATAATTCAGTCCATCACCAGTTCGAGGTAAAGTTTGATAATTGGAGACAGAGATAGGATCCCTTGAGCACAGTTTTAATCTGGTATAGTACAATTAGGTACATACATTCATATATACATGCATACCAAAGACTATCCCCTTTACAAGGGGATGGCCCTGTCAAAGCATACACCCACTTCATAAATATTAAAACTCGTTTAATGTCCTTCCCATAAAAGGCAAGCAATGTAACTTCTCTCTTCTAGTTTTGTTGCAGACCAGAGTGTCAACTGGTTTACTCAGTGTATTGCACAATGTCATAAACTACCATAACTTGTTAAATTAGTTGAAGATTTAAATTATAATTTTAATATGAAGAAAAAAATTAAATCCATGTTCTATCTTCCTTAAGATTTATTTTTATGTACATTGAAGACTCCTTGGTTGTTTTGTGCCATGAAAATATGTTGAAAAAAATATGGAGTCCATTTCATTATGAGTCAAATTCTCATGTGCAGCATCGGTTGCCATATGTACGCTGCATCACACTACTTGCATTATGAAATATAAAGTCACTGCTGTATTACTTGTTATTTTTTTTACTCTGGGTAATAATAAACACAGAAAACATGATCAAACCAGTTCACAGAATCCAGGAGTAACTCATGTACAACTACAAAAAAATATATAATCAAGACACTGACGCCGGCATCCTTGTGTACCTACTCGTACCTCATGATGCCTACATAGGCATTGTCATACCGAAGTGGTTAATTTTGTCCTTCCAACATTTCTTGTGGTTATTCCCTTTGGGGTGTGAAGTGAAGGTTTGTTCTAGTTGAGTAAATTCTTTTAGTATCTGAGTAAGTAAACATGTGTAGGTATCTCTATGTATTTCTTGCAGGAAGATATATCCTGAAGTATTTGGGGTTCCTGCAGGTAGAGTCTTATGAATTGTCATTGCTATCCTGTACACAACTGAACTTGGCACTGTTGTCAGCAATCACTTTGTCAGCTGCACCAGGCCCAGATAATTTCTTTCTGAAGTAAGATTTGTCTAAAGTCTTAGGATGACCCTCACAAATTTCTCCTCAGTCAGTACCTTGGTAATAAAACCAGACTACACATGTTTATTATGCAGATGTGCATAAAAAAAGAGGAAAACACTGCTGTAGTACAGTGCTAGATACTGAAGAGAAATCTGAAAGTGGGACATCAACAATTTCAGACAAACCTTCAAAAAGCAATTTATGTATCTTTGTCCTGATCACTGCTCATATTCCTGTATTTTGTCCTCTTATTAGGTCATCTATAATGATTATGGTAGGCAGGATGTGATGTGGCCATTGGAATCGGGTTAACTCTTAGACCATGATGAGGAACCTTCATCTATGGTGAGAAAACCTGTAGGTAGTAGCAAAGATCTCTCAGGTGATTAAACTTGTCTGGCATGAGCCAGAGGGAAGACCATAAAGATGACAGCTACCACCAATAAGGTTGAGATAGGCAACTACAAAATAACTGCTAAGAAGGTAGACTGTGCCTCTCCTCAAAAGGCATCAATAATATTACTCAAGATAATTATGAATCAAAGAAACATCCCATAGTAATATTGGATAGATAACACCTTCCATTGAGAAAGAACCCCAAAAATCTGGGCCTCACTTTTGATACATGACCATGGTATGTGATACATGATACACACATCAAAGATTGGCATTCAAAATCAACGAGCTCATCACACCAAAATAAGTAGCAAGCATGATTTCTTGACAACAGAAGGAAAATGATTAGTATACAGACTGTATACAATAATTCAAGGATGTGGAGTTGTGTTAAAAGAAAATAAATAAATAAATAAATAAATCTGACTTTGAGGAAATTTTAAGATTGTGACTCCAACTCCAATTTCAACCAAAATCTGCCAATTCCTTGACTCCACATGTATATATATAATTATTTTTAATTACCTTTATATCTCTATAGAATGGTATGAAACACATATATTTACTATTCAGCAGCAGCAGCGGAAAGTAACTTATGTTTCCTCTGCATGTTTTCTAACAATCCAGAAAACAGAGATCCCTTACAAACTATACAAAATAAAGCATTGAGAATAATAACAGGATGCATCAAAAGGAAATTTTTGATGGTGCTGTTTTTAAACATGTCATTTCATCATCAAAAGCCCCCTTACTGAAAATTCCCTTGATAATGATGAAGGTTGTATTTACAGTATTCCATGTAAACGCTGTGATAAATATTACATTGGTCAAGCAGTCAAAAACTTAAACATGAGATTGAACCAACATAAGAAGTCTCTATCAAGATTGTTGATCAGTTTCAACTATATTTCTTGTACTTTTTCATGCATGGAGAAGTGGAAACTGCTCTCCCAGCTTTACCGTATAGAAACAGTCCCACACTGATGCAGTACTGACAACAGTCCAAAGTTTCATCCCAGAGACATCTGTTGGCAAGTCCAAGGACAATTGCCGGCCATTGTGGGGCAATTGATTTTCCATGTAGTGAAACTTGAGGCAGTAATTGATTGAAGACAACAAAAAATACATAAGATGGTAATTTTTATGTGTTGAATATTTTTTTCATATTGGCATGTTGATTTAAGGACTTAATTAGAAGAAACAATCCAAACAGACTACATAAATGAATGTAAAGCAAAGATAAGAGGGAAGACAAAGACAAGACTTTGTGAGCATAGCTCTGATCCTGCATATTGTAATGTACATACTCATGTTCCTAAAAAAAAAAAAAAATGTATTAAATAATATTTTCATATATATTACTGAATAAATAAGTTTATTTAGTATATTTTCATCAGATTTTTTTTGTACTCCCTAGATATGTCCAAAAAATATATTAATAGTAGTAGAATGTATTCTTTATCCATATTTCTAACAAGACCCAGCTGTCTCAACATTGCTGTAGGTACTTGAGTGCTCTGGTTCTGGTTACTGTAATCAGAGATGTTGGGCCATATAACGCTTGCCTTGTGCCATAAGTATCCCCACTTTGCCTTTGCAAGCTTTGTGTACCCATTGGCCAAGCACTGTAATCACTTCTCGTAACTTGGTTCGCTTTACTGTCTTACCATACTTTTACCTTCATACAGGTGCTTGTATATTAGTATATCTATTTGGAGTAATAACTGCCCATCTATTTGTGATTAAGTTGTATTCCTGTCAAAGATAGAAGTATATAAAGTGTGTAGGTGTAGGTGTATGTATATGTACTGTATGTGTGTATGTATCTATAGGCAGAAATACAGTATAGTTTTTTTTGTTAGGTTTGTTACTCAGACCCAAACCCCTCAGAGAGATTTTGATCAGAATTAACATGCAAACATCCTTGCATACTATTTATATAGGAGGTCTCTATCATGTGTGCTGCTGATGTAACCAGAGGCGTGCTGGTCTCGCATTCACTTAGTTGTGGTTTTGAATCCTGCACTCCTCTCCACAACATTTCAAGCATACAGGGCAAAGGTGAGAGCCTCAGCTGCAGCTATGCACCGCTTGGGATATGCTCCTCACCTATGCCATGCCAGGGCATTGTACCTCCTTTTGTTCTTTGATATGTCTCTTATGTTCCCTCACTATGTGGCCTGTTGACTCCGATGATCTTGTGCAACTGTTAGTTCATTTTCCTGTGAAGTAGCCTATTGACCCTGTTCATGTGACCATCACTGTTGTTGTTGCCCAACAAAGAAAACCATCTCTCATTTGTCACCTCGTTTATATACATAAATGTTGGTTCTAATGCCATTCTCTTCTTTTTATTAGTCTCTCTGTACTATGCCAGCTTTTTCTCATTTTGGAAGGTGTTGACATTTGTCTTGAGTGTTTGATGAGGGAGTTACTTACATATTTCGTGATGTTAGTCTTGTGCTCATATATACTTTAACTCCTTGTCTTTCTTGTGTACATCCTATGGCAACCTTTACATGGTATATTATACATTTATTCCAAGATATTGGAATCAATCAGTGGAGCACATTTAAAAAGCACTGTAGACTTGATAGAGATAGAATAATGTTGATTGTTTTGCCTTCCATTGGACAAAATTCCTAAAATCATGGGACTCAGCATGACCTTCAGCCCACACACCATGAATGTAATATTAAAGATCAGCAACAGAATAAGCATACAGATGTTCCTCTATGCAATAGATGCAGTCTTTTGGCTGTTGTGCCATTAGAAAATTGTGGAAATGGAGTGGATTACCCTAGTTTCACCTACCATGAGTATAGGAAATGGATGAAACACCACTAATATATCATAAAAATTAATTTATTTTGCAAATAAAAACATACTGTATTATGAATGAACATATCCTTAATCTACCACTATAATGATCAATGTTGAAGCAGTAAAAGTACCAAGTGGCCACTTTGTGGCACATTATTTGAAAATATGATTGGCCCAGAACACACAAATGTGATTTGAAAAACTTAATTTGAAGTGAATTTCTAGTAATGCATGGTGTGCTGTAACAAAAAACACATTACTAGACACCCATAAATAGATGGATACATACACTAAGGTAGCAAGCACATATTTTGGTCAACAGAAACTCTTAATCACACCCTTGAAGCAATCCATAAGAATTGTATTCAATGCTACTTCCCTGGCATGGTTCCCAATAGTCAAGGAAATAAAATACAAGACACTCAATAAATTACATAAAACAAAGCTTTGAGAACAATAATGTGATGTACTTAAAACCACCCTAACAGAACATATACCCCAATCTTGGTGCTGGATAGTGACCTGAACCGTCATGCAAGTGTTGTTCTTTCTTTTCTTTTCTTTTCTTTTCTTGGGAGTGATTTTTTAGTGAAGATAATGCCTGGAGGGATTTGATAGAGTAGGGGGTTTCATGGTATGTCTTGAAATGCTTGTTTTGTGATCTTGAGTATGATTTTGTATTTACCCTGTTGTAGTATACAGGATTGGAGCTGTGTTTGTGGAGTCCTACCTCTTTGCCCCTACTTATCAAACTTTGCCATAAATTCATTTATGTTGTTGGCTTGGATTATATTTTCATCCAACTTTTTTTGTAAGTCTACAGATCTACATGGAGAGTTATATGTGCTAACATCTTTCATCTTTCTTTGCTTTATAATTTTTTTTACTGCAAGTTCTTTTTTATCTTTCCTTTCATACCAACATATCCTTTCTGTTAATGTTTTTCTATACTTTTCTTTCATCTAACTATTGTTATCTTTATGTTGCTCATCCAATGTGATGTCCTAGATTTTTAATAGTTCCTTGTATGTCTTGTCATTTAGACTTGGGATAATCTTAATTGTCATACTTTGTATTCTGTTTTTCTGACATCTTCCTTTAGGAATAGTGACTACATCAGTACTTTATGTACCAATCTGGGACAAATCATACTTTATATGTTTTTCTTCTTGTAGTGAAATCCCATTCTTACACTTTACAGTAAATTAAAATCTCTCCTGTTATTTTCTTTATATGACTTCCTAGCAGTAGATGATCACTGTGTATTTACCTGTGTTTTTCCATTGTCCCATTTAAAAAAAAAATTCATATCTAAGATTTCCATTCCCTTCATAATTCTATAGATAGGAGGTCTCCTCTTTCCCTTTGTTCTAATTTGGACAGTCTTTGTTCATATGTCATTTTGGAAAGAGTTGGTGCCAGTTTTGTTGTTGCCCTTTGTACATACATACATACATATACCAAGGCTTTTTCCCCCTTCCAAGGGAGGTAGCCAAAAAGGGAAAGGCACAAAAACACTCCCACCCATTACATCCCCAAATACACTCCACATCCCTCCCACCCTTCCTCTCATCTGAGCACCTCCTGGATGACGGGTCATCCCTGCACCCTGCCCACCGCCCTGGGTCAGAAGCAGTGTCGCAAGACACAGCACATCCACAGCAAGGCCGCTTCATTTAATCGGCGACCCCCCCTCTCCGTTCCCCTTTGCATATAAGGCGAGGACGGGGAGAAATCCCTTCGGGCTGCGTCAAAAATTACTCACACATACTACCCCACCCCCCTGCCCATTTCTCCTCATGCAATCACAACATCATCCATATACAACCATTCTCCACTCACCTCTGTCTTCCGTCCTCTCCCTTCCTTCCTCAACAGACATTCCCCTCTTCCCCAAAGCCCCCTTCACCCCATCCATCCACCTTATCCTAGGACGTCCCCTCATGTTCACTCCCTCCACATCTGCCTTCCATACCTCTTTTACTAGTCTTTCTTCACTCATTCTTTCCATGTGTCCAAACCATCCCAATATTCTTTCATCAACCCTATCTCCCAAATCCCTTTTCACCCCTGTTCTCCTCCTCACCTCCTCATTTCTCACTCTATCCAGCCTAGTAACCCCCACCATACTTCTCAGACACCTCATCTCAAACACATTCAAACTCCTTCTCTCTTCTTCTCTTATGTTCCACGTTTCTGCCCCATACAGTGCTGTTGGCACAATCACTCCTTCATACAGTCTCCTCTTCGCATCCATTCCCAAATGTCTATTCCTCATTACACTCTTTAAACCACCAAGGCATTTACTCGCTTCTCTCAATCTACATTCTACCTCCACCTTCACTCCACCTTTTCCTGCTACACTTGCACCCAAGTATCTAAAACTATCCACTTCCTCCAGTCGCTCTCCCTTAATGTTCACTTCCAGTCTACTGCCACTTTCACCCCTTGTACATCTCATCACCTTACTTTTACCCACATTTATCTTTAGCTTTCTTCTATCACATACTCTCCCAAACTCTGCCACCAGCTTCCTCAATCCCTCCTCTGACCCTGCCACAAGCGCAGTGTCGTCCGCAAACAACAGCTGGCTCACCTCCCACCTTTCTCCATTTTCTTTAACCATCTCCAATCCCTGACTCACTACCCTAGCATTCACCTCTCGCACCACCCCATCCATGTATAAGTTGAACAGCCAGGGCGACATAACGCATCCTTGACGAAGTCCCACCTTTACTTCAAACCACTCGCTCTCTCCATTTCTAATCCTAACACATGCTCTACTACTCTCATAAAAACTCTTGACAGCTCCCAAAAGCTTTCCTCCTATCCCATAAATCTGCATAACCTCCCACAGTGCCTTTCTGTCTACCCTATCATAAGCCTTTTCCAGATCCATACATACATACATACATACATATACCAAGGCTTTTTCCCCCTTCCAAGGGAGGTAGCCACAAAGGGAAAGGCATAAAAACACTCCCACCCATTTCATCCCCAAATACACTCCACACCCCTCCCACCCTTCCTCTCATCTGAGCACCTCCTGGATGACGGGTCATCCCTGAACCCTGCCCACCGCCCTGGGTCAGAAGCAGTGTCGCAAGACACAGTACATCCACAGCAAGGCCGCTTCATTTAATCGGCGACCCCCCCTCTCCGTCCCCCTTTGCATATAAGGAGAGGACGGGGAGAAATCCCTTCGGGCTGCGTCAAAATTTACTCACACATACTACCCCACCCCCCACCCCCCCGCCCATTCCTCCTCATGCAGTCACAACATTATCCATATACAACCATTCTCCACTCACCTCTGTCTTCCGTCCTCTCCCTTCCTTCCTCAACAGACATTCCCCTCTTCCCCAAAGCCCCCTTCACCCCATCCATCCACCTCATCCTAGGACGTCCCCTCATGTTCACTCCCTCCACATCTGCCTTCCATACCTCTTTTACTAGTCTTTCTTCACTCATTCTTTCCATGTGTCCAAACCATCCTAATATTCTTTCATCAACCCTATCTCCCAAATCCTTTTTTTTTTTTTTCACCCCTGTTCTCCTCCTCACCTCCTCATTTCTCACTCTATCTAGCCTAGTAACCCCCACCATACTTCTCAGACACCTCATCTCAAACACATTCAAACTCCTTCTCTCTTCTTCTCTTATGTTCCACGTTTCTGCCCCATACAGTGCTGTTGGCACAATCACTCCTTCATACAGTCTCCTCTTCGCATCCATTCCCAAATGTCTATTTCTCATTACACTCTTTAAACCACCAAGGCATTTACTCGCTTCTCTCAATCTACATTCTACCTCCACCTTCACTCCACCTTTTCCTGCTACACTTGCACCCAAGTATCTAAAACTATCCACTTCCTCCAGTCGCTCTCCCTTAATGTTCACTTCCAGTCTACTGCCACTTTCACCCCTTGTACATCTCATCACCTTACTTTTACCCACATTTATCTTTAGCTTTCTTCTATCACATACTCTCCCAAACTCTGCCACCAGCTTCCTCAATCCCTCCTCTGACCCTGCCACAAGCGCAGTGTCGTCCGCAAACAACAGCTGGCTCACCTCCCACTTTTCTCCATTTTCTTTAACCATCTCCAATCCCTGACTCACTACCCTAGCATTCACCTCTCGCACCACCCCATCCATGTATAAGTTGAACAGCCAGGGCGACATAACGCATCCTTGACGAAGTCCCACCTTTACTTCAAACCACTCACTCTCTCCATTTCCAATCCTAACACATGCTCTACTACTCACATAAAAACTCTTGACAGCTCCATAAAAGCCCAAAAAACATCCTTCCCCTTTCCTATAGCTTTCTCACATATCTGTCTTACCACAAAGATCTGATCTACACAACCTCTACCCGTCCTAAATCCACACTGTTCCTCACCAATTACTCCTTCTGGGTTGCCCTTTGTATTCTTTCTAATTTTTGTATACCGGGTATTCTTTTTGGTACTGGGTATCCATAGTGTTGCTGTGTACTCGAGTTTTGGTCTTATTAGTGTAGTTAGAATTTTACTTTTTTGACCTCTTCTTCACCAATTTTATAATCTCTCGATATTCTATTTTTACTGTTTTCAAATTCCATTATACTATATTGGTATTTCTTGATATTGAATTTCACTTCCCACTTTTGAGTTCATTTCCAGATCTTGTCCAAGTCTTGTTGTAATGAGTTGCAATCCTCCTCCATTTTTACTTTCTTTAGTATATTTGCATCATCTGCAAAGAAATTCATATAACACTCTACTCCTTCATCCTTGTCATTTATGTATATGGCAAACATGATCAGGGCCAATGGTGATCCCTGCGGGACACCACTTATCATTTCTTCCCAATTTGAGAATTTATCTCTAATTACAACTCTCATTTTCCTTCCAGTCAGGAAGTCTTACATCCATTCCAATAATTTTCCTCTGATGCCACCTATTGACTCCATCTTCCTTATTAGTTTCTTGTGTGGTACCTTATCAAATGCCTTTTGTAGGTCCAGAAAGGCACAATCTGCCCAACCATCTCTCTCCTGTATTATATCTATTAATCTTGAGTAGAAGCAGATCAAGTTTGTTGTACATGATCTTACTTGTCTGAATCCAAATTGATTTGGATTCAGTATAGTTTTTTCTTCCAAATGTTTAACCCATCTATTTTTGATGACTTTTTTTGCCATATTTTGCTACTGTGCTTGTCAGGGAAAACAGTCTGTAACTTGATGGATCTTCCTTGTTTCCTCCCTTATAAATCGGTACAATGTTTGCATTCTTCCAGTCCTGTGGCACTTGAGTATATGGTGTTGTCAATATTTATGGAAGAGGACTAAGACCTGAATCTTCAAGTCACTTGTGTTCCCTGCCCTGCTGTACAATCATGAGACATGGGCATTGACTGTTACTTTGACCTCCACTACAAATAGCAATGCCCTAACCATAGGTTTGTCAATATTGTAACTAAATAATTCCAGACATTCTTATTATTGACAAAAAGGCCCATATTTTGTCTGGAAAGCTGAACATTTTCCGACAAAAGGAATAACACATTGTACTGGATGTGGTGAGAATGTTGTTCACCACCTTGTTACCAACATTCCACCGAAGAAGACTTAATGCCACTGACAACATCCAGAGATGTAAAGCACCAAAGGATCTTAAGATGACTGCAAAACATTAAAGAGAAGTCCCCAAGCTGCTGCAGGGAGTGTCAATGTTCTGTTACAGCGTCAACTACAAAAAAGAACTGGTCACATGCAGGAACAACAAATCAGAGAATTGGCCTTCTCCATAGTAACAGAAATGGAGCTATAAATTGATGAAACTGCAGCACATGCAAGAAAATTTTCAAAATTAGAATGTTTTGACATGAGAGAGAGTGATGAAATCTACTCACTTTGAGTGCACTGAGAAGATTGCAACTGAAAATGAGTGCATGTGAATGTAGCAGGTTGATGTGTGATGAATATACAATGATTTTTATAGACAAATTGACTGGGCTGCCAGATGAAAAAAAAAATATAGTGCATTTCCACATTATTTTCAATGCCATGCATTATATTCTTTTTCATTGACATTGTATATATATTTGTTTGTATTTGGAATGTACAGTCAATCTGTTGCCATATGTTTCTTGTAGGAGACTTGCAGCTCCTCGGTAACTGGCAGTGGCCAACCTGACAGGACCATAGGTCACCCAGGGAAAAATAATGTGTTCTAGTTTAGTGATTGCAAATGTGGGGAAATGTTGGATGAAGTGCTGTGTCTTCGATATGGTGGTTGCATGTAGGGCAGTTTGATTTTGCGGCCAGACCTATTCTGAGTTGGTACTGTCTTAGAGCTGGATGGTGTCCTGAAGATAAGTGTGTTAGTGCATTTCATACTTCACTTCAGATGGATTTTTCTGTGGGTTTGATGTCCTGGGGTTTTTTGGTCAAGTACTGAAGTTAGGAGTCTTTCTCAAAGTAGTTTAGTGATCTGGGTATAAATATGTTTTTGTGTGGTACAATGTGGTAGGTAGTTGTATATGTTTGAATAGTAAGCTGCTGGTATTTTTATGTTCTGGGGCAGATGACATATTGATAGTTCATCTGAAAGACACAGGGAAAGAAGGTACAGTGAGTCCTCCTTATACGGTAATTCCTTATCCGGTAAATTCACAGTTATGGTATTTGGTAATTATTACCCTAGATACTTACGATAAGAAAAATTCACATACGGTATCCGCTAGATGTTTTGAAGAGGAAAGAGCAGGGAGAAGGTACATATGCCATATCCTATTATTACATGTTATAATGGGTTCGGTATACGGGAATTTCAATATGCGGTAAGGTTTTCAGGAATGCATATGTACCATATAACAAGGACTTACTGTAATTGTAAATTCTCATTTATATACTGAGTGTTTTCATCAGGAAAGTGTTCCTGAATCATGGTGCGATGTTATAGTGATTTTACTTCACAAGAGGACCAAAATTACCTACCTTAGTAACTACCAACTGATTAGCTTATCCCAAATGAACATGGTATTTTCCAAGATCCTTACAAATAGACTAAATAAAGTTATAGATAGGAACCAGCCAAGAGAACAGGATGGCTTTAGAAGCAGACACTTGACCCATTTGCAGATAGTCCTTCAACTAATAGAGAAAACAAACAAATTAACCTCTTTGTTGAGCTTGCAAATTATGAGAAGCCCTTTGACGTAGTAGAACAAATAGCAATACTACACTCATTATGCAAACAAGGTGCAAACACATTGTAAGGGTTCTAGAGAACATTCATAAAAAAAGGTACTGCTGTAATTCAACTACATAAAGATACAGAAAAATAGATTGAGAAAGGAATATGGTAAGGGAATACAATATCATCTAAGCTATTTAAAGCTTGCCTGGAATAGATTTTCAGAAGGTT
Organism: Oratosquilla oratoria; assembly: GCF_046742065.1. Classification (NCBI taxonomy): domain Eukaryota; kingdom Metazoa; phylum Arthropoda; class Malacostraca; order Stomatopoda; family Squillidae; genus Oratosquilla; species Oratosquilla oratoria. The sequence continues at coordinate 33,071,026 of NC_134802.1, forward strand.
GAGTTGAGAAGGAAAAGGTTTAAAGATTAATATTTCAATCACCTTAGATTTGCAACTGATATATATATATATATATATATATATATATATATATATATATATATATATATATATATATATATATATATATATATGCTGAAATATATGAACAAAAAATGTTTATTATGTGAATTATTTGCCATAGTTTACGAGCGGAAAATCGAAATACGAGCAAGCTTCCAGACGCCAACGCTATTCCTCTTGTGGCCTGCAAAGCATGCAGCAGATAGTTGCTGCATTTTCTCGTTGTTCCATGTGTTCACAGCATTCAAACCTGTCGCTTATGTTTTGCTCGCGTGATTGTGTTGATCGCATTTATACTCATCTTTTTGTTTCTTCCCTTCATGAGTCCAAAGAAAGTGAGTGCCAAGGAGAGTGGTGATAGCAAAAAGCGTATGATGTCGGTGGAAATCAAATATGAAACAATAGGAACACATGGCGAGGCGGAACGAACGTAGTATATCGACGATATATACGATCTTAAAACAAAAGGAAGAGATCAAGAGTTAACGCCAACCAAAGGTATTACCATTCCTTCGAAATTGAGGACAAATATCCATGAAGCTGCTACTGTTGTGGATGTAGGAGAAACAGCTGGGAAGCGATACCATAATGGAGGCGATTATTTGTGAAAAAGTACGCATCGTTTATGGCGACCTGAAAAGAGAGGCATCAAGGCCTTCATCAGACGAGCCATCTGACGAATCATTCAAAGCAAGTCATGGAGGCAGCTGAGAAACACGTACAAGGTTTTGCTGAAATTATTGCTTAGGAAGGATGCATCACCCAACAAGTTTTTTTTAACTGTGGCGAAACGGTATTGTTCTGGAAGAATATGCCGCGGAGGACTTTGTTAACGGTAAGGGAAAAGGAGCTGCGAGGCCATCAAGAAAGATTGGTTGATTTGCATTGTGTGCAAATGCGAGTGGTGATTTAAAGATAAAGCCACTGCTTGCCTACCACTCCGAAAATCCCAGAGCTTTTAAGACGCACAATATTTTAAAAGAAGGATTGTAAGTTAGGTGGAGACCAAACCCAAAAGCATGGGTCATCAGACAGTTCTTTAACGAATAATTCTCGTCTTGGGGTCTTCTGTCAAGAAACCTTCAGGAAAATAGCCTTCCACCGAAAGCGTTACTAATCCTTGACGACGCTCCTGCTCACCCACTTGAAGACGACATTCTCGATGAGTTTAAATTTAATAATAGAGGTGTTCAAGTGGATCAAAGGCTTTAACAAGGGTGATGCAAACAAGGTCATCATATTAGGACAACCGGGCAGGATTCGCAGTAATGGTTATAAAATGGACAAATTATGATGTAAAAAGGAAATAGGCAAGAATTGGTTTACTAATAGGGTGGTCGACGAATGGAATAAACTTAGTAACCATGTAGTAAGCGCCGAAACTATCAGTTGTTTTAAGAAACGATTAGACAACTTTATGGATGGGGATGACAGGTGGTGATGGATACGGAGCTGCCTAGTGTGGGCCTTATGGTCTCTTGCAGTCTCCTTCATTCTTATGTTCTTAACTTCGTGAAGGTCCTCCACCCAACACCACCCTCCTCCAACCCATGGATCAGCCATCGCCAATTTCAAGAAACTATACCAAACACTTGTTCCATCCACTGCGTTAAGGTGACTGAAAACACCAACCTCACCCGTCGTGAGGTCTGTGGTAGAGCTCCTTAACCGACACATCCGTCACAGAATCACGATTTTGTACGGAACAGAAAGTCCATCATGACAACAAATGATCCGGAAGTATACCAGAATCTACGCTAAAACCCTAAAACACGTTCATACTAAAAGACGTGTCTTGTAATTTTGGTGTTTACATCATGACCTGTCTGGGGACTCGCCGCCTTATGTATGGTGAAAAGTGCATGTGAAGTGTTGGTGTGTTGGAATGGCTGTAGTTGTGCGTAAGTCTGAAACCAGTGTAATTGCTATATTGATTAGGTGCTGGCATATATATATATATATATATATATATATATATATATATATATATATATATAATATATAGCTGAGGACTCGAACCGCACAAGCATATAATATATATATGCGACACGACTATCGCACCTCTAATGTCCGCCGTTGTGGAAAGGGGTTGGGAGAAGTCATGATTACTTTATTACTTTATTTATTTATTTTTGCCTTGATAGGGAATCGAATTCGGACCTTCCACGTTCTGAGGCAGAATTACCCACTGGTTCACGCGAGCTTACGCATAGATTACTAAAAGTGCAGTCCGTTCTAGAAAATAAAATAGATCAAACTCAGCACAAGAAGAGGAAATAAGTTCAGGTTCGAGCTTCTTTGTGTTTGTAGTGGCACAACTCAACATGCGATATCCTATTTACTTTTTTTTTTTAACATCGTCTGTATCCTGTGTCTCCGTCCGATTTCTTCATCTTTTCTCAATTTCCGCAGTTTTTTTAATTCAATTTATCATATATTTTTAATTTTTCGAATAAGAATTTTCCTGCAGTTTGTTCAACATTGTTAACATCTCTTTTCAGTTTTTTTAATTTTACCCCTTTCGTTCCCTTGAAGTGAAGCGTAAAAAGTCCTCTGCTTCGTCTCCTTTCAGGTCACCGCCCATCTGTCCGCCATGTTTGCTGGCGTGCGCATGCGCGTCTGTGGCCCGCCTGTTCTTGTTTTTTTACTTAACTGAAACGATCAGCAGGTTTATGAGTTTGATGCCACACTAAAACCTGATTTTATTCAGCCTTGTGGGGGGCGGCTTGCACGTTTCAGGGCTTCAGACACTTCACACTAGAAGTTCTTGAGCTCGGCGAGGTACTTTGAAAGTTTCTGGTGAGCTACCTGATGATATTTAGGTGTCGTCTTTCATCTGTGACGTATTTCTTGTGTGTTCTACAGGTTTAACGATTTTATTCAACCCAGGGCTAGATTCGAGGCAGACAATTTTGTTTAACGAAACGATCTGCTCCGCTGACTCCCGCAGACACACAATCACACACGGATACACACACAAAATGGGCTAGTAGAAATACAAGAAGACACGGAAAGAAAATCAAGACAGTTATAGAAGAGATCTGAAAAAGAACAGCTTTCCCTACAGAGATAAACATTTGGAACAAGTTAGCTGAGAAAGTGGTGTGTGCAAAAACAATACATGAATTTAAAAAAGTCTAGATAAAACGAGATATGAAGACGGGACACCACGAGCATAGCTCCCCTTCCCGCAAAATACAACTAGGTAAACACACACACACACACACACGAGAAAAAATCGTCAAGCGTGATCCAAGACAATGTTCAAAGCTGATATTTTTTATGATGAGCTGTGTAGGAATAATTTTTTTTGTTCAGCTGTTAGGTGTATCAGAATACACTTCCCTCCATCTCTCTCTCTCTCTGCCTGCTTGTCTGCTTGTCTCCCCTATCTTCAGTCCTGCTTGGCTGCCTCCACGCCAGGCTATTTGTCTGCCTGAGTTCGGGAGAAGATAACAGGTCGATGGTCGGTACGCCGTGTCCGCCCGGGTGACTAATCTTTGTCGATTAGTTTCTCAAGTGCCCCGCCGTCGCCGCGAGACGCGGACGCCGTCTCGTGCGGAAGGTCATTCCGAAGGCGGCGGAGACGGCGACCTTCAGCCAGGAATTCGCATGTGAAAAAGCACGTATACGATCGAATGGAGACGCGCCTTCTCGCAGTATGACGCGGTGGTGGTTGTGAGCCGTGGGTATCTTCCTAAGAGAGCGACGTTGGTCCTAACGCAGCATTCTGAAGGATTTTTTTTTGGGGGGGGGGCGGGGGTCGAGTAGTACGTTAATAGACTTCATAGCGCGCAGTCGTGCAAACTCTCACATTGCCCGATAAGAATCGCATACATGCAAATGTTTTTCGTTGTAGCCCAGTGGATGGCGCCCTTGCCAGCTCAGCAGTGGAGTGAAGGAAGGGGTCTTATGCAAAACAATTCACGATACAATGACGTGGCAACATTCTTTGTTAATCATAATCAAATATTAATTAAAAAAAATAATAGTAACGTTTTGAGAGGAATTGTGACGGTTGACGGGTTTGTCGGTGTGTGACCGGAAGGAAGTATATGGCATTTGTCCTCAGACGGACTGCGCTTGCGCAAAGCTGGTCGACCGTGTCGTCGACATCAGTGAAGTTGCTTCTCCACGCTGAGTAATCGAGTTCAAAACAGGTCAAGCTCAGAAATGAACGGAGAGATAAAAAGTTGGGGATGTGGCGATGTAATCGTAATGTTAATATAAATTGAATTTGCCCTCATTGCTGATTATTATCATTATTATTATTATTGTTTTATTATTATTATTATTTATTTACTTTTTGTAACGGTCATATCGTTGAGGTAACCGTCATTCTTTTTTTTTGTGATTGAGTCGAAGTACAGTCACAAGAAAAAGTTTTGACCAACTCAGGTTTTTCATGATAAAAAACTCGTTCTTTGAATTTTTTGTATCAAATACAATTACCGAACCATAACCGAAACACTGCATAGGAAAACATAACATGTTCTCGATTAAAATAATAAAATAGAAAATGATAATAATGATACTGACTCTGTGACTGTACCTTTTGCTTTGGGTAATCAGCGAATCATATTTGACGACACCATGCGAACATTTGACCTTTTTTAAAAGGGTAAGGCGGGGGTTTGGTGAATTAACAACCATGGCATATGAACGAAAGAGATAGAAAAAAAGACGAATTAATTATTAGAAAAAATATATAAAAAAGGAATAATTGTAAAAAAAAAAGAGGTTTAATTAAAGAAGAGGAAGTAGAGCATCCAAGATGGGGGGGGGGGGCATATTGCTAAAGTTGCGTAAAGAGAAATCCAAATTGGGCAAAACCTAAATGAAATTAATAAATTGATTGGGAGATTCTCTTTAACGTCGCGAACTCCCTCCTACCAGAAGGCTAGGACGGTGTCCCTTGCAAAGGACTTTGTAGTAGCGGCGTGGAATATAATGAACCATGCCCTTGGTCCAACACGCTAGCGGCAGGGTTCGAACTGCCGTCACGTCGACCCTCCGCCCCAAGTAGCGACACTCTAACCCACTCGGAGAGCAAATAATATATATATATATGTGTGTGTATATATATATGTATATATATATATATATATATAAGCTGGGTGGGGGATGTGCAATTAAAGCTGAATGTAGGACAAATAGGAGGCATGGAAAAAGCCCCTTGGAGACACGCACAGGTGTCCGAAAATAAAAAGAATGGAGGAAACTAGGGAAAAAAAAAATGTAGAGAATGAAGACACGCTTCGCTTGATGGTGGTCAACCACAAGACGCCAGAGGTCGTCAATTACGAGCTACTCGTGCTAACTTAGCAAGTTTAGTGTTATAATTTATAGCAAAAAGGAAATTCAAAAGGGACCGAATGCGGAGTCATGGGGGAGGGGGAGGGGATGACGCGAGGTGGGTGCCAGCATGGAGGGGGGGCAAACTAGCGCACCACCGGATGCCAATTGGCACCATCTGAGCAGTGCATACTGACACAACCAGGGTCAAACTGGGCATTATTTAAGGGATAGTAGATAACATTGTCTAGGTAACTGGCAGTGTTTAGGGATCCCAAACTGGCACGGTCTCTGTCTGTGTGATTCACCATGGTCTTGGATCATGTGTTGGACTCGTGATCGACAGCTATTTCCCTCCCGGAAGAGAGCTCAGTGCTCGTATATCCCCGATCAATGAGTAATGCTGTGACCTTACACGCACACACTCCCACACCCAACTCCCCGTCCACGAGAGTTGGGGTAACGACTCGCAGTGCAACGATACTGAAATTATTTCAGCCCTGGGCTGGATTCGAACCCGGACCTCCGTAGTGGCAGTCGAGAACTCTATCAACCGTGCCATTGAGTGTGTGTGTGTGTGTAAAGACAGACAAATATGGAGGTGAGGTGGCAAAATGAAACGTGAAGGCTAGAGTATGGAGCTTTATTCAGAACCAGACGTTTCGACCTCTTGGGCCTTCCTCAGTGGACTTTGATTCTTATTCTGTATTCAGTCCACTGAGGAAGGCCCAAGAGGTCGAAACGTCTGGTTCTGAATAAAGCTCCATACTCTAGCCTTAACGTTTCATTTTGCCACCTCGCCTCCGTGTGTGTGTGTGTGTGCGCGCGCGCATGCTACCAGCGTATAGATAATGCTATCATTTCTAAATTACACGTTTTGTTCCACTTGGCTGCACAAGGGTGTAGCACTCTGCAAGGCAAGGCCACTGTGACCGAGTACTTGGCTCATGACTTGCTGAAGGTCGCGGGTTCGAGTCCTTCTCTCGGAATCGCGCTTCCTCCGAGGCTGAAGGACAAGGAGAGGTCAGGTTGGGCAGACTGGAGAGAAGGGTGTGGCGGAGACGAGATAGAGAAGTTTGCAGGAGTGGTGTGGCAGAGGTTTGGAGCAGTATTGGGACTCGTGGAAAGGCTTCGGAGAGGCATGTGTCCCTCAGTGGAGTCCCGAGTCCTTGCACACATAAGGAATCTTAAATCGTCTTAGATATCTCGAACACCCATGCAACCAGTTGCATGAAACCGATCGCATGAATTTGATTTTGTTATTATTTATTTTATTGATTTATTTATTGTATTTTGTAGTGTATGGGTCTTTTTAGAGTCGCACTGGGCGAGATGTCTTCAAGGATAGAATCAATGCAACTGGTTGCAACGTCGTAAGCGACCCGTTTCATGCAACCGGTTGTGACTGTGTGTGAGCTGCTTTAATATGTGAAAGTCTGCCACGGATAACCTTGAAGATGAGGAGAAAGTCAGGATTCTACGTCAGGAGACGCCGAGTAGTAGCTGCGGCCGAAGCCGTCACTTGTTATAATCTTTGGGGACTGTTGGGGCAGGAACAGCCACTTGGGAATCGGAGAGGAGTGCGAGACTCGAACCCACAAATGAGAAAATGAGAGACGTCTTCAGAAGGGTTGTCAGACATCTTTTAAGTTCTTATATATGTGTGTGTGTGTATATATATATATATACATATATATATATATATATAATTTTTTTCTCAGAAAAACGTTTGGAAATTAACAGATAAACGAACAAGCGAATAGATAAATGATTAGGTGAACGAATGATTAAGAGAATGTTGATAATATTTCAGTTTAACGTCGCGAACTCCCTTCTGTAGCGTTGAATTTAATGAACCATGCCCTTGGTTCAACTCGCCGTCGCCCCGACCCCCGCCGCAAGTGGCGACGCTCTAAAAGAGAGAGCGAGGGAGTGTGTGGAATAATATGGATAGAACCAGGATGTGTACTCATAGAGTCACGATAGCATTGTCCAGATAACGTAAATATTTATGCAAAGCTTCCGGATGTGTGGGCCTTTCATGCTCACAAGTTTGCAGGCTACCCCCCCCCCCCGCAGACGGCTGGTGGGGTTTATAATGCGTGGTGGTTACGGTGGTGGGAATTACATTGGCTGTAATCTGATACAAAGCGTATGCAGGCTAGCTAGGGATCACTCACTACATGCACGCGATGTATTTTTATATGCATACATTACACACACACACACACACACACACACACACACACACACACACACACACTTATGTCGTAGGTATATACATATATCCTTGTTTCTGTATATTTACATAGACGTTGTTTACAAGCGGAGTATTCAATATATCAGTAATCCTATTTGGAGAATGTTATAATTATGTTTAGATCTACTCTGTCCACTTTGTTTTGCATTCTTGTCCTACATGTTCTTCTCTCTCTCTCTCTCTCTCTCTCTCTCTCTCTCTCTCTCTCTCTCTCTCTCTCTCTCTCTCTCTTTCTCTATCTTCCTTTCTTTTACTGGATCAGGTTTTCTTCCTTGTCTGTGAATTTGTTGTCCTTTTTGTGTATTTGTACTACAAATGACCAAAGGCAAGTTCTTTTCTTCTGTTCACCAATGTGAAGAGATCCCACAGACTGACACAAATGCACACACACACACACACACACACACACATACACACATACACACACACGAATATTCTCTTATTGTATGTATACGACCAGTCTTAGGTGTGTGTGTGTGTGTGTGTGTGTGTATATGTATGTGTGTGTGTGTGTTTACCTAGTTGTATTATACGGGAAGGGGAGCTATGCTCGTGGTGACCCGTTTTTGTATCTCGCAAGATCAAGTTTGTTTTTCAATTGTTGTATTGTGTTTGCACACACTATTTCTTCATCCAATTTGTGTGCGTGTTACCTAATTGTAATATAATATAAAACTGTGCTCGTGGGGTACCGTCTTTTTCCATTGACCCAACTTGACTCTAGATTCGTTTGTGGTTTCAAACTTGCGAGTTCGTGTAGTCCATCACGTGTTTAGAGAGAGAGAGAGAGAGAGAGAACGCCTCGATTTGGTAAACTGCTTCTTGATGTCCCTCGGATTTTTTTTTTTTTTTTTTTTTTTTTTTTTTTTTGTGCTCACGTGACCCGTCCCAAAACGAATATTGGAATGGAGGAGACTGCAAGAGACCATAAGGCCTACACTAGGCAGTTCAGTGTCCCTTACTACCTGCCATCCCTATACCTAAAGTTATCTCATCTTGTCTTTAAACAGCCGATAGTTTCAGCGCTCACTAACTACCTGGTTACTAAGTCTATTCCATTCGCTAACCTCTCTATAGGTAAACCAGTTCTTGCCTATTTCCTTCTTTAACCTGAATTTCTCATCACCCTCACTTTATTCTTTTGTTGTATGTGTGTGTGTGTGTGTGTGTGTGTGTGTGTGTGTGTGTGTGTATTCATTACCTCCCATCTCTCCTCATGTAGATTACTTGCTAGGTTTCGGGTCAGTTCGATTCCTGTTTGTAATCTCTCAATGTTATTTATATCCCATTTTGTGTGGATACTGCTCCACTGCAGCATACTCTTGTCTAGGGCGGATGAAGTTGTCTTTTATTATTTTTTTTATTGCCCTATATAATCTATCCATGTTTATGTAGATGCCACTATGTTAAACTTTCTGTACGAGTTGAACACGATGATGAACACAACAAAACCCCAACGGACAAAACCCAATAGAAAAATGGGGGAGAGGTATAACCTAACGTAACCTAACCTAACCTAACGTAACGTAACCGAACCTAACGTAACCAAACGTAACCTAACCTAACCTAACGTAAACCAAACCTAACGTAACCTAACGTAACCTAACCTAACGGAACCAAACGTAACCTAACCTAACCTAACGTAAACCAAACCTAACGTAACCTAACCTAACCTAACCTAACCTAACCTAACCTAACCCAACCTAACCCAACCTAACCTATCGATTGGGGTATTGTCCGTTGACTGTGTTTGCCTGGATGTGGGCGGTTAGTTTTTGTGATGAAGAAATCTTTGATAGTTTCTTTGGCCCTGTGCCCATTCTCAGTACTTGACATTAATCTGTTTGCTTGATCTCATTGTATTTTATTTCTTTTTATTAATTCATTTTGTGGTTTTGAGGTTAATTTTTCACATTTGGATTTAGTGTGTGTACATTAGCTCATTTATTTTATTTATTTTTGTTTATTGATCTATTTTTTGGCACAAAACTCTTGCCCACCAGAGTCGGAGTGCCGGCTCGCAGTGCATCGATGCTGAAGAAAAAAAGTCAAAAGCGGGACTCGAACTTATCGCTCAATGAGGAGTCTAGAACGGTACCACTACACCGGTTGAAACTGTGTTTATACACTATGAAAGGGCCTCCTTCTGCTGAATAAAGTAGCTTGGCGATATCCAAGTCGCCATTATTAGGAAGGTCTGGGTGATGATCGGACCCAAGGCGGACCAGACTGTCTGGGAGAGACGGCGACCAGACACACAAGAGAGGGAGAGAGTGAGGGAGGGAGGGAGGGAGGACGGGACCAGGGAGGGGGAGGGGGAGGCCCACGGCTGGCTGCTGTCTGGAGGCGGTCTCTCTCTCTCTCTCTCTCTCTCTCTCTCTCTCTCTCTCTCTCTCTCTCTCTCTCTCTCTCTCTCTCTCTCTCTCTCTCTCTCTCTCTCTCTCTCTCTCTCTCTCTCTCTCTCTCTCTCTCTACACACACACACACACACACACACACTCCATATCTCTCTCTCGTATATTTTTCTTTTTATCTCTGTCTCACTCTGTCTGTCTGTTCGACCTGTCTTTCTGTATATGCCTGTCGGTCCCTCTTCCCTCCCTCCCTTCCTCCCTCCCCCTCCCCCGGCTGGCGAGTCTGTCTGGCTCTACATCTGCTCCGCGAGAGCGCCAGACGCAGACGCAGATGATGTGGAGACAGCCGGGGGAAGCTGATGCTCCGAGAGTCTTAGACCTTCGGACCGCGTTTTGTTGTGAAGGAGGAGGAGGAGGAGGAGGGGGACGGGGACGTCATTGGGTGTCTGGGGAGGGGAGAGGGTAGAAGGAAGGAAAAGAAGGGAGGGGTGAGGTAGGTAGGCAAAAGGGAAGGAAGGGTGGGGAGGTTATTTCCAGGGTTGAAGGTGTAGGGAGAGAATGGGAAGGGAGGAAATGTTGCTCTGTGTTGAAAGAGGCGACGGGGGGAGGGGAGGAAAAAGGAAGGGAGAGAAGAGGAGGAAAGGGAAGAGGAAAGGAGGGGAGGGGAGAGGAAGAGAGGGGAGGAAATAGGTAGGGAGGGAAGGGAGCGTTGTGGGAGTTGAGTTGAGGGAGGAGTGGGTGGGAGTGAGGGTGGAGGGTGTCGCCTTGGCTTAGAAATAACGTTGGATAAATGAACCGGAGTCTTCGGGCGGTGCAAGAATTCCGTCCCCCCCCCATATATATATATATATATATATATATATATATATATATTTTCGTCGTCTTTTGTACACCATAATCACCACCACTACCACCACCACCAGTACAACAACAAAAACAACAACTAACACCAACCAGCACCGCCACGATCCGTCGCTTTGTTAGGAACGCTGTGTTGGTGTTGGCGAAACGAGTGGTGGAGGAAAGCAACGAAGATGTTGGCGATGGATGTGAAGATGAGGCCAAATGGATGCGAACGATGGGTGGATGCTCTTGGCTGAACGAGACTGCAAGAGACCATAAGGCCTACACTAGGTAGTTCCGTTATCAGAAGAAAGAGAAAAAATATTGAACTGTGTGTCTTTTGCTGAAGGAGACTGCAAGAGACTATAAGGCCTACACTATGCAGTTCCGTAATCAGGAGAAAGAGAATTGAAGTGGATTTTTTTTTTAATTGACAGGGTTGTTTTACCCTCAGTTGAATAAAGTCAAGTGGGCGCATCCACCGTGGTGGTTGAAGGTAGTGGTGATGTTAGAGGGTGGTGGTTGTGGTGTTGATCATAGTGATGGTGATGATTATGTTGGTGGAAGTGGTGGTGATGATTACGATGGTAGTGGTGATGATGGTTATGTTGGTGGTAGTTGTGGTGATATGACAATGGTGATGGTAGTAGTGGTGATGATGGTGATGGTGGTGATGACAATGATGATGGTAGTAGTGGTGGTGATGACTGATGATGATTATGGGGGAAGTGGTAATGATGATAATGATGGTGGTAGTGGTGGTGATGATGGTGGAACTGGTGGTGATGATGATAGTAGTGGTGGTGATGGTGGTGATGATAATGATGGTGGTAGTGCTGGTGATGATGGTAGTGGTGGTGGTGGTGATGATAATGATGGTAGTGGTGGTGGTGATGATGGTGATGACGACAATGATGGTGGTGGTGGTGGTGATGATGGTGGTGGTGGTGTTGATGGTGATGACAATGATGGTGGTGGTGGTGGTGATGGTATGAGGTTGGCGGAGCATCGTCGTCAACGGACGAGAGGCATAGTTGACGATTGATGGTCTTCTGGAAGAAGATAGTTGCGGAGGAGAGTGGTGCCTGTGATTTATTATGAGTAGATGGAGGTTCATGTCAAGGGGCGTGGTGGTGATGGTGTTGGTGGTGGTGATGTTGGTTGTGACAGTGGTGGTGACGCGTGTGATTCACAATGGTTCACCATGGTCTTGGATCACGTGTTGGACTCGTGATCGACAGCAATTTCCCTCCCGGAAGAGAGCTCAGAGCTCACATATGACTGATGTATGGGTAATGATGTGACCTTACACACACACACACACACACACACACACACACACACACACACACACACACACACACACACACACACACACACACACCTCCCCGCCCACGAGAGTTGGAGTAATGACTCGCAGCGCAGCGATACTGAAATTATTTCAGCCCTGGGCGGGATTCGAATCGGACCTCCGTATTGGCAGCCTGGAACTCTACTAACCGGGCCATCGAGTCGTTTAGTGGTTTGTGTGTGTGTGAGTTTGAGTGAGTCTTGACCTTGAATGTAAGGTCATTGCCTAATGACCTACTTTGCAGTTATTTTTCTTGTGAAGACCAGTAAATCCCCTTCAGCCCCCGGAGGGGACGGACCACGGGCTGAAGGTTGAATTGGACCGCGGCCCCAATTCCTCTTCCCCTTCCAAGGGACCTTTGTCGTGTGCCCAGTGCCTTTGGGTCAGGAGATTTTATTCAGTTGAGGAGGAGGACGTAAGGAAGACCTCCCGTTCCTCTCTCTCTCTCTCTCTCTCTCTCTCTCTCTCTCTCTTTGGTCAGCTCCTGTCGGGGGGGAGGATGGGTCGTCGAGGTTGAAGTTTTTTGTAGACTTCGTAGAACCCTCTCTCTCTCTCTCTCTCTCTCTCTCTCTCTCTCTCTCTCTCTCTCTCTCTCTCTCTCTCTCTGCAGCCAAAATGGTGTACTTAGTTGAGGGTCTGTTATCGTTATATCATTTATTTATTTATTTATTTATTTATTTTCGCTCTAACTAAACGAGTTTATTCAGCTGGGGTAGTAGGAGGAGCAGTTGCCAGCAAATAATAATGATAATAATAATAAAAATCCCGGAGGATTGGTTGTGTGTGTGTGCGCGCGCGTGCAGGTCGTCACGCGTGTGGAATCGAAAACCGCCCGTCATGTAATCCCGCCGATGGGAAATGGTCAATCGTGGTGGGTTTTAACCCCCCGTGGTTCGAATACCCGCTGGAAGGAAATACCCCCGTCATGTACCTCGTCCTCGACGAGGAGGAGGAGGAGAGGAGGGCGAAATTTTCTCGAGATGGTTCCGAACAATTCCTTTCCCCTTCCCCCCCCCCTCTCCCCTCCTCGACGGAAAAGAATCTGCCGCCGTTCGCCACACCCGATTTCGCGTGGATGAGATCCGTAGGGGCGCGCCCACGTCATGTTACTCTCGGGGAGTCTTCGCGCCTGTCCGGGAGGAGCGTGACCCTGTCGAGGAGGAGGAGGAGGGTCACGACTGAAGTGAATAAAATGGCTGGTCATGTGCCTCACTTCGGGTCGCTTCACTTTGATTCGCCTTGCTTTGCCTCGCTTTGCCTCGCTTTGCCTCGCTTTGCCTCGCTTTGCCTCGCAAGAACCGCTGAGGCTCCGGTGGCGGTCGCCGTCTTTGTGCGGCCTCGCGTCGACGACGGCGGCGGCGGCGGCGGTGCCCATCGGGGCGTGACGGGGGAGGGGGAGGGGGAGGGGGGCGTCTTAGAGGCTTCAGGGGGGGAGGAGGAGGAGGAGGGGGGATCAGACTAAAGCGTCGGGGGGGGGGGGAGATGCGGGGCTGTTAAACACCTGTCCTACCATGTACTTTATTTATTTTCTTGTTGTTATTGTTATTATTATTATTATTATTATTATTATTATTATTATTATTAATATTATTAATATTATTATGTAAGGGGGAAAAAGCCTTTGGTATATATATATATATATATATATATATATATATATATATATATATATATATATATATATATAGATATAGTAGTGTTGTTTTGTTGTTGTTGTGGTGCATGGTCAGGATTGGTTAGGGGAAGTAGCCAACAAAGGATATTTCGTCGAGACTCCGGCTTTTCCGGAAAGCAAACACCTGTGGAGGTATTGGAGGGGGACTGGGACTCTCCCCTCCCTCCCCCCTCAAGTCGATACTCGAAGGGCGGAGACATGAATCGTTGGGGTCCTCACCCTCGACCTCTTCGTGGTTCGTCGTTTAGCTGCTGACCGCACTTGTTTGCGCTTCGCGTGAGCAGGCTTGGGTTGTTTGTCCATTTGAATTGTGTGGAGTAGGTGTATAAGGCGCGCGCGCGCACACACACACACACACACACACACAATGTACTGTATATATATATATATTATATATATATATATATATATATATATGTATAGTGACACGATGGGTGTATGAGTGGCAAGAATAGAAGAAGCCTTATAAGGCGAAACCGATCAGGAAGTACGTAGTGTTTTCCCAGTCGTGTGCTTTCCATTCTTGCCACTCGTGTGTGTGTGTGTGTGTGTGTGTGTGTATGTATGTATGTATGTATGTATATATAATATTATATATATATACACACGCACACAGACATTTTTATCAACCACAATACACTTTAATTCTAAGCCATCAACATCGAGCGACTCGAGGAGGCCAACATGCAGAAAATGAAACGTGGTACATCCAAGGACACGAACCTGAGCTAGCACGTGACAAGTGTTAGTGTGTGTGTGTGTGTGTGACAGGCCATTGGCCACACGTACGTATTTCTTACTTCTGCTCCCAGGTAGGCTCTCAGCCTGTCAGCCTGTCAGTCGGGTCAGCACACTTCTCCAGATTGTCCTCTCAAAGCTTCCTTCTTCCCTCAAATCCTCTGTTTCCGAGGCTGTCCCTTGAGGTTCTCGAGCAAATAGGTCTTTTTATCCGGGCTTGGGACCGGCATGACAACTCTCCTCTTTTATCCGGGCTTGGGACCGGCATGGGATTTAGATGCCATTCACCCATGGCAGAGTACATAAGTCGCAATTGACTTTAAAAAACAACAACAACACATGTTCCACCCTACAGATGTCAGATCATGGTAATTGTAAAACACCGTCTAGTGGAGTGACCTGGTTTTACCCGTCTCGGGGACAAGTGGAACGTGCGGAAATCTTTGAAGGAACGTCTGAATGAAAATGTAAACATCAACAGCTTAACGTCTTTCTTAAAAGAAAGTAATGTTTATCATGAAATTTGATTTTGAATGACAAATTAAAAACCCAACAATATACAACACATAATTATAAATATATTTACATTAACATCGACGTAGTCCAAACTTATCAGTTCCAACTCGATGTGGCTCTGAAATAATATTGTCACAAAATATGGTTAGTATTTGAGTAGTAAAGTAGTAGTAGTAGTACTCAAACATTTGAGTGGTAAATTAGTATTATGTATATGAAAGCTCACTGGCCGAGCACGTTAAGGCGTCGTTACTTACGGCCACGGTCGAGGGGATGGCGGTTCGAATCCTGCCACCGGCGAAGTTGAACCAAGGGTATGGTTCATTAGATTCCACGCTACAAAGCCCTCTGTAAGGGGCACCGTCCTGGCCTTCCGATAGTGGGAGTTTGTAACTTTAACCATATACAGGGTGAAAGCTATGCTTGAGTGATTCCGTGTGTGTGCTTCTGTTGGTCAAGCCCAACTCTTCGCTGTACCATCTTATCCCAGAAAAAAAAATATATCTTGATAACTTTCAAACGCCTGTTCTTCAAACATCTTGTTGTTTTTTATTCACTTTTTTTTTTCTCCCACTAATATTTTTTGACAGT
>NC_134802.1:33091711-33111711 GCF_046742065.1 Oratosquilla oratoria
TCGCCACGAACATCGAAATCGTCATAACATTTATGAAGTCTGTTGCAGTGATCTTCTTTGTTGATTTCGTGACTTTATTTTATTTTATTTTTATTATTTTTTCCATCGTTTGCGTTCCAGTCAATGACATTCTGCCCAGATACTTGGTTGTAGAAGAAACGATATCACATTCACGTAGATGGCCAATTTTAGCTGTCACTTTATTCACCAATTATCCTATTTGGATTTAAATTTATGTGTGGTTTCAGCCAGGGTGAGAATGTGTGTGTGTGTGTGTGTGTGTGTGTGTGTGTGTGTGTGTGTGTGTGTGTGTGTGTGTGTGTGAGAGAGAGAGAGAGAGAGAGAGAGAGAGATTGATTTACTGTGGTTTTGGGTCATATGCTAAATTCGTAATCGACCGATATTACCCTCCCGGATGTGTGTGTGTGTGTTTGTATATGTTGGTATTAGGTACACAAAACACACACACACACACACACACACACACACACACACACACACGAGCAAAAGATCAAGGAGGCAAGCAAGCAAGCACAAAGGTTTCTGTTACAAAGTTATTCGTAGCATCATCGCTGCTTCTTCTTGCTGCTTCTGCTTGTCTTAGTCTTATCTGTCTGTCTGTCTGTCGATGGAAGTTTACAGTCAGTCTTGAGGAATCGCCTGCTATCTCCCTATTCTGCCGATTCTTCTGCTTAATAAAATCGTTTACGATCGGACAGAATGAACATGTATCGGTCGTCGTAGAGAAAGGGACGAAATCGCATGATCTGTTTGAAATTCTACATCAGTAACCCAGGGGAAAAAATAATATACTGCCCTCCTCTTCCTCCTTCCTCCTCTCCTTCCTTCTTCTTCCTTCTTCCTCCCATCTTCCTGTTTTACTCTTTTTCTTCCTCTACCTCCTTCTGATTCTCTTACTACAAGTACTCTCTATCTCTTTCTCCCTTCCCTGCTCTTTCTCGTTTTCCCCCTCCCCTCTCCCCCCCCCCCACTTCCCCGTACTGTTGCCCTTGGTGAAACTGATATTTTCCATCAACACGATAAAAAAGAGAGAGAAATATAGACGGCAGGGGCACTTGGAGAGAGAAGTGGCCACAGAGCTTGCTTGTACAAAGCAAGGGGAAAATAATCGCAAAGAAAACGATACACTTTTTGCGTTTCGGGCGATTGCTATGACGTCATGTCGATGTTTCTGATGAGCCCCAAACGACTACACTGTAATATGTTCGAGATAATATATTTATTTATTTCCTTTTTACTTGCATTTGTTTATTTGTATTTATTCATTTGTGTAACTGTAGAAATTATTGATTCTAAAACCAGCCAATGCAATCCATTGATGGATCATGGATTCGTTATTCACGGGACCTGACGCCATTTTTTTTTCTCCTTCCGTAGGTTCTGAGTGGCGGAGCTTGGACCCCGACGTGGAACTCCTCCATCCTCCACCACTCCCGGAGGGCCAGCTGGACGCCCACCACCACTCTCACCACCACCACCGCCACAGCAGCGCCACCCATGCACGCCTACAGCAGCCGCCTCTGACAGAACCCACCACCACTACCACTACTCCCCTCACCACTACTCTCCCCGCCGCCCCGTCGTCTTCCCCCCAACCCAGCCACCCAGTACTCTCCCCTTCGCCCCCCGCCGAGCTCGGGTCTTCCTCCGACAGCGACTTCGTCGGGAGTGCTGATGGAGCCGTCGTCGATAGTTCAGACTCGTCGATGGAGGGTCCTGAAAACACGCTGTGTGCTTACTACTTGGGGGCCATCGAGCAGAGAGGCCTGGCCAAGGGTAGTGGCGCCCCCACAGTTTCAGGCAAGGGCCGTAAGAATCCGATTCAGACTCTGCTGGAGAACAAGACGGTCGTCAACTGCAACCAGCCGGCTTACTGTTACTCCATCTGGACCTATGAAGCCAGCGGGGATAACACCAGCAGTCAGATCATCATGGGCCAAGGTAAGAATGGCGTACTTTTTTTTTTTTTCTTTTTAATAAATATTCGAGGGTTTTATTTATGATGACAGAAATGCTATTTATGTGTTGTATATGTGTATTTGAGTCATTTTGAGGGTTTGATAAAGAGTCGCATGATAATGTGTGTATGCTATGCTATGGTATTAAGTGGGTTTGCAACTTTCCTTGAGAATTCGCGTTGCGATCTAATTAGGCTGGGCACGACCTCTGTCAATTATTGATTTATTTGTTTTCGCCTTCATTGATGTAATTATATCAGGGTCGAGGGTGCGATTTCTGGACTTCAAGAGTATAACAAACGTCCAGAAACTGTGTAGATAATTAATTGGCCTTGTAAGTGGACTTGAATCTCCTCGAAGAAAGACAGTGACAAATGAGGAAGAGTTACAGAACTGACATCAAACTTAAGAACATAAGAATGAAGGAGGCTGCAAGAGACCATAAGGCCTACATTAGGCAGTTCCATGTCCTTTACCACCATTGATCCCTATCCATAAAATGATCTGAAAGACGGTGACAGATGAAGAAGAATTCAGCGACATGATACAAAACTGAACTCAAACATAAGAACGAAGGAGGTTATAAGAGACCATACGGCCTACACTAGACAGTTCCATATCCCTTACGACCTTTCATCCCATCCATAAAGTTGTTTAATGGTTTCTTAAAACAACCGATAGTTTCATTGCTCACTACATGGTTACTAAGTCTGTTCCATTCGTTGACCACTCTTTTGGTAAACCAGTTGTTGCCCTTTTACGATTGAGGGCGTGATAGTTTAGACTCCGGAAGTTTGAAGTGTTGTCAACAGTAAACTGTCAGTCATTTGTGTTGACTCCCAGATATGCGGGATAGGAAGAAAGCTTCTGGGAGCTGTCAAGAGTTTTTATGAGAGTAGTAGAGCTTGTGTCAGGATTAGAAATGGAGAGAGTGAGTGGTTCGAGGTAAAGATGGGACTTCGTCAAGGATGCGTTATGTCGCCCTGGCTGTTCAACTTATACATGGATGGGGTGGTGCGAGAGGTAAATGCAAGGGTAGTGGGTCAGGGATTGGAGATGGTTAAAGAAAATGGAAAAAAGTGGGAAGTGAGCCAGCTGTTGTTTGCGGACGACACTGCGCTTGTGGCAGGATCGGAGGAGGGATTGATGAAGTTGGTGGCAGAGTTTGGGAGAGTATGTGATAGAAGAAAGCTAAAGATAAATGTGGGTAAAAGTAAGGTGATGAGATGTACAAGGGGTGAAAGTGGCAGTAGACTGGAAGTGAGCATTAAGGGAGAGCGACTGGAGGAAGTGGATAGTTTTAGATACTTGGGTGCAAATGTGGCAGGAAAAGGTGGAGTGAAGGTGGAGGTAGAATGTAGATTGAGAGAAGCGAGTAAATGCCTTGGTAGATTAAAGAGTGTAATGAGGAATAGACATTTGGGAATGGATGCTAAGAGGAGACTGTATGAAGGAGTGATTGTGCCAACAGCACTGCATGGGGCAGAAACATGGAACATAAGAGAAGAAGAGAGAAGGAGTTTGAATGTGTTTGAGATGAGGTGTCTGAGAAGTATGATGGGGGTTACTAGGCTAGATAGAGTGAGAAATGAGGAGGTGAGGAGGAGAACAGGGGTGGAAAGGGAGTTAGGAGATAGGGTTGATGAAAGAATATTAGGATGGTTTGGACACATGGAAAGAATGAGTGAAGAAAGACTAGTAAAAGAGGTATGGAAGGCAGATGTGGAGGGAGTGAACATAAGGGGACGTCCTAGGATGAGGTGGATGGATGGGGTGAAGGGGGCTTTGGGGAAGAGGGGAATGTCTGTTGAAGAAGGACGGGAGAGGACAGAAGACGGGTGAATGGAGAATGGTTGTATATGGATGATGATGTGATTGCATGAGGTGGAATGGGTGGGGGGATGGGGGTGAGGTAGTATGGGTGAGCAAAATTTGACGCAGCCCGAAGGGATTTCTCCCCGTCTTCTCCTTTTATGCAATGGGGGGACGGAGAGGGGTGGTCGCCGATTTAATGAAGCGGCCTTGCTGTGGATGTGCTGTGTCTTGCGACACTGCTTCTGACCCAGGGCAGTGGACAAGGTGCAGGGATGACCCGTCATCCAGGAGGTGCTAAGATAAGAGGGAGGGTGGGAGGGTTTGGAGTGTATTCAGGGATGGAATGGATGAAAATAATTTTATGCCTTTTCCTTTTTGGGTACCTCCCTTGTAAGGGGGAAAAAGCCTTGGTATATGTATGTATGTATTTGTTTTGACACCATATTGATGAGGTTGATGTCATTTTTCATATTTTCTGAAGCTTTGGATTTGCAGAGGTTGCATAGCGTACCGTCTTTGGGTTTCATTGCATAGCGTTTTGTGTGGTGACCTACCACTTGTTTCGCCGTAATAAAAGCTGTTAAGTGTGTCACACATAGGAAGGGGCAGCTGACTGTGGCAAAACCAGTTTTGCAAACCATAGACGGCGCCTACAGCCATAGCAACAACAACAACAACAACAACAACAACAATACCGGCAGCCACAAAACAACGGGAATACCAGGAAGACAAAACAAATAATAACAACAACAACAACATTAATAGCAACGGCGACAACAACAACAACAACAACTCCAACACCCACAAAACAACGGGAATACCAGGAAGACAAAACAAATAACAACAACAACAACAAACATTAACAGCAACGGCGACAACAACAACAACAACAACGAAACGTCGAAGAGGACGAAGACTACGATTTTATTGTTTATTTATTTAGGCTCGTCGGCGCCCGGAGCAGTTCAGCCTCATAAAGCTGTCACTTGGATGCTCCCTGCTTACCCAAGGGAAGACTGCCCGTCGGGGGCACCTACTAAGGGTCAGGTTGATTTACGACGACCCCAGACCCCCAGACCCCCACCCCACCCCCACCCCCTATTGGATTGCTGGGGGGCATATTATTAGATATTTGTGAAATATAGCGGATATTTCCCTCTGATGCTGAAGGGAGTCCTGAGAAGGAGAAGAGCACCAAGAATGAATTTCATTTCGATGAAGCCAAATGGTAATGGAATTCTTTCTCGTGGTCCCTTCGACGATTGGAGTCGTGTGGCCGCGTATCGGAGATTTTATTCGGCTGAGGGCAGGAGACGACACTCCTCCCCCTCTCCTCCTCCATACTGTCCTCCTCCTCCTCCATACTATCCTCCTCCTCCTCCATACTATCCTCCTCCTCCTCCATACTATCCTCCTCCTCCTCCTCCTCCATACTCTCCTCCTCCTCCATACTCTCCTCCTCATCCATACTCTCCTCCTCCTCATCCATACTCTCCCCCTCCTCCTCCATCCTCTCCCCCTCCTCATCCATCCTCTCCTCCTCTCCTCCTCCTCCATACTCTCCTCCTCCTCCTCCATCCTCTCCTCCTCCTTTACTCCTCCTCCTCCTCCACCTCCTCTACTCCTCCTCATCCCATCCTTTTTCCCCTCCTCTCATCCCTCCCTCCCTCTCCCCTCCTCATTTTCCTCCCCTTCTCCCACTCCCCTCTCCTCTTCCTCCTCTTTCCCCTCCCCTCCTCCTCCTCCCCTTCCCCCACTCCTCCTACCCCTCCCCTTCCCCCACTCCTCCCCTCCTCACTTCTCCCTCCCTCCCTCTCACCCTCTCCCTTCCTCCTCCCCTCCCCTTCCCCCATCTCTCCTCTCCCCTCTTCTCTCCTCCCCATACCCTCCTCCCCTCCCTTTCCCCCACCCCACCTCTTTCCTCCCCTTCTTACCCCTCCCCTCCCCCCTCCCCCTCTTGCCCTCCGAGCGTTGGTCTGTTGTCGATAGACTGGATGGAGCGAAGGTCAGAGTGCCCCTCAGAAGGGGTTTAAGCCCTTCCAGGTCTGCTGGAAGGACTCCTGCTGGTGGTGGGGGGGGGTGAGGGGGCGGGGTGTCACGGAAACGAAAGGAATGGTCCGTAGCCGGCCGGGAGAGGAGAACGAGGAGGAGGAGGAGGAGGAGGACCGTCTGATTTGGCTTTCCGAAGACAATCCAGGGGAAAATGAGAACTTCATAATTCGCCAATGCAATTAATCAATAGACACAGATGGATAGATGAATAAATAGATAAATAGATTAATAAATAAATGAATATATAAAAGAATATATAAATAGATAAATGAATAGATAAGATAACAGTAGATAAATAGATATGTAAATAAATAGATAAGTAGATATATAGATATGTAGATAAATAGATATATAAATAGATAAATATGTAAATAAATAGATAAATAAATGAATAAATAAATTGATAATTAGATAAATGAATAGATAAATACATAGATAAATAGACAAGTAAATGAATAGATACGGTTGTGGACTTGTTAGGGTTTGGTTCTTTGGAGGAACCGGGGTTCAACTCCAAAACTATTTTGGTTCGAGGTCGACGGCAATACTAATAGGTCACTCTCGCTGCTCTCTCTCCTCTCCCCTCTTCTCCTCTCCCCTCCCCTCCTCTTCTCCTCTCCTCCTCTCCCCTCTTCACCTCTCCTCTCCTCTCACCTCTTCTCTCCTCTCACCTCTTCTCTCCTCTCCCCTCTTCACCTCTCCCCTCTCCTCTCCTCTCCCCTCTTTACCTTTCCTCTCCCCTCTTCTCTCCCCTCTTCACCTCTTCTCTCCCCTCTTCACCTCTCCTCTCCCCTCTTCACCTCTCCCCTCCCCTCCTTTCCCCTCTTCACCTCTCCCCTCCTCTCCCCTCCCCTCCTCTCCCCTCTCCTCTCCCCTCTTCACCTCTCCCCTCTCCTCTCCCCTCTTCACCACTCCTCTACTCGCCTTTCCTTTCCTATCTCTTTATCTCCTGTTTTTATTTTTGTCTCCTCTCACTTTCCCCTCTTTTCTCTTTTTACCTCTCCTCTACTATTTTTTGCTTGTCTCCTCTCCCTCTTTTTTTTTTACACCTGTCCTTCCTCTTTTCTTCCTCTCTCCTTCCTCTCTTTCCCCCTCCCTACCCTCTCTCCCTCCCTCTCTCCCCCTCCCTACCCTCTCTCCCTCCCTCTCTCCCCCTCCCTACCCTCTCTCCCTCCCTACCCTCTCTCCCCCTCCCTACCCGCTCTCCCCCTTCCTACCCTCTCTCCCCCTCCCTACCCTCTCTCCCTCCCTCTCTCCCCCTCCCTACCCTCTCTCCCTCCCTACCCTCTCTCCCCCTCCCTACCCGCTCTCCCCCTTCCTACCCTCTCTCCCCCTTCCTACCCTCTCTCCCTCCCACTCACCCCCTCCCTACCCTCTCTCCCTCCCACTCACCCCCTCCCTACCCTCTCTCCCTCCCTCTCTCCTCCTCTCTCCCTCCCTCTCTCCCCCCTCCCTATCCTCTCTCCCTCCCTCTCTCCTTTCTCCCCATTCCTCTCCCCTTCCTCCCCCTCTCTCCCTAATCCTCACCATCCCTCATTCTCCCTCCTCTCCCCTCTCCTCTCCTCATTCCTCTTCCCCTCCCCCTCTCTCATTTTACCTCCCTCATTCCCCCTCCCCTACCCCTCCTTCATTCCTCCTCCTTCATTCCCCCCTCATCCCCCTCCACCTTCTCCCCCCCGGGGGGAGGTGCCACCAAGGTATGTTCTCCTGCGGCCTGAAAGGGAAGAAGGTTGAGGTGCCGTAGTCACGGGTCCTCCTCCTCCTCCTCCTCCTCCTCCTCCTCCTCCAACTCCTCCTCCTCCTCCTCCTCCTCCTCCTCCTCCTCCCTCCTCCCCCTCCCAGCCATCGTGCCCTCGGTGGCACTTGAAGCAGGCGTCGACGATGAATTGGCACCGCCCGCCCGGCGCAGACTCTGCGCACAGGCAGCGCAGGCAGCGCAGGCAGCACAGGCAGCACAGGGAGGCAAATAAGTGAGCTTAGAGACAGATATACGTGTAGGTTAATAGACTGGAAGGAAGGCTAGTAGATAGGACATGGGTTGTTAAGGTAAGTAGTAAGGTAGATAGGTAGAAATATGTCCGAACAAATAAACAGGTAGATGGGGAATGAAGGTAAATAGGCTGACTGACAGACAGACAGACAGGCAGGCAGATTTGAACGACTTCTGCATAGTGGGAGACTTGAAAGCTTTTGTTATGGTTGATGACATGCGTCTGTGTTGAACCGAAGTCGAGGCCCCCCCCTCTCTCTCTCTCTCTCTCTCTCTCTCTCTCTCTCTCGTTAATTTTGTTTCTGGCTTGCGCCGGGCGATCTTGACCATCTTGGGGTTCACGCGCGCGCGCACGCACACACACACACACACACACACACACACACACACACACACACAGACTCACCTCGGGGTCATATAAAACGAATGGAGTCTTTTGGCGCTTAATTTGTGTTCCTTTCGCTGTGTTTGCCGCCATATTGGGAGAGGGTTGTGTAATCACCTCTGGCAGAGACGCGAGATGTGTGGCTCTGTCGCCAGACGATTTAATTCAGCTGAAAGGCAGGGGTCGGAACCCCCTCCCCCCTCCCATAACAACAACCGGGGATTTATTTATTTATTTAATTATTATTATTTTTTTTTTATAAATCTTCAGCCATGGTGCTTTGTTAGGTCAGGAGTTGCGTACCTGCCAGTAGCGGGTCCTCGAAAGGCAGCTTTAGTCAGGTGACGGGAAGATCCTGCTCCTCTTCTTGTGACGTCACGTGACGAGAGAGAGAGAGAGAGAGAGATGTAAACTTAGTAGCAAAGACAAAGGAACAGCGAGTGCATGGTGGAGTGGGAGGGGGAGTCGGGAGGGGGAGTGGGAGGGGGGCCCAGCCAAGTGGATCTCTTCTTCCTCTCACTCCCACTTTCCCCCTTTCCCCTCATCCGTCCCTCCCGCTCTGTCTTCCCCCACTCCTAATTATCTCCATCTTCTCGTCATCTTCCTCTTCCTTCTCACCCCTCTCCCCTCTTCCTCTCTCCCCTCTATCTCCCTATCCCCCTCCCCTCCCTTTCCCCCTCTCCTCCATTTTCCCCTGTCCTCCCTTTTCCCCTCTCTCATTTCCCTTCTCATTTCCCCTCTCCTCCCTTTTCCCTTTCCCCCTCTCATTTCCCCTCATTTCCCCTCTCCTCCCCTTTCCCTTTCCCCTCTCTCATTTCCCCTTTCCCCCTCATTTTCCCTCTCCACCCTTTTTCCCTTCTCCCCCTCTCCCTTTTCCCTCCTCTCATCCCTTCTCCCCTCTCCCCCTTTTTCCCCCGCGCTTTTCCCCTCTTCTCTCATTTTCCCTCCCTTTTTCTCTCCTCCTCTCATTTCCCCTCTCCCTTTTTCCCTCTCCTTTTCCCCTCTCTCATTTCCACTCTCATTACCCTTCTCATTTCCCCTCTCTTCCCTTTTACCCCTTTTCCCCTCTCTCATTTCCCCTTTTCCCTTCTCCCTATCTCCCCCGCGCTTTTCCCCTCTCCTCTCATTTCCCCTCGCCTTCCTTTTTCCCTTCTCTCATTTCCACTCATTTCCACCCTCGTCCTTCCCCTCTCCTCCCTTTCCCCTCTCCTCCCTTTTCCCCTCTCCCCCTCCCTTTTCCCCTCTCTCATTTCCCCTTCTCCCTTCCCCCCGCGCTTTTCCCCTCTCCTCTCATTTCCCCTCTCCCTTTTTCCCTCTCCTTTTTCCCCTCTCATTTCCACTCTCATTACCCTTCTCATTTCTCCTCTCATTTCTCCTCTCCTCCCTTTCCCCGCCCTTTTCCCCTTTTCCCCTCTCTCATTTCCCCTTTTCCCTTCTCCCTATCTCCCCCGCGCTTTTCCCCTCTCCTCTCATTTCCCCTCTTCTCCCCTTTTTCCCTCTCCTTCTTTTCCTCTTTCCTATTGTTTCCTATTCACTCCCAACCCTTTTCTACCCTCTACTCTATTCTATTCTCCTCTCTTCCTCTCTCTCCTCCCTCCTCTTTTTCCTCTCTACATCCTCTTCCTCTCCTTCCTCCCCTCCTCTTACTCCCCTCTCATCTCCCTCCTTTCCTCCTCCTCTTCTCTCCCTCCCCTCCCTTTCCTCTCTTTCTCCTTCTCCTCCCTCCCCTCCCCTCCCACCCCTCCCAACTCCCCCTCTCCTCCCTCCCCTCTCCTCCCCTCTGTGATATTTAACCTGTTTATGCTGTAGGTCCTGCAAGGTGGATGTCGGAGGGAATCGCGTCCCCCTCCCTCCCCGATGTCCATCCTCAAAACCTATAAGCACCCTCGCCTTAATGTGGAGGTGCGGTCCCGAGGGGCTGACACTCAGTCCCTGGATTGAAACCAAGGTCTCTATCGACTTCGATAATTTCTTCTTTCCAAGAAAGTGGCAACCGGCGACTGATCTTTCCTCCTCGTCTTCCTGGTAGCATCCAAACAGACTTCACTCGTACAGCACAAACTATGGTGTAGCTTGTACCCAAGGATATCAATGGGTGGGACTAAGGATCGTTGGCGACTACAGTGGGGCTGCGGGTTTCATGTCAGTCAAGTCCGTGGTAATGTTTATTATTATTGTTATTATCGTTATTATTATTATTATTATTATTATTATTATTATTATTATTATTGATAATGATAAAAATAATAATGATATTAATGTCGTTATTAATATTATTTTCATTATCATCATAATTGTTATTATTGTTATCATTATCATTATTATTTTTTCTCGATAGTGTTGTTTGCCTTTTCCAACATGGCAGCGGAGAGTAAAATGGTCGATCAGGTTGAAATTTGAGGTGCAGCCCCGATGGGCTGGCATTCGGTTGCCGGACTGGATCCAGGATCCCTCGTGATCAACTTTATATATTTTCTTTACTTTTTCACTTAAGGGGTGTTGACATCCGGTGCTAACGCCCCGTCTGCCACCAACCCATGACGTAAACAGACCCATACTGACAACAGACAATAACAAACACAAGTGGCAACAAACAACATTGACAACAAGCATCACTGACAACAGTCATCACTGACAAACAACACTGACAACAAGCATCACTGACAACAAGCATCACTGACAACAAACACCACTGGCAACAAACGACACTGACAACAAACACCACTGACAACAAACACCACTGACAACAAACGACACTGACAACAAACACCACTGACAACAAACGACACTGACAACAAACACCACTGACAACAAACGACACTGACAACAAACGACACTGACAGCACCACTGTCAACAAACACAACAAAACTAACAAAACACTGACAACAAAGCAACACTGACAACAGAACACCACTGACAAAAAAAACCCACTGACAACAAAACAACACTGACAACAAACAACATTTCTTTCCGTAGAGATCACTTGTTATCAGGCACGAGGACCGTTGCCTGAGTTTGTGGGGATACGGGACACCATTTAGTGAAAATCGAGTCCGTAATTATTATTATTGTTATTTATTATTATTATTAGTTACTATTATTATTTTTATTATTATTTTTATTATTTCACTTTTTTTTTTAAAGGAAGAGGAGGAGGACAGGGAAGTGGTTAGACTGCTTTTATTGTAAAGCCTGATGGAGTGTGGTTCTCCCACTTGTATAATTTCTCTCTGTGGGCGGAAAAGAGGGCATCCCTCGTGTATTTTTGGGAAACTAAAATGTCGGTATTAAGACAACAGGGCAGGATTCGCGGAAATGGATTTAAATTGGACAATTTTAGATTTAAGAAGGAAATAGGCAAGAATGGGTTTACCAATAGAGTGGTCAACGAATGGAATAGATTTAGTAATCATGTAGTTAGTGACCGCTGAGATTGATTTTTTTTTTTTTTTTTTTTTTTTTTTCTCTCTCTCTTTAAGAAAAGGTTAGACAACTTTATGGATGGGGATGACAAGTAGTCATGGACATGAGACTGCCTAGTGTAGGCCTTAGAGTCTATTGCAGCCTCCTTCATTCTTATGTTCTCGAGGAAGTAATGAGGTTAATGTACATTTATTGTGAATTTTGAAGGAAGACCAAAGTGATGGGGTTCCTGTTTGTATTGTGAAACGTAAGGGGGAGTAATATAGCCCATTTAGGGAGGGAGCATATGTAGCCCAGTTTTATTGTGGAAGATGATGGAGGGACGTGGGTTGCCCGCTCGCATTTTGAAACCTCAGAGAAGAAGGAAGGAAGGGAGGCAGGCGGGTAGCCTGCTTGGATTGCGCAAGCAGTGTTCTACACAAAGCCTCTTTGTTAGCGATCACTTAGAGGAAATTTTTACCCTCTCGTCACAGTGGTGCCCCTGTGTCTACCTTATTGTAATATACAAGATAAGAGCTACGTTCGTGGGGTCTCGTGTCTCTGTTGTTGTGACAGGCGTAAGATGACGTTATGGAGCTGGGGGAAAGTAATGGATTGGACAAATTTAGATTTGAGCAGGAAATAGGCATGAACTGATTTTCTGACGTGTGTGTGTGTGTGTGTGTGTGTGTGTGTGTGTGTGTGTGTGTGTGTGTGTGTGTGTGTGTGCGCGCGCTCTAATATTGTGTTTACAGAGATTATCTCCATGCATCAGTAACTCCCGCCATGTCTTCCTTTTCTTATTTTTGTATCACGAAAGAGAATATTTTATTCTCGACATTGAAAGAGAATTATACCGAACATGTACAGTCACGAACAAAAGTTTTGACCCTCTTTACAGTTATTACAACATTGTGATTTTTTTTTCCGAGTACGAGAGATATTTTGCTATTTAGTATTTAACTTAGAGTTGTCATCTTCTTGACTAGATACAGAAAATTCAGACAAAGAATTTGAATTTTGCGTCATGAAAAACTCGTAGTGGGTTCAAACTTTTGGTATTGACTGTACGCGTCTGATCCTGCGAAGGTGTGTATGTGTGTGTTAACATATGTTTTGTGTATTTTATTGTTATGTATGCTTTTGTATGCGCGTGCGGACATCAACACCCCAGTGAAGAGGTTTGTTCGGCCTTTGTCGCCAGTTCTTCAAGATGGCGTCCTCCTCCTCCTCCTCCTCCTCCTCCTCCTCCTCTTCTTCTTCTTCTTCTTCTTCTTCTTCGTCTTCTTCTTTCCTCCTCGTTGTTGTCGTCGTCAGAAGGGTGTGGGGAGGCTTGTCCGCCACATTTAGGGAAGGGGGGTAAATGTGGCGGACAAGCCCCACACACATGTGCTTCGACGCGGTATTTTGGCTTATAGCATCGCCGCCGCAGAATTGGGATGGACCAGGAATGGACAGTTTGTGTAGAAGTAGCTGGCCTTCGGCCTTATATTGATGGTATGTAGGTTAAGTCTATAGTACGCCTGTATTACATGCATTTGTATCCTCTTGAAAGCACAACCTAAGCCCTGCCGAGCCATGTTTCGGTCAGTATGGGTCGTATGCTACTTTAACGTACGCATAAGGCCTATATAAAGATGCCAGGTTCTGGTGTCCCAGTTCAGTTCCTTTTAGCACTTGTACCCAGCAGTGCCCGACCGAGGCTCGCGGTCACCTTGCGGTTTAGGGCAGGGCTCTGAGCTCTGCCCGCGTCGACCTAGCCTAGGTCGACACTCGCGCTAACCAGAATAAAGCAACCAAACTCACCGGAGTCTCCTTCACTCCTTCGGCACCTAAGCGCAAGAAACATTCACGTAATGTTACAAGGGTACCACACGGCCCAGGGGGAGGGGAGGGGCGATCTTGCCCCATAGACTCGGGTTCCATTCCATTTCGCCCATATTTCGAAATGTACAGCTACGCACGTTCACCAGTAGGCGCTTAACTCGAGCCGAATGTCACGTTTGCCCTTTGTGGTCCGACTGCCAATCTAAGGATCATTGCTCCATGATAAGAACATAAGAATGAAGGAGACTGCAAGACACCATAAGGCTTACATTAGGCAGTTGAATGTCCATGACCACCAATCAACCATCCATTGGTAGATCAGGCCTTGCCTATTTCCTTCATAAATAATATAATCAATTGTCCAATTGAAGTCCTTTACTGCGAGCCCTGCCTTGTCTTAATATGATGACCTTGCCTGCACCCCCGTTGTTAAAACCCTTGATTCACATGAACACCTGTATTAGATCATGTAGTTTTTGAACTCTGCACGGCAGTAGAAAATGTATAAAGAAGAGACGAGTTGTATAAACAAGGTGGAAACCACCTCGCCACAGAAACGTATATATGACACAAGGAATTCTTTGAAGAACTGAATTTGAGGTCTTTGAAGCAAGTGAAACATTGAAATTGGGAATTTGTTTGAAGTATTTTAACTTGGGGGTGGGAAAATGTGCCAAGAATGAGTGGGTGACTCGCGAAAAAGAATTTGTTTAATGAAAGATGTGAGACAGCAAGAAAGAGAGAGAGAGATAATGGTATAAAAAATGTCGGACAGCATGAGAGATACAGAAACGGGATCCTCCGAGCATAACCGTTTTCCTGCATTAATCGATGCAGTGAATACAGTCAGGTCATCACACACTTTAAAACTGACATCGACTTAGCACAGGGACGGGAACCCACGAACGTAATTCGGATCCGGTTGTGATTTTACGGACTATATAGCTGTGCAGCAGTGCTTCACCGAACAAAGATGTCTTTGTGTGTGTGTGTGTGTGTGTGTACACACACCCCAACCAGTGTAGTCGTAATCGTCTCTGTTGCCAATTCCACTTTTTTTTTTTGTCCTTTTCTTTCGTCTCTCTCTTCTTCCTCTTCCTCTTCTTCCTCCCTCTTCCTCTTCCTCCCTCTTCCTCCTCCTCCCTCTTCCTCTTCTTCCTCCTCCTCTTCCTCCTAATCCTACCCTTCCTCCTCCTACTCCTCCTTCTCTTCCTCCTCCTCCTCTTCATCTGCTCAGTTCTTCCCAGTTTCTTGATTATCCCTTTTCATCTCCCCCTCTCTCCTCCTCACTCCCTTCCTCCCTCCTCCCCCTCTCTTCTCCCTCCCCTCCTCCCTCCTCCCTCCCTTCCCTCCTCCCTCCCCTCCTTAGCTTTACATGTGGTTCCTTTCTTTGTGGGACGTAGTCACCCCCCCTCTCCCCACCCCTCCCCCTCTCTTCCTCCTCCCTCCTCCTCTCTCCCTCCCCCTCCCCCTCCATGTTTGACGGACCTCTGAGAGCATAGTCACCCCACCGCTCCTCCTCAAATCATCACTCCCCCTGTATCTGGAGGTGCATCCCCAAGGGGCTGACACTCGATCCAGGAACCGGATCCAAGGCCTCACTTTAGTTTTACTCCGTTCAAATCCACTTTCTATAAGGGGAGATGACAACTAGTGACTGCTCTCCGCTTCCTCCTCCTCCTCCTCCTCCTCCTCCTCCTCATCATCATCATCATCTCCCGTCTTCCTCTTTTCCTAATGTTCCATCACCACCACCACCTCCACCTACTCTTTCCTCCTCCTCCTCTTTCCTCCTCCTCCTCCTCTTTCCTCCTCCTCCTCCTCTTTCCTCCTCCTCCTCCTCTTTCCTCCTCCTCCTCCTCTTTCCTCCTCCTCCTCCTCCTCCTGCTCCTCCTCCACCTCCTCGTTACCTTGGCGTCGAGCGCCGACTGCTTGTCGATTTAATTCCCGCTTGAATTGGAGCCGCTTGTACACACCCCTCTCCCCCGCCACACATTTTGCCCCCCTTTCCCCCCCCCCGTGACACTTGTGATTCTATTCCCTCCTTCCCCACCCATCTCTCCCCACCCATCTTCCCCACCCCTCTTTCCCTGTCCCTCTTCCCCACCCCTCTTTCCCTGTCCCTCTTCCCCACCCCTCTCTCCCTACCCCTCTCCCTCACCCCTCTTCTCTACCACACTTTCCCTACCCTTCTTCCCCACCCTTCTTCCCCACCCTTCTTCCCCACCCTTCTTCCCCATCCCTCTTCCCCCTACCACTCTTTCTCAACCCCACTTCCCTACCTATCTTCCTTACCCATCTTCCCCACCCCTCTTTCCCTGTCCCTCTTCCCCCTACCCCACTTCCCCACCCCTCATACCCTACCCCTTCTTCCCTACCCCTTCTTGCCCACCCCCTCTTCCCCACCCCCCTCGCTTCTCTTTTCCTCCCCTTTTCCTCCCCTTTTCCTCCTACCCCCCACTCTCCTCTCCCTCCTTCTGTTCCGATCTTTCCTCTTCCTTCTCTTTTCCATTTCTTTCCCCCCATCCCTCGTTCCTCAATCTCTATCCCTTCATAAAGGTGCGAGTTGATTCTGGGTGGCCAGAATGGAATGAGCAGCAGCGCCCCCGTCTACTCTTGATGACCTTTGACCTCTGACCTTTGACCTCGTTTTACCTCACCTTTGACGCCCTAGGGTCCGTCACCCTTCTTTGCCCCCCAGGGATCTCGCAGAGGAAAATAAATATTTTCTGATAAGATGGAATTAAATTCATCAAAAGTGACTATGCGACATGATGATGATGCAACATATTCCGTGAAATTATCTGGAGAATCTATTGGTCGATACTGAAAACTCGTCCTTTTTTTTTTTTTTTTTTTTTTTTTTTTTTTTTTTTTTTTTTCTCCCGATGTTTGGGTCGCCTCCCCGCCTGGCCAAACCGGCAGTGGGTCCCGGGAATCGACCTCTCGACCGCCTGGTCATGGTAGCCACTGGACTATCGAAATACTGAAACCCAGCCTTCATCTGAATAAAAACGTGACGTCACGTAGAACAAAATAGACATACCTAGCTTGACCTAACCACCTGACCTGACCTGACCTAAAGGGGCACAGGGTCGAGGGCAGGGGCGTCTACTGGAAATTTCGTAACAACTGAGCAAGAATTTTTGTAGTGGGGCAAAAATTTTTGTAGGGCAACAATTTTGCAGGGAATGGGGCAAGATTTTTTGTAGGGGGACAAAATTTGTGTAGGGGCAACAATGTAAGTGGGGCAGGGATTTTTGTAGGGGGCAAGAATTTTTGTAGGAGGGCAAGAATTTTTGTAGGGAGTGTGACAAAATTAAAGCTATGCATATATGATTCATGATGTAGTTTTTTTTTTAATCAGGATACACATTTTAGATTTGCCTCAGGGATATATTTAGATTATTATATGCATGAGTTACATTTTGACTTACCAATCATACACTGGTATTCTGTAAATTTAAAAATTAACGATATTATTGCTGACGACGGGTAAAATTTCTAATACACCCCTGATTTCTAGGGTTATGCACCCCTCACGAGAACGATTGTGAGCTACGCTGACACCGTACCAATATAAAAAAAAGGGGGGGGGGGACTTGAAAGATGTAGTCCCCCGTTGAACGCTTGGAAGAAAACGGAACGACGGTTCTTGCGCAGATTTGGGCGCGTGTATGCGCAGTTGGAGCCTCACGTCAAGGTTACTGTGGGAGGGGAGGTGAGCTGGGATCTGGAGAGGGAATTCACGAGGGGAGAACAGGGAGAGGGGAAGAACAGGGAGGCTGAGGAATACCAAGAAGAAGAGAGAAAAGAGGGGAGATTGGGGGAGGGGAAGGATGGGGGTGTAAGAGGGAGGGGGGAGTGAAGAGATGGAGGGTAAGGGGTTTTGTTTGGAGGGAAAGGAAGAATGAGTTTTGGGGGGAGGGGGAGGGGAATAGGAGAGGAAATGGTGGTATCCTCGGTGGGTGATTGGGAGGGGGAAAGGGGGAAGGGGGGAGCTAATGTCCGGAAATGTCATAGAGGGAAGGAGGGGGGAGGGGTCGGCAGGGTATGAACTTTCGTTCGGTGGGTGGGTGGGGAGGAGGGATGAGGGGAAGCGAGAGCGGGGAGGAGGGGAGCGAAAGGGGGAGAGAAGCGGGTGGGGGGAGTGTATGATGGTAGGAGAGGGAATGATGGTGGGGGGGCTGGGATTCGGGGGAGAGTAGGGTTGGGTGGGGGGAGGGGGAGGTTGGGAAGCGAGAGGGGGAAGGGGGAGTGTCAAAGTAAAAGAGGTATGATGGTGGGGGGGGGCTGGGATTCGGGGGGGGAGAAGGGTCAGGGAGGTCATGGGGTGAGGAGGGTGTCAAGAGAATGTGGGGAGGGGGAGGGGCATTGAAGGAATCCAAGAGTTGATTAGTATTGAATTGACTGGAGTTGAAGTGCTGATTTGTGGGTGAAGAAGTGGTCAGGTTCTCAGCTGAGGTTGAGGAGTTGCAGAAGAATGGAGGGGAGGCGGGGGGTGGGAGGAGGGGTCTGGTATATTGGTTGTGCTAATGCTTTTAATATTTACTTAGTTGAAATGCATATATATATATATAAATATATATATATATATATATATATATATATATATATATATATGCAAAGTAGACCACTTGGAAAAAGAAACTAACGAAGCAGAGCGCTTTCGTATATTACATATTCAGTGCAACAAGTACCATGTAATGAAGATGTAATATACGAAAGCGCTCTGCTTCGTTAGTTTCTTTTTCCAAGTGGTCTGCTTTGCATTAGTGAACACACCTACTCGTGTTCTTATTAGCATGCATACATATATATATATGTATATATATATATATATATATATATATATGTGTATATATATATAATATATCACTGTCCGTTTGTTTCGTATCGGTTGGGTTCGAGTCCTCAGCCCGACAGCATATCAGTTACCGATTATGCTTACCTCGAGCTCCTGTTAGTCCCGATCGTATTAGCAAGGATTTAAAATGGCAATTGTTAATGTGGTTGATAAGATGAAAAAAGAAAAATATATTAACTTTTTAATATTGTTAATATGCTTTTATCGTGATTGTTATCAGTTTTTTTCCTTATTATCATTTTCGTTGTTTACGTTTCACTGCCCAGGATGCTCGCTGGCCTAGCGGATTAGAGCGTCTTCACTTGCGGGGAAGGTCGAGGGGATGGCGGTTCGAACCCTGCCACTGGCGAGTTGAACCAAAGGCATAGTTCATTAAATTCCACGCTACAAAGTCCTCTGTAAGGGTCACCGTCTTAGCCTCCCGATAGAGGGGATTTTGTGACGTCAAACCAAATCAATCACTCAGTCATCTTCGAGATTCACGTGACAACCGTTCGTGTGAAGAGCGCAGAATCACGATGTGGTTGATATTTATTTCATTTTATGTCGCGTGCAGCTGAATAAAATCGCCTGGCGACAGGTTGGCGCCACGATCGGTCGCCGAGTGCCAGCTGGGTGTCAAGCAGTGTGGTCCAGTTGGCGCCGGAGTTGATGCTTCAGAATGTGGGAACAGAAACAATAGTGACAACACTGACAGCAACAGTATCAGCAACAGCGATGAGTGTGACAACAACAGCCATGACAACAGCAGCCATGATAATGACAACAGGAACAGTGACTGAGAACAACAGTGACAATAACAAAGATAATGACAATAATAATGACTGACAACAACGACAACAATAGCAGCAGTGACAATGACAGCAACAACATTGACAACAACAACCATGACAGTAACAACAGCGACTTTGACAACAACATTGACAACAACAGCCATGACAACAGCAGCCATGACAATAACAACAGCAGCAGTGACAATGACAACAACAACAATGCCAACAACAGTCATGACAACTGCAGTCATGACAATGACAACAGGAGCAGTGACTGAGAACAACAATGACAACAACAATAATGACTGACAACAACGACAACAACAGCAGCATCAGTGACAATTACAACAGCAGCAGCAATGACACTGACAACAACAACAACAACAACAACAAGGATGATGCCTGGAACGTTCCTGGTGTCTTAGGAGACCTTGGAACGTTTAGAGAATACCTGACGAAGGAAATCCCCTTCACGGACGCAACTGCACA
Source organism: Oratosquilla oratoria (assembly GCF_046742065.1). Classification (NCBI taxonomy): domain Eukaryota; kingdom Metazoa; phylum Arthropoda; class Malacostraca; order Stomatopoda; family Squillidae; genus Oratosquilla; species Oratosquilla oratoria. The sequence continues at coordinate 33,111,292 of NC_134802.1, forward strand.
CAGATCATCATCCACTTCGGGCATACGCCAGGAGGCGCGTTGCTTCACTCACCCCGGTGCCAGTCCCCATGGTCTCTCCGAGAAAGCTACTATGTAGCTACCCCTCTCTCTCCAAACATCTTTCGATAGTCTCGATCATCTTTCCCCAAACCAAGGATCCTGTGGGCGTCTCTCCCTTTCGTCTCCTCCTTCATCGAGGGTTATGTCCACAAGAGAGAACTCCGTGAGTAGGATCTACATCAGGGGAACGTGGGGCCACACGATGCCCATGTATATCCGGAGCTGCCGTTCACGAATTATGCTGTTGATGGTAACTGGGCTGGACCGAGCAGCCTCGCAGTACAGTCTCTGGTTTGATACGAAGTCACTCCAGCGATATCCTACCATTCTCCGAAGGCATTTGTTACCAAAGACATCGAG
>NC_134802.1:33116711-33121711 GCF_046742065.1 Oratosquilla oratoria
TCGAAGACCTGCCAACCATTAGCTGCCTCAAGGCCTGAACGGGATTTGTCACAAAAAAGTAATAGAATAAATGAAAAATAAGGAGATAAATGAAATGGATAAATAATAATGAATAAATATAAAATTGAAATAAAAGTACTTGAAATAGATAAAATAAGGTAATACATAGATAAATAGAATAAAGTATATTTGTGTTTGTGTGTACATATATATATATATATATATTTATATATATATATATATATGTGTGTGTGTGTATATATATAATATGTATATATATGTATATGTGTATATATATGTATATATATGTGTATATTTATATATATGTATATATATATATGTATAATGTATATTTATATATATGTATATATATGTATAATGTATATTTATATATATGTATATATATGTATAATGTATATGTATATGTATATATATGTATATTGTATATAGATATGTATATATATATGTATATATGCGGAAAAACCACCAAGGAAAAAGGTAAACTGAAGACCAAGCGCTTTCGTCTATTCAGACATCCTCAGGCTACTTGGACGAAAGCGCTTGGTCATCAGTTTATCTTTTTCCTTTGTGGTTTTTCCGCATATTTAGAATCACGAGTTTATGTAATTTCTCATATATATGCATATATATGTATATATATGTTTATATATATATGTATATGTATATATGTATATGCTAATAAGAACACGGGTACGTGTGTTCACTTATCCAAAGTAGACCACTTGGAAAAAGAAACTAACGAAGCAGAGCGCTTTCGTATATTACATCTTCAGTGCTTGTTGCACTGAAGATGTAATATACGAAAGCGCTCTGCTTCGTTAGTTTCTTTTTCCAAGTGGTCTACTTTGCATATACAGTATGTATATATATATATGTATATATATATATATATATATATGTATATACATCTTCAGTGCTTGTTGCACTGAAGATGTAATATACGAAAGCGCTCTGCTTCGTTATTTTCCTTTTCCAAGTGGTCTACTTTGCATATATATATATATATATATGTGTGTGTGTATATATATATACATATATATATACATATATATACCATCCGATAATGAAAAAAATGAGTATATTATTGTTATTAATAATTATTATTTTTATTTTTATTATATTTTTACTGTTATTTCTGTTATTACTATAATTTATTACTTATTGTTAATATCACTATTACCATATTTGTTAGTAATTGTCATCTTTAGTGGACTTGTTAATTTTTATTTATTGATTTAATCATTTATTTATTTTTTGGTGACACGACCCGTTTTCCAGTCACTGGGAGGTTCTTGAACTCTTTTCCCACTCCCCTCTCTCTCTCTCTCTCTCTCTCTCTCTCTCTCTCTCTCTCTCTCTCTCTCTCTCTCTCTCTCTCTCTCTCTCTCTTTTGCCACCTTCTGTGGTTGTGTTCCTTTTTCTTTTGTTTCACTTTTTTGTAGCTCTTTGAAACGTATAGACAAAAAAAAAAAAAAAAAAAAAAAAAAAATGCGGCCGGAGATGTTTATGATGACAGTCTCGATGCCAACAACTCTTTCTCCTCTTTCCCTGCGTCACCAGCTCTCTTTTCCCTCTCTTTCCTCTCCTCCCCACTCCTCCTCTTAAACCTCCCTGTCTTCCTCCTCCTCCTTCTCTTCCTCCTCCATATTTTCTTCCTCATCCCTCTCCCCTCCTTCTCATCCTCCACCTCCATATTTTTCTCCTAATCCCTCTCCTCCCCCTCCTCTTCCTCCACCTCCATATTTTCCTCCTAATCCCTCTCCTCCCCCTCCTCTTCCATCTCCTCCTCATCCTCCATATTTTCCTCCTCATCCCTCTCCTACCCTTCATCCTTCTCCCCCTCCTCCTCCTCCTCCTCTTCCTCCTCCTCCTCCTCCTCCTCCTCCTCCTCCTCTTCCTCCTCCTCCTCCTCCTCTTCCTCCTCCTCCTCTTCTCCTCCACATGTTCTTCCTTATCTCTCTCCTCATTTTCATCCTCCTCCCTCTCCCCCTCCTCCACATTTTACTCCTTATCCTTTTCCTCCCCTTCATCTTCCTCCTCCCTCTCCTCTTCCTCCCTCTCCTCCTCCCTCTCCTCTTCCTCCCTCTCCTCTTCCCTCTCCTCCTCCTCCCTCTTCTCCTCCTCCCTCTTCTCCTTCCTCTCCTCCATCTCCTCCCTCTCCTCCTCCTCCCTATTATCGTCTTCCCTCTCCGCCTCCTCCCTCACCCTCCCTTCCTCTTCCTCCCTCTTCCTCCCTCTACTTCTCCCTCTCCTTCTCCCTCTCCTTCTCCCTCTCCTTCTCCCTCTCCTCCTCCCCTCCTCTTCCTCCCCCTCCTCCTTCCTCTCCTCCTCCCCTCCTCCTCTTGTTGTACACAGAGTAAAAACGAGTGAGGAACAAAGGCTTTTCTCCCTGTTGTCGCCTGAGAAGAAGCGATTACCTCGGGTAACTGTCAATTAACCGTTGAGTAACCGTTTCCCGTTACCAAACCTCGTTGCGACGTTAGTGTCGCAACCTCCCCCGCGGAGGGTCCAGGGGAACGGCCCCGGCAGTGGTTGGTGATCCCCGGCAACGTGGAGTGTTTCCGCAATTGGGAACTTTGACGAGTTTAACACCAATTGAGGACGGAGCCTTTATTTGTACGACTTTTCGCTCATTACAGCTTTTTCAAGTACAAGTTGAGATACAAATGCTTGTACTTGAAAAAGCTGTAATAATCGAAACGTCGTACAAATAAAGGCTCCGTCCTCAATTGGTGTTTAACTCGTCAAACTTGTCGGCAACTGCCACTTTCATGAAAATTGGGAACTCTTCCTTATTGGCTTCCAGTATTAGGAACTTGATGGTTGTGGTTCCCGATACAGAGAACTTTGCATTGCCTCTCAGCGAGGTCCATCTCTCTCTCTCTCTCTCTCTCTCTCTCTCTCTCTCTCTCTCTCTCTCTCTCTCTCTCTCTCTCTCTCTTTCTCTCTTTCTCTCTTTCTCTTTCTCTTTCTTGTTGCACCCGTTCTTGTGAAGGGTGCAAACAATTCTCTTTAGTATGGTAACTGGTTTCCCAAGAGGAACTTCACATTGTGTAGAGAGGTCAGGATGAGGCAGGGGGAGAAGGTAAGGAGTTGAAAGAGGAGGAGGAGGAGGAGGAGGAGGAAGAGGCAGAGGAGGAAGAAGAGGAAGAGGAGGATGAGGAGAAAGAGCAAGGGAAGAGGGGAGTAAGATGATGAGGAAGAGGAGGAGGAGAACGAGAACGAGGGGGAAGAGGAGAAATAACAAGGGAAGAGTGGGGAAGATGATGATGATGATGAGGAGGAGGAAGAAGAGGAGGACGAGGACGAGTAGGAAGAGGAGGAGGACGAGGACGAGGAGAAATAACAAGGGAAGAGGGGGGTTAAGATGATGAAGAGGAGGAGGAGGAGAACGAGAACGAGGAGAAATGATAAAGGAAGAGTGGGGAGGAGGAGGAGGAGGCGGAGGAGGAGGAGGGACGAATCACTTCCTCGTAGGAGTACGACTCCCAGTCCCAGGACTCCTATCCTCGATCTTGGGAGGAGATGTGGGCACAGCACGCGAACCACCCGACCTTCACGACTCCCGTGGGAGTCGTCAGGGAGGATCCTGGGAGGCACCCTCCTCCTCTTCCTCCTCCTCCTCCTCCTCCTCCTCCTCCTCCTCCTCCTCCTCCTCCTCCACAAAAAAGGAGGATTAGGTGGGGGTGGGTGGTGTTGATAGATGGTGGTGTTGCTAGGGTGTGCTATTAGTCGTGGTGGTAGGGTTGGTGGTGTTGGTGATGGTGTTGGTGTTGGAGGTGATGGTGGAGGAGTAGGAGGAAGAAGACCATGTGTTTTTGGTGTAGAATGTTTTGGATGTTAAGGATGACCTCGAGGTCTCGTATCCATAAAGACTTTAAAAAAAAGGGGGGGGTCTTCTTACCCGCGCCCGCGGTGGGCGTGATGCACAATCGAACGCGTGTCTGCGTCCCGCCCCTCGCGGGCGTGCGGGCGTGCAGGGGCGCCCCGACCGAAGGATAATATTATTGTAGTAATGAGGAATAGATTAAGTCCGGATAAACATCGACGGGATTTAGTGTAAATTGGAGTAGTTTCCACTGTAAACAGCGTTTGGCCGCCGGCGGCAGCGAACAAAAACCCCGAGAGCGACTTAAAGCCACGCTTGTCTTCGTCAGCTCGCACTCAACACGTCCTCCCCTTATTCCTACTCCTCCTCCTCCTCTTTTGCCCCTTCCTTCTCCTCCTCCGCCTTTGCCTCTTCCTCCTCCCTTCGCTCGCCTTTGCCTCTTCCTCCTCCTCCTTTTCCATCACCTTTGCCTCTTCCTCCTCCTCATCCTCCATTGTCTCCTCCTCTTTTGTCTCTTCCTCCTCCTCCTCCTCCTTTGCCTCCCCTTCCTCCTCCTTCCTATCCTCCTTCTCCTCCTCCTCCTCCTCCTCCTCCTCCTTCGCCTCCTCCTCCTCCTTCTTCGCCTCCTCCTCCTCCTCCTTCGCCTCCTCCTCCTCCTCCTCCTCCTCCTCCTCCTCCTCCGCTTCCTTCTTCTCCTCCTCATCCTCCTTCTTCTCCTTCGCCTCATTCTTTTCCTCTTACTCCTGTGTGGAGGTCGGCCTCAGCTGAGTAAAATCGTCGAGTAGTGTCTTGTGGAGAGGGCGTCACTGAGCTCAGAGGTATAACAGATCTTGTGTGTGTGTGTGTGTGCGTGCGTGCGTGCATGTATGTATGTATGTATGTGTTTACCGTTTCTGGTACCATACACCAGCCCAACAACAAAACAACATCAACAACAATGACATGAACATTGATACCAACAACTCAATCAAGATTCAGATCAACGTCCACAAGACCACGGACCAGCTTTCTGGTCCCCAAGAAGCATCTTCTGGGGACACAACTGGGGCCACCCTCGAAGGGAAACAAAATAACATCGCCGACCCACAAGGCCTAACCTGGGGGGGAGGGGGGAGGGGTCGTGACCCACCTGGGGGGTCGTTTGGGGTTT
>NC_134802.1:33124211-33169211 GCF_046742065.1 Oratosquilla oratoria
CGAGCGCCAGTGGCTGCGGCGGCGGCGGCGGCGGGTATGCGATGATGGATGGAGGACACCAATTTTTTTTTCTCTTTCACAGCACGGGGCATACCATCCACATTGAGGCCAGGGTGTTGTATAGTTTTTAGATTTAGTCCGTGATGGAAGCGTACTTGTCGCTATTTTGTTTTATTTTATTTTATTTTTTCGTGTAATTCTCTATAAACAAGATAAGACGGTGTTCTTGTTCTCAGAGTTTGAGGACTTCGATTGTGTATCAATTTATTAATTTATTTACCGATTTATTTGTCTGTTTCTAGAAGGGACAAGGCAGGTATGGCCCGGGACTAGGATCATACCGTTATAGTACTGAAAATGATTCAAATTGACAATTGTAGATTCTTTTCTATGGCGGCGTCAATCTCGGCTTGATTTCCCGTCAAGAACTGCGATGGAGCTAAGGATACACAGCAGGAGGATAGGATTCAAGCCAGGGCGTTGCATGTAGGACTCTTCACCCCCTCCCCTCTCCCCCCACTCTCCCCCACTCCCCCTCTCCTCTCCCCCCACTCCCCCACTCCCCCTCCCCTCTCCCCCACTCCTCTCCTCCTCCCCCCTCCCCTCTCCCCCACTCCTCTCCTCCTCCCCCCTCCCCTCTCCCCCACTCCTCTCCTCCTCCCCCCTCCCCTCTCCCCCACTCCTCTCTCCCCCTCTCCTCTCCCCCCTCCCTTCTCGCCCCTCCTCTCCCCCCCGCGCAAATTGGCAGTTGCGCGAGTCTAGCGGAAATGTGCTACTTTGCAAGCTAACGGGAGTGTGCTACATTTACTCCCCTCCCCCTCGCAAGCGGAGTGAGTGACTCCGCCAAGGGGTGGGGGGGGGGTGCGTTGTGACCCGATGATTAGAGTGATCAGCTCGTGGAGTGGAGGACGTGGAGTCGAGTCGTTCTTGGAGTCTCCAACGTCTGTGTTTTTTGTGTGTGTGTCCTCATTGGAGTCTTCCCCCTCTTTTTATTTATTTATCTATTTATTTATTTATTTATTTTATTTTAGTCCTTATTGGAGTCCATCTTTGATTTATTTCCATTTGTGTTTTTTTAACAAGGCGATTGTTCCCGTATACACTTTTTGAACTCCTTCATTCGGCCAAGGCCATCCACTCCCCCCTTCCCTTCCTCACCTGAAGTCTGTTATGGACCAATAGGTCATCCTTCGTTAGAAGGGCAATATAGCCACCGCTGACCCCGTCCTCGAACACCCAGATTGTCTTCTCGCGGATGATCACTCCGCCATCTGTGGGTGTTTTTGACCGCATTTGAGGTCTGACATTTGACCACATGCGTCGATTGCTAGCGGCGTTTGTGTCTTTGTGTTTCCCGCGGCGGAGGGGCAGGGGGGGGGGGCGGGCGGGGTGGGGGGGTGGTGAGTGCATTTTAATGCCCGTAGGATCTTGAGGCTTTATCCATGTTAGGAAATATTATATATGATATTATATATAGTTTGTGTACACGTGCTCCTCTCTCCTCTCTCTCTCTCTCTCTCTCTCTCTCTCTCTCTCTCTCTCTCTCTCTCTCTGTACATATATATATATATATATATATATATATGTGTGTGTGTGTGTGTGTGTGTGTGTGTGTGTGTGTACATACCTATCCATCTCCCTGTCTCTTTCTTTGTCTCTATCCATCTCTCTACCCATCTCTCCCGCTATTATCCATGTCTCTCATCCTCTCTCCCTATTTCTCTGTCGCTCTCTACCTCTCTCTCTCTCTCTCTCTCTCTCTCTCTCTCTGTGTGTGTGTGTGTGTGTGTTAGCTCTGTAAACCTGACCTGAGTTTTTTGTTGTTGTTAAATGTCCTCTTTAAAGAAGAAAAAACAACAACTCGCGTTTCTCCACCGATTCTTTAGTTGACACAAACCTTTCAAGGAGCCAATCCCGTTTTCTTCAGCTGGACACATAAGAACATAAGAATGAAGGAGACTGCAAGAGACCATAAGGCCTACACTAGGCAGCTCCGTATCTATCACTACCTGTCATCCCCATCCATAAAGTTGTCTAATCGTTTCTTAAAACAACTGATAGTTTCAGCGCTTACTACATGATTACTAAGTTTATTCCATTCGTCGACCACCCTATTAGTAAACCAATTCTTGCCTATTTCCTTTTTAAATCTAAATTTGTTCAGTTTATAACCATTACTGCGAGTCCTGCCCTGTTGTTTTAATATGATGACCTTGTTTGCATCACCCTTGTTAAAGCCTTTGATCCACTTGAACACCTCTATTAGATCACCCCGCACTCTGCGTCTTTCCAGAGAGTGTAAGTAAGGTGCCTAAGCCTCTCTTTGTAAGGCAAAATTTTGAGTCCAATAGAATGGTTAATTAACGAATGGAATATACTTAGTAACTACGTCGTGAGCGATGAAACTTTTGGTTACTTAAAGAGGTTAGACAACTTTATGGATGGGAATGGGACTGCCTAGTGTAGGCCTTAGGGTCTCTTGCAGTCCCCTCCGTTCTTATGGTCACTGTCTGTTCACCTCTGAAGGCTGTGACGTAATGTCGTTTTATGAAATGCATCACCCCCGTCTATGCGCGAATACATTTTTTTTAGTCCTTAGTGAATAGTTGCGCTATTTTGTTTTATTTTATTTTTCCTTTCCACCGGGAGGCTGTGGAACTCGACAACGTTCCCTAAGCTGAATAAAATAATCCGATTTATGCCAGAATAAAATCTCAAAGAGTATAGCGAAGGGACCATGATAATCGCATCACAAGTTTCAAATTTCACCCTTCACAGGAACGGTTAATACGGTGATGCCATTGATTTAGGGTGTTACACTGTCGCGGCGCCGCCGCCGCGACTTTTTGTCGGTTAAAGCAGATTCTCCTCTACGAGTCTTTAGACTCGAAAGGTATCTTGACCAGCTAGGGGGAGATGGTGGTCGTTATATGAAGTTCTGATTATCGCCAGTTGATTTTATGAAGTTGATTGAACTTGCCCATCATTTCGTCGCATCAAGAGTGATATGGACACCAAAGTACGAGCGGGGCTGGCGTCGGTGGCTGCGAGTGGCTGCGTTGGAGCGGACGGCTTTAGTGTTCCGCGGAGTCGGTAGTCGTTGCAGAGGTCAAGTGCACTTGGAAGAGGTCAAGAAGGGCAGCGCGGCGCTGCTGTAGCGCCTGAAGAGGCAGAGACGGTGAGAATGCCCAGCCAAGAGGAAGCATTCCTTTGGGAGGCTCCCAAAGGAGGTGTCTTTGGGGGCCTGAGGAGGGAAATTCCTCGTGGGTTCTTGGAGATATGGAGGTCTTTGGGGGCCGGAGGAGGGAAATACCTCGAGGGTTCTTGGAGATATGCAGGTCTTTGGGGGCCTGAGGAGGGAAATTCCTCGTGGGTTCTTGGAGATATGGAGGTCTTTGGAGGCCGGAGGAGGGAAATGCCTCGAGGGTTTCTCGAGACAAGGCCTCCCGAGGGAGGTCTGTTGGGGCCGGAGGAGGGAAATTCCTCGTGGGTTCTTGGAGATAGGGAGGTCTTTGGAGGCCGGAGGAGGGAAATGCCTCCTAGGGACCCCTGAAGGAGGTCTTAAGGATGGAGGAGGACGATGCCTCGGGGGCTTCTGGGGGTGACCGGAGGGGAGAGGAGGTCGAGAGAGAGACGATGCCTCGGGGGAGGAAGTGTTTTGGAGGAGGAGGAGGAGGAGGAGGAGGAGTCTGACCTCACGAAGGTTCTCAGCTGCTCCCGGAGGGAACCTGCAGTGGCTCCAGGCGTCCCTCCGGCCTCCGGGTGGGATTTGATGACTTCGGTTGACCTGACTTTATCCAACGTGACTTCATCCAACCCAGCCTGACCTGACCTGACCTGACCTCATCCACGATTCTACCCAAAATTCCGAGACTTTTCACATCGATATCCCTCGTTTTCTAACAGACCGTTCTTCACCTCCCACAACACCCGATCTTGCGAAAGCAGGAGGTTTTATCTTGGATATCCCATAACTGGAGGAAGAGGTCGTCCTCGGGGGGGGGGGGAGGGTCGTCCTCCAGGGTCATCCTCCGGAGAAGGTCGTACTCAAGTTTCAGGTGGGTCACGAGGGCTGGTCACTCTCACGGCCCGACGGCGCTGAGGTCAGGAGGCTTTGGTCGTCAAGGCGTGAAACCGAACAATCCTGTGGCTTATGGATTGCTATCGAGCGCGAGACGAGTTCTACTTATTCTAGTTGCAGTAAATGTGGTTTGCGTGTTTGGTATTGTGCACAAGAAAGAAGCAACTTTCGTGGGTTGTGTGTGTGATTCACCATGGTCTTGGATCACGTGTTGGAGCCGTGATCGACAGCTATTACCCTTCCGGATGAGAGCTCAGAGCTCATGTATGACCGATATATGGGTAATACTATGATGACCCGACACACACACACACACACACACACACACACACACACACACACACACACACACACACACACACACACACACACATACACATCGCGAACTCCCCCTATCAGGAGGTAAGGACGGTGCCCCTTACAGAGGACTTTGTAGCTTGGAATTTAATGAACCATGCCCTTGGTCCAACTCGCTGGCGGCTTTGTTCGAACTACCGTCACGACCTCCTTCCCGAGTGGTGACGCACTAAGCTGGTCGGCCAGCGAACATCCTACTTTTACCATGAACTGAGATGTATGGGAAGGCTCGAGGACATTTGCCGGTTACTGTGGGGCTGCAGTTTCTAGTTAATGTCAAGTCAACGGTGATTCCGGATACTGAGTAAAGTCAGATATTTTCAAATATTTTCCGTTTGTGTAATGTGGCCGTTTTTGTTTTTTTTATCTGAAGTTGATTTATTTGTTTTTTCTTTGACTTTCCGTTGTTTACTTTCTGTTGTTTATTTATCTTCACCAGGAAAAGGTCGGGGTGGGGGGGGGGGAGAGTCAAGCAGGGGTTCTCGTGTTTGTGGTTGGAGTGAGGAAGAACACATTGGAATGAATGTAAAGGTCTTTGTTAACCACTTAAGTACGGCTCAAATTCTCGCGCGCAGCATCGGCTGCCATACGTACGATGCATCACACTACACACATTATAAAATATAAAGTCACTGCTGTATTACTCGTTCTCTTTTACTCTGAATAGTAATAAACACAGAAAACGTGACCAAAGCAGTTCTCAGAATCCGGGGGTAGCTCTTGTACAACTACGAAATAAAAGTGTATGTGATCAAGAAGGCATTCTCGTGTACTTGCGCCTCATGACGCCAACGTCAGCGGCAGCGTACAGAAATGGGGTACAGTGAGACCTCTCATTAACGGACGTTAATTAGGTGTGTTTGCAGTGTTTTCACTGTGTTTTCGGTTTTTCGGAGTGGTTATTGGGTGGCATAGTGATTGCACACACTTAACAACAACACCGAAAACATAGCGAAAACACCCCCAAACACAGCTAATTAACGTCCGTTAATGAGAGGTTCTCACTGTAGTTGAGAGGCTGTCATGTTGTCGAGATCACACGAGTTTAAAATGTTTAGATTAGAACAGTAGTTCTTCACCTAGCGTGTACAACACCTTAAACCTGGGGGTACTAGACATGATGGAAGCTCGGTAGCTGAGCGGGTTAGAGCGTCGTTACTTGCGGCGAAGGTCGAAGTGAGGGCGGTTCGAATCCTGCCACCGGCGAAGTTGAACCAAGGGCTTGGTTCATTAAATTCCACGCTACAAAAGCTCTCTGTGAGGGGCACCGTCCTAGCCTCCTGATAGGGGGGAGTGTGTAACGTTAAACCATATCACGAGATATGATAGTGTAATGGTACTGTGTATTTATCATGAAGGCAAAATGCGCATATATTGTATCCCACTAATTGACATTTTTAATTTGAAATAAATGACCTTGGTTCAGTAATTGAATATATCTAATAAATTCTCAGCAAGGGTTGCATCACGAATCGTTTTCGTGAGTTTGAATTCTATTTATATTGGATGGGGTATGAGAAACTTTATTCTGAGATATCAACCGATACGGGCACTGATAAAAGTTAAAAAACATTGGATTAGAGAGTTGGCTTTAGATTTTGGCTTCTCTTTAGTGGTGTGCGTTCGAGTCCCCGTCTAGATTGTGAATGGTTGAATCAATGAGTATGGAATGAAGGAGACTGCAAGAGACCATAATACCTACACTAGGTAGTTCCATTCCATGACCACCTGTCATCCCCATCCATAAAGCTGTCTAACCTTTTCTTAAAACAACCGGTAGTTTCAGCGCTCACTACTACACGGTGAGTAGTTTGAGTTTGGGTGTGTATCCTTGAGTTGATGATGGGATTTGATATGTAGATGCTTGTGATGAACACCTAAGCAAGATGCTGTAATGATTGTAATTTATTTTATATTATTTGTTTTTGTTTTGTTATCATTTGTCTGATTCTCATTTATTATTAGTTATATGTCTAATTATTATTTACTATTTACCTGTTTGTTTATTATTTAATTATACCTATGCATTTATTTATGTATTTTATTTGTTATTTACATTATTATAGTTTTTATTCATTTATTATTATGTTTTTTTTTCGCATCCGACCTAGATATGGACCAAAAGGTCTACTGTCGGCATGCTCCGCCTTTGTAATCCTTTGTGTCTGTATTTGTAATGGCGATGGCTACTAAGTAGTGGCTGTAGGTAAATAAGTTTGTTTTCTCTTGTTTGAGGGGAAAAGAGTCGTTTTGTGAACATGTGTGAGAGTCCACATTCTCTCTCTCTCTCTCTCTCTTTCTCTCCTGCCCTCTTTCTCCCTGCCATCTATTTCTTCCCCCTTACTCTCTTCTTTTCTCTTTCCCTCTCTCTTTCTCTCTCCCTGCCATCTGTTTCTTTCCCCCTCCCTCCCTCTCCCCCCTCCCCCCTCCCTCCCTCTCTCCCCCCCCCTCCCCCTCTCTCCCTCCCTCTCTCCCTCCCTCTCTCCCTCCCTCTCTCCCTCTCTCCCTCCCTCTCTCCCTCCCTCTCTCCCTCTCTCTCTCCCCCCTCTCTCTCTCTCTCTCTCTCTCTCTCTCTCTCTCTCTCTCTCTCTCTCTCTCTCTCTCTCTCTCTCTCTCTCTCTCTCTCTCTCTCTCTCTCTCTCTCTCTCTCTCTCTCCCCTCTCTCTCTCTCTCTCTCTCTCTCTCTCTCTCTCTCTCTCTCTCTCTCTCTCTCTCTCTCTCTCTCTCTCTCCCTCTCTCCCTCTCCCTCTCTCTCTCCCTCCCTCCCCCTTTCTCTCTCTCTCCTGTGATCCTAGTGTGGTCTGTAGGGGTAGTAATGTTACGAGATTTTTGTTCATGTGTCAGAGCTATATTTATGTTGTGTTTTTGTAAGAATTGTTGCAGTTTTGCACGTTTGCTGTACTGTATATGTTTATTTGTAGGTTGTGTTTGCCTTGTGTAAGGATATCTTTCAGCTGAGTTTGTGTGTGTGTGCGTGCGTGCGTGCGTGTGTGTGCAGAGATGAAAGCAGTTGTGCATTTAAGGGCACGTGGAGTCGCCTGGCTTTGTTCTCTTGTTGTCAGCTTACAGAATATATAGAAGGCTGGGCGCCCCAGAACAAACAAGGATGATGCGGGCAAGGTCATCATATTACGACAGCAGGGGAGGATACGTAGTAACGGGAATATATTGGACAAATCTAAGTTTAATAATGAAATAGGCAAGGACTAGGTTACTGATAGGGTGGTTAATGAATGGAATAGACTTGGTAATCATTTAGTGAGCGTTGAAGCAGTTTGTAGTTTTAAGAGAATATTAGATAACTTTATGGATACGGGTGATAGGTCATGAACATAGAACTGTCAAGTGTAGGTCTTATGGTCCCCTGCAGTTCCTCCCCTCCCCCCATTTTTATGTTCTTAACTAAAAAGGAAAATGGAATGGAATGGAATGGAAGGAGGTTGAAGTGTTGTGAAAGAACGAGACCGTTGGGGTCGTTCCGGAGACCAGGTACCGGCCCCTGGGGAACTCACTCTGCGCATTGGTCGGAAAGGCTGTTCCACTCCAGGGCCGCTGTGCCCGTGGGGATCCGTCTTCCCTCCAGCGTTGATGTCGATTCTTGAAGGCGTTGCTTGTGTGTATGTGTAATATGTGTGTGTATACAAACACACACACACACACACACACACACACACATACACATAGTGTGTGCAAACACAACACAATTTAAGAACAAACTTGATCTTGCGAGATACAAAAACGGGTGACCACGAGCATAGCCCCCCTTCCCGTATAATACAACTAGGTAAATACACACACACACACACACACACACACACACACACACACACACACACACACACACACACACACACACACACACACGACTCGGTGGCGCGGTTGGTAGAGCACTGGACTGCCAGCACGGTGGCGCCCGCAGTATCTGGCTCTAATCCTGCCCAGGGCCGGAATTATTTCGGTATCGCTGCGCTTCGGGTCGTTACTCTGACTCTCGTGGGCGGGGAGTTGGGTGTGTGTGTGTGTGTGTGTAAGGTCATAGCATTACCCATTGATCGGTCATACGAGCTCTGAGCTCTCTTCCGGGAGGGAAATAGCTATCGATCACGGGTCCAACACGTGATCCAAAGACCAAGGTGAATACACACACGCACACATGTTTATATGAAGGTGGAGGAGGTAGACGAGGATTAAATGGGAGAATTTTTATGTTTTATTGTTTCTAGCCTCTGGTTCTCGATCACAAAGCTGTCAACTCAAGTAAAATAATGTTTACAGTACACAGTCGGGTCACTCTTGGGACGCCTATGAGACCTTAGTACCTGAATGATTATTTGTGATGTTTATTTTCTTTAATTATTAACGAGGTTGAGAATTTTGCTTCTCTGTGGTTAATGTTATCATTAGTATTGATGTAAGGGGCTTCCATTGTCTTCGTCAATATTTTTGTGGATTCGTTTTTAGTATAATTGTCTTGTCCCAGTCTGAAAGGTGGTCATGTTTGTCCATTTTTATTTAATTTTCGTTTTCATTAATCTGCTTTTTGAGACCACGACCCGATTCTCCAAAAATATGATAAAGAGCAGCTTTTACAAGGTAGTTTGTAAAAAAAAAAAAAAAAAAAAAAAATTGTGAACAATACTTACAGCACCATCACCTGTTAGTACCATTTTACACACACACACACACACACACACACACACACATGTATGTATGTATGTGTATGTATCAGGCGATGGAGATCCCATTCTCTGTAGTGCACGCATATCCTACTTCCGCTTCCTGTAGCTAAATGAAAGTGCCCTACGGCCTTCGGCGTAGCGAGGTCAGAAAAGGTCATCATCGGCTTGGCGAAGGGATTAAGCGGTTGATCCCGTTGTGATCGAGTGAGAAGGACAAATGAACAAGATAGAATAAATGGATTGAAGCGTTGGTTCTGTGGTTCGAGTCCTGGGTGCTGGAGGTCACTCCCATGCTGCGGTGAAAGGTGGGAGGGAAGGAGAGGGAGGGAGGATGGGTGGGAGGGAGAGAGAGAGTGGGTGGATGGGATGGGATGAGAAGAAACGGCAGAGGAAGATGAAAAGGAGGCGTGGGAGAAGAGGAGGAAGAGGTAAATGAATAAAAAAAAAGGAAGAGGAAGAGGGAGGAGGAGAGGTGATAGAGGTAGCAGGGACGGACATCGTGGTGATGAGTGAAGTGAATCGTAGAAGTGGTGTAAGTAATGATGGAGGATAAGGTATAGGCGAAGATGGTGGTGATGAAGGAAAGGGAAGAGGAGTAGGAGGAGGTGATGATGGTGTCGTCGGGTGAGTCAGTGAGTGAGTCAGTGAGTCAGTGAGGTTGGGGAAAGGTGTGGGAATGAGTCGTCGGTTGTACTGTTTGGGTTTTGTGGTCGACTTAGGCCCCGACCCCAGACCGGCCCGGCGCGGCCGTTTCGACGCTATCTCCTTACAAGTACATTATCTCTGCCCTAATTGATTTTTTTTCTTCTCCTTTCCCTCCCATTTCCTCCCGGCCGCAACCTGATACAGTTTCGGTGTACTTGGCAGACGCGCACAGTCGCTTACGAAAGTGTCGTAATTTTTCCTGGTCCTTTCTCTAGGGTTTCCTGTCCTGACGTTTGCGATACGGTTTATCTCTTGCTCGCCTCTGGGGCTCTGGGGATCTGGGGCGGATCTGGAGGCACCCCCCCAGGGGGTTCCTGGCTTGGCCCCGGACGGACACACAACAACTATGCATTGTTTTTCTTCTTGATACCAGATGGCTCGTTTGGAGGAGGAGAAGAAGGAGAAGGAGAAGGAGGAGGAGGAGACGGAAGAGGAGGAGGAGGAGATGGAGGAGGAGGAGGAGGAGGAGAAGGAGGAGGAGGAGAAGAAGGAGGAGAAGGAGAAGAAGAAGAAGAAGAAGAAGAAGAAGGAGGAGGAGGAGATGGAGGAGGAGAAGGGATGAGAGGGCATGGGTGGAAATGAAGGGAACGAAATAAAGGAAAGGGAAGAGAAAGGGATAATGAAGGGAATGGGGAGGTGGAGTGCTAAGGGGAAGGGCAAGAAGGGAAGGGAAGGAAAGAGTATGTAGTTGAGCCTTAGTGGTCCACTGCAGGATCGCCCTGTCCCTTGAGAGATTGATACAGCCTCTCTACGGTGGCTTCATCCGACTTGGTAAGGTTGACAACGCGGCGTTTAATTGCAATTGGATAGGATAGTGGTAGCAGTAGTGTTAGTTCATCTTCTATCGCCTAGTTGCCCTGTTTTCTTAACTGTAGTTTAATAAACACAAACAGCCTCGTTAGGGCCAGTAGGCCTGCTGTCGTTTGTTCTTCCTTTGTGTTCCTTTGTGTTGTTTGCATGGTGAAGGGTGCGTGTAATTTTTTTTTGGTGTGGGGGGGAAAGAAAAAAAGGGGGGGGGAAGGGGAGGGAGATAGGGATTAGGGACCGGGATGGGATCGTGATGGGAACGGGCTTTGGTTAGGGTCAAAGGGGAGGGGAGGGGAAATTAGGGAAATGGTGAGGAAGATAACGGCTGTGGGGGGTGGGGAGGGGGGAAGGATCAGAAGGGAAGGGTGAGTGAGGGGTGAAATGAGGATTTGGAGGGTTTAGGGGGGGAGGGGAGAAGGGGTGAAAGGAAATGGTGACCGTGGGAGAAGGACGAGAGTATTGAGGACTGGACAGAGTGAGAGTTGAGGTTACAGGAGAGGGACAGGGAGAGGAAGGAAGGGAAGAAGGGGGAAGGGTGAAAGTGAGAGGGGCAGGGAGAGGAAGAGGAAGGGAGGGAAAAGGGTGAAGGGTGAAAGTGAGAGGGACAGGGAGAGGAAGGAAGGGGAAAGGGGGAAGGGTGAAAGTGAGAGGGGCAGGGAGAGGAAGGGAGGAAAAGGGAGAGGGATGAAAATGAGGGTTAAGGAGAAGGGAGGGGTAGGGAAGTGTGACGGGGAGTTGGGAGGGAGAGTGGGAAGTGAGGGGGGAGTTAGGAGGGAGTATGGGACGTGTGGAGGGGAGTTGGGAGGGAGAGTGGGAAGTGTGGGGGGAGTTGGGAGGGAGGATGGGAAGTATGGAGGGGAGTAGATATAAGAATGTAAGAATGTAGGAGACTGCAAGAGATCATAAGGCCTATACTAGGCAGTTCCATACCCATCACATGCCATCTCCATCCACAAAGTTGTCTAATCTCTTAAGACAACACTAACTACGTGGTTACTAAGTCTACTCTATTCGTTAACCATTCTGGGAGGAAGAGAATGGGGTCTGTAGTAGTAGTAGTAGTAGCAGTAGTAGTAGTAGTAGTAGTAGTAGTGGTGGTGGTGGTCGTGGTGGTAGTGTTGTGTACAGTGGACAGACATCAAAACTGATTGGGCGTCCTCCGCCCCATATATGTTGTGTTTCTCTCGTGCGCTGCCAATACTGTGTACTCTATGAGGAAATGTGTGACTGTATGTGAATATTGTGATTCACCATGGTCTTGGATCACGTGTTCAACTCGTGGTCGACAGCTGTTACCCTCCCGGATGAGAGCTCATATATACCCGATCAATGGGTAATGCTGCGACCTCGCGCGCGCGCGCACACACACACACACACACACACACACACACACACACACACACACACACACACACAAAACTCCATGCCCACGAGAGTTGGAGTGCCGGTACGCAGTGCAGTAATACTGAAATTATTTCAGCCCTGGGCGGGGATCAAACTCGGACGCTTGATTAACGGACGCGAACGGTACCACTACGTTGTCGAGCCGTGGATACGTTTTGTTGTATTGCAGAACCATTTTCTATGGGGTCTCGATCACTGAAGTCAAATTTCAGTCAGGGGTCCGTCCGCTGAAATGAATCGGATTGCTTCTCCCTAGTCGGGAGAGATAGCAATAGAGGTACAATTATTTTAGGAGGTGCCAATATAAGAGGGAGGGAGGAGGGTGGAGGGGAGTGGAATATATAGGAAATGGAATGGGTGGGAGTGGTTTCTATGCCTTTTTCTTTTTGGCTACCCCCCATGTAAGGGGGAAAAAGCCTTTGGTATATGTATGTATGTATTGAATACATCTGGATTCAGGCTGCTTGTAAGTGTATGGGCGTGTGGATTCGGGCAAAAGGAGCATAACAGGGACTGTGCGACATGACGTCACCGAAAGATTCTGGAAACCAATTCCTCCGAAGATGACGATACTGCGACGGGAACATTTTGCTCCAGTGTTCTTATTTTGTTCTGTTGTTCTTACAGTAAATAAACTGAATCCAGGACATGTATTTTGTATTGCTGTAATACTTGTACCTCGATTGGTTGGGGTAACAAGACGTTCGGACCTCATTGTACGATGGGGTGTTACTATGTTGATGGGGTTAATTGGGCTTCTGGTGACAGTAGCCCAGGATTCTTGGGTCCCCAGACAACCCAGGTTGGTAAATAAATAGCCAATAACTGGTTTACGAGTAGAGTGGTTAACGCATGGAATAAGATTAGCGGTAATGGGCATGGAACTGCCAAGTGTAGGCCTTATGGTCTCTTGCAGCCTCCTTCATTCTTATGTAGTAACCATGTAGTGAGCGCTGAAACTCTTGATTTAAGAGAAGATGAGATGGCTTTATGGGTAGAGATGACGGGTGGTAAAAGACACGGAACTGCCTAGTGTAGGCCTTATGGTCTCTTGCGTTCTCCTCCGTTCTCATGTGTGCTTGGCCCAGGGTGATGGGATGGTTTTATGTATCGTATTGTAGTTTACTCTGGAATCTGATCTGCCAGTGTGTTGGTGGCCCGTGGATCATGCTGTGGGTCTTGTTTGGCATATGCTATGTCCCGTGGATCATGCTGTAGGTCGTGTATGGCGTATACTATGTCCCGTGGATCATGCTGTGGGTCGTGTTTGGTGTATGCTATGTCCCGTGGATCATGCTGTAGGTCGTGTTTGGTGTATGATATGCCTCGTGGATCATGCTGTGGGTCGTGTTTGGCGTATGCCATGTCCCGTGGATCATGCTGTGGGTCGTGTTTGGCGTATGCTATGTCTCGTGGATCATGATGTGGGTCGTGTTTGGTGTATGCTATGCCTCGTGGATCATGCTGTGGGTCGTGTTTGGCGTATGCCATGTCCCGTGGATCATGCTGTGGGTCTTGTTTGGCGTATGCTATGTCTCGTGGATCATGCTGTGGGTCGTGTTTGGCGTATGCTATACCTCATGGATTATACTGTGGGTCTTGTTTGGCGTATGCTATGTCTCGTGGATTATGCTGTGGGTCTTGTTTGGTGTATGCTATGCCTCGTGGATTATGCTGTGGGTCTTGTTTGGCGCATGCTATGTCTCGGGTATCATGCTGTAGGTCTTATTTGGCGTATGCTATGCCTCGTGGATTATGCTGTGGGTCTTGTTTTGGTGTATGCTATGCCTCATGGATTATGCTGTGGGTCTTGTTTTGGTGTATGCTATGCCTCGTGGATTATGCTGTGGGTCTTGTTTGGCGTATGCTGCCTCTTGGATTATGCTGTGGGTCTTGTTTGGCGTATGCTATGCCTCGTGGATTATGCTGTGGGTCTTGTTTGGCGTATGCTATGCCTCGTGGATTATGCTGTGGGTCTTGTTTGGCGTATGCTATGCCTTGTGGATTATGCTGTGGGTCTTGTTTGGTGTATGCCATGCCTCGTGGATTATGCTGTGGGTCTTGTTTGGCGTATGCTATGCCTCGTGGATTATGCTGTGGGTCTTGTTTGGCGTATGCTGTCTCGTGGATTATGCTGTGGGTCGTGTTTGGCGTATGTGTCGTGGATTATGCTGTGGGTCTTGTTTGGCGTATGCTATGCCTCGTGGATTATGCTGTGGGTCTTCTTTGGCGTATGCTATGCCTTGTGGATTATGCTGTGGGTCTTGTTTGGTGTATGCCATGCCTCGTGGATTATGCTGTGGGTCTTGTTTGGCGTATGCTGTGTCTCGTGGATTATGCTGTGGGTCTTGTTTGGCGTATGCTGTCTCGTGGATTATGCTGTGGGTCGTGTTTGGCGTATGTGTCGTGGATTATGCTGTGGGTCTTGTTTGGTGTATGCTTTGTCTCGTGGATCATGCTGTGGGTCGTGTTTGGCGTATGCTATGTCTCGTGGATCATGCTGTGGGTCTTGTTTGGCGTATGCTATGTCTCATGGATCATGCTGTGGATCGTGTTTGGCGTATGCTATGCCTCGTGGATTATGCTGTGGGTCTTGTTTGGTGTATGCTTTGTCTCGTGGATCATGCTGTGGGTCGTGTTTGGCGTATGCTATGTCTCATGGATCATGCTGTAGGTCGCAGGTAAGCACATTGTTAATCCCCCACCGTGTTTTTTTTTTATATATATTTTTATATATATATTTTTTTTCAAGTAAAGTGTGTGGGGGAAGAGGCTTTATTTAGTACGTTTCCCTAGTTACACCGTCCTTATCAAGTACAAAGTCGTGATGCGTATACATACACCCAAGGCTTTTTCCCCCTTACAAGCGAGGTAGCCAAAAAAAACAAAGGCATAAAATCCACTCCCACCCATTCCATCCCCATCACACTCCACTCCCATCCACCCCCTCCCCCCTTCTTATCTTGACTCCTCCTGGCTGACGGGTCCTCCCTGCATCTCGCCCACTGCCCTGGGGGGAGGGGGGGGGCAGCGGGTAGGTTATTGGGGCCGAAGAGAGGTGAGCAGAGAGATCAGTTGTCTGAATGCAGGACGTTTGACCGCTGGCGATGAGAAAAAAAGACGAGAAAATAAGGTGAGGGAGAATTTATGTTTTCCCAATCCCAATATTTTTTTTTTCGTATAGTTTGTGGTGTTTTTTTTTTCGTAAATTTTGTTTTCCTGACCCAAAAGTTTCTTTTATAGTTTCTTTGTGGTTTTTCATAACTTTTGTTTTCCTAACACAATTTTTTCTATTATATGTATTTTTTTTCTTCATAAATTAGGCGAACTTAACCTAACCTCACCTCACCTCACCTCACCTCGTCAGCTACTTTGGATATATCTGGCGCACTGCTTTGGTGTCAGAAAAACTAAAGTGATATCCGTTTGTGTATGTGGTCTGTGGGTGTTGTCTGTGTGCAGCTGGTGGGGGAAAGGAGGGAGGAAGGGAGATTTGGACTTGAGGAAGGGAGCGGGGAGGGAGGGAAGGAGATAATGAGGGAGTGGAAGGACTGAAGAGGGAGGAGGAGGAGGTGGAAGAGGAAGAGGAAGGACGGGGAGAGAGGGAGAGGATGGGACTGGAAAGGGAAATGTGACTTGAGGGTAGGGAAGGAGGAGGAGGAGGTGGAGGAAGAGGAGGAGGAAGAGGAAGGACGGGGAGAAAGGGAGAGGATGGGACTGGAAAGGGAAATGTGACTTGAGGGGAGGGAAGGAGGAGGAAGAGGAGGAGGAGGAGGTGGAAACAACAGGAAATGCCAAAGTTATCTGTAAAAAGCTGCAGCTGATACTTGGGATCTCGATGGCGAAGTTGGTGGTGTTCAGGAATTTCCAAACTGGGGCATACGAAGCTTCTCTCCCCCCCTCCCCCCCTCTCCCGACAAAAAAGGGGGGAGGGGAGAAGGTGCGTGAGGGACGTTCCAGGGAGTGCATCCGCCATATTTCACCTAATCCCCCCCCCCTCTCTCTCTATCTCTCTCTCTCTCTCTCTCTCTCTCTCTCTCTCTCTCTCTCTCTCTCTCTCTCTCTCTCTCTCTCTCTCTCTCTCTCTCTCTCTCTCTCTCTCTCTCCCTCCCTCTCTCTCCCTCTCTCCTCTATCCATCTCCCTCTCTTCTTTATCACCCCTCTCCCCCATCTCTCTCTCTCCTGCGTGTGTGTGTGCGTGTGTGCGTGTGTGCGTGTGTGTGTGTGTGTGTGTGTGTGTGTGTGTGTGTCTTATTCTATGTTTCATTTGTTTGTATTTTCTGCATCGACGTAGCGGTGAACCGTAAAGAAAAATAGAATATTGAAGATGAATACTGTTTGGAATAAAATCAAAGTATTCGTTCAAGCACGTGTTTCATGCACGTGGTCGGCACGTGCACGTACTGCTCTGGGTGCCGTGACTTGCTCCGTGTCCCCTCCCACGTGATGTAGTTACGTGAACGTGATACATGCGCAACGTACTCAGACAATATACGTGTAAGTGATCATCAATCGTCTTTGCACGTGTGTGTGTGTGTGGGTATGTTTGTGTGTGTGTGTTTGTGCGTGTGCGTGCGTGTATATGTGTGATTGTGTGTGTGTGTGCGTTTGTGCGTCTGTGGGTGTGGATGCTTGTGTGTGTGTGTGTGTGTATGTGGTTGTGCGTGTGTGTTTGCGTCTGTGGGTGGGTGTGCGTATGTGTTTGTGCGTGCGTGTATATGTGTGCATATGTGTGTGTGCGTTTGTGTGTGTGTGTTTGTGCGTGCGTGCGTGTGTTTGTGCGTATACTCGTTTATGTGTTTGTGTATGTGTGTTTGTGCTTGCTTGCGTGTGTGTGTGTGCGCGCGCGCGTGTGTTTCTGATGTAAATGTGTGTGTGTGTATGTTTCTGTATACTTTGATTTTCATAATTTTTTCCAATTGTATTAACGCATCAACAACAAAATGTATGTGTATTTTTCGATAAAGCGTTTTATTTACGCATTATGATGCACTCCCGACGTGCATAGACATAAGGTAGCATGATTATGCTGCTGTAGCATTAGGATTCAATTACCACGTAGCAATCACGTGACGTGATTTTCACGTACCTCCGGTATTCAACAGCATGGCTTCATCACGTGGTGAACATGTCCACGTAGCCTGGGGTGACGTGGTGGTTACGTGATACGTGGGTCCATGTGGGGGCGTTGCAAGAGGCGTGTGATGTGATAAAGGTATCATGGCAATCATGGCAAGCAGGCAACATACATTATGTTTGGGGCCGTGTTGCGCTCTCTCTCTCTCTCTCTCTCTCTCTCTCTCTCTCTCTCTCTCTCTCTCTCTCTCTCTCTCTCTCTCTCTCTCTCTCTCTCTCTCTCCATCCTCTCTCTCCTCTCTCTCACTCCCCTCTTTCCTTTCTCCCTCCTCTCCTTCCCTCCCTCCCTCCCTCCTTCCTCTCCCTCCCTCCCTCCCTCCTTCCTCTCCCTCCCTCCCTCCCTCCCTCCTTCCTCTCCCTCCCTCCCTCCCTCCCTCCCTCCCTCCTTCCTTCCTCTCCCTCCCTCCTCTCCCGCCCTTCTCTCTCTCTCTCTCTCTCTCTCTCTCTCCTTCCTGATTGGTTGCTTCGTCAGCTGTGTGATGACGTGTCCTTACGTGATTGGTTGGCTGCTTAGCCTGCTTTTGTTTCTTTGCTTGACGCAATGGAAAGCCATGTGTAGCCTGATTGGGATCGCGTGGCGGGGTGGTGGGTTATGCTCGTGGGTCCCCGTGCGTCACGTGAAGATAGTTATGCCCCTCCCCCCCTCCTGTCATGTGGTCACGTAAGCCAGAATAGAACGCGTAGAGGATGTAACCAAACGGACGACAGTGTGTCAGTTTAGTTTTTGGTTGCGGATTTTGTACGGTTGGGTCCGCCTTATGCGACGCTGTTGCGGGTCTCAGAGGTTGTGTAGTACTTGGCAGTGGAATCAACTGGTACCTGGCGACTTTATTCAGTTGTTTGGTTCCGAACCCCCCACACTCCCCACAACACTTCAAACTCACACCACACTCCCTCCTTAACTCCCTCCAGCCCACTCCCTCACCTCCCCAATCCCTCACCTCCCGTATGGCGTTTGCCAGAATAAAACGAATCAATTTCGTTTTCTCGCCGAGTTTGATTTGGGTTCTGTGCTATTCTCGTTATTACCATGGTCGTGATATTATCACGTGATTAATGACGTCACGTGGTCACGTGTGACTACGTGGTGGCGTGTTGGGCTCGGGACTGCTCCCCCCCCTCTCTCTCTCTCTCTCTCTCTCTCTCTCTCTCTCTCTCTCTCTCTCTCTCTCTCTCTCTCTCTCTCTCTCTCTCTCTCTCTCTCTCTCTCTCTCTCTCTCTCTCTTAATGAATCGCCACGTGATTGTTCACGTGGTGACGAATAGTGGCGGCCGACAACGAGGCGGCGGCGTTGGGCGGATGGCGCCGCCCGATGACGTCATTGCCAAGCAATGCCTTCCGCTGCTGTAGCCCCCTCCTATCCACTCCCCCCCTACTCACTCCCACCTCCTCCAATACTCCCCATCCTCACTCCCACTCCTATACGCCCCCTCCTCACTCCCGTCCTCACTCCCCTCTTCAGTCACCTCATCACTCCCTCTCCTCACTCCCCTCTTCACCCCTCTCCTCACTCCCATCTCCCATACTCCCCCGTCCTCACTCCCCTCTCCTCACTCCCCTCCTCACTACCATCTCCACCTATACTCCCACCTCCTATACTCCCCCTCCTAACTCCCCTCCTCACTCTCTGTCCTCACTCCCTTTCCTCACGCCCTCTCCTCACTCCCCTTCCTCACTCCCCTTCCTCACTCCCCTTCCTCACTCCCCTCCTCACTCCCCTTCCCCACGCCCTCTCCTCACTTCCCCACCTCTTCACTACCCTCCTCACTCCCCACCTCAATCCTCTCCTCACGCCCCCTCCTCACTTCCCCAGCTCTTCACTCCCCTCCTCGCTCCCACTCCCTATACTCCCCCTCCTCACTCCCCCTCCTCACTCCCCCGTCCTCACTCCCCCCGTCCTCATTACCCCCTCACTCCCTCTCCTCACTCCCCTCCTCACTTCTCTTCTTCCTCTCTTCACGCCCCTCCTCTGCCCCCCACACCCCGCCTCACTCCCGCTCCTCACTCCCCTCATCGCTCCACCCTCACTCACCCTCCTCACTCCCCTAATCTTCAACCTCTCCTCCCCTTTTCTCTCATTTCCCCCGTCTCCCTCTCCCTCCTCCTCTTTTCCTTTACTCCCTCTCTCTCCTCTCCTTCCTCTCCCTCCTCTCCCTCCTCTCCCTCCTCTTGTCCCTCTCCTCCCTCCCCTTTTCCTTTACTTCCTCTCCTTCCTCTCCCTCCTCTCCCTCCTCTCCCTCCTCTCCCTTCTCTCCTTCCTCTTGTCCCTCTCCTCCCTCCTCTTTTCCTTTACTCCCTTTCCCTCCTCTCCTTACTCTCCCTCCTCTCCTTCTTCTCCCTCCTCTCCTTCCTCTCCTTACTCTCCCTCCTCTCCTTACTCTCCCTCCTCTCCTTCCTCTTGTCCCTCTCTTTCCTCCTCTTTTCCTTTACTCCCTCTCCCTCCTCTCCTTCCTCTCCCTCCTCTCCTTCCTCTCCTCCCTCTCCTGCCTCTCCTGCCTCTCCTTCCTCTCCTCCCTCTCCTCCCTCCTCATCCTCTCCCCGTCCTCTCCCCCCTTTCTGTCCTCTCTTTGTCCTCTCCTCCCTCCCAGTCCATTTCTCCCTCTCCTCTTTCCTCCCTCTTCGTCCTCTACTCCCTCCCCGTCCTCTTCTCCCTATACTGTCCTCTCTCCCCTCCTCCCTCTTTCTCCTCCTCCCTCCGCTCCCCTCCCCCTTCCCCCTTCGTCCCTCCCCTCCCTCCTTCACCTCTTCCCTCCTTCACCCCCTCCCTCCTTCACCCCCTCCCTCCTTCCCCCCTCCCTCCTTCACCTCTTCCTCCCCTCTCTTCTCCTTCCTTCTCCTCCCCAATTCTCCCTCTCTCCTTCCTGTAATCCCTCTTCCTCCTTTACTCCACCTCCCTCCCCCTTCCCTCTCCCCCTTCCCTCTCCCCCTTCCCCCTCCCCCCGTCCCCCTCCCCCCGTCCCCCTCCCCCCTTCCTTCTCCCCCCCTTCCTCTTTCCTTTCTTCTTTTCCCGTCTTTCCTCCGGAAAAGCGTATTTGTACAGTGACTCCACACAGTACTCCCTCACTCCCCCGAGACTTCCTCCTCACTCCTCACCTCGCCACTCTATACTCCCTCACTCCCCCAAGACTCCCTTATCACTACTCACATCGTCACTCTCTACTCCCTCACTCCTAAGCCCCTCTCTTCCCCTTCCCTTCCCTTCCCTTCCCTTCTCCTCTGACCCTCATTCTCCTCCCACTCTTCCGTTGTACTCCCTCACCAGTTACTCCCTCATTACATTCCCATGCACCTACTCCCTCATCGTCATCCCTCCCTCACTCCCCTCACTCCCGTCACTCCCCTCAGTCCATTTCTCTCCCCCCCCTCACCCAGTACTCGCTCAGTTACTTCATCGTTACTCACTCCCACACACCCTCGTGGTCCCAGTACTCCCTCATCGTCGTTCCCAACCTCCTCCTTCCTCGCTCCTCCTTCCTCGCTCCTCCTTCCTCGCTCCTCCTTCCTCGCTCCTTACTTTCAGCCTTTCTGTCACCTCTCTCCTTCTTCCTATCTCTCTTCTTCCCCTCTCTTCCCCTTTCCTCACTCCCTCCTACCCCCTCTCCTCACTCTTCCCCTCTCCCATCTCCCCCCTCCCCCTCTCATTCCTCCCTCTACCCTCTCCCTTCCCTTAATCCTCTCTTTTCCGTACTCCCTCTCCCCCCCCTCTCCTCCCTTCTCTCCCTCGAAAATCCGTATTATTATGTTATTAATACATATTCCGGCACACACACACACACACACACACACACACACACACACACACACACACACACACACACACACACACACACACACACACACACACACACACACACACACACACACACACACACACACACACACACACACACGTACGTCTTCTGTGCTGCCTTGAACCAGTTTTCTTTTGCACCCACTCCCCTTCTCCCCCCCACCCCCTCCAGCTCTCACTCCCCTCCTTCCCCTCCCCACTCAACACCTCTCTCTTGTGTCGGCCTTGGAGGAAGAGCTGATCACATCGTGGGACAGTAAGGTCTTTTGTTGTGGAGTCTCTGGAAACGTGGAGTTCCGATTTCTTCTGTGTATACAACAAGTTTCTTACGTTTTTCAGTCTGCTTGCACCCCCCTTCCCCCACAATTCCTTACCCCCCTTCCTCCCTTTCCCCCCATCCTCTCTCCCTCTCTCCCTCGCCCTCCCCCTTTCCCCGTCCCTCCCTTTCCTCTCCCTTTCCCTCTCTGTTTCCCTCTCCCCCTCCACATCCCTTTCCTCCTCCCCGTCTCTTTCCCACCCCTCCCTTTCCCCCTCCCTCTCCCTCTCTTTCCCTCTCCATCTCCCTCTCTTTCCCTCTCCTTCCCTTTCCTTCCACGTTTCCTTCTCTCTACCTTTCCCTCTCCCTCTCCCTCTCCATTTCCCCTCCCTCCTCCCTTTTCACTCTCGTCCCCCCTCCTCTCCACTCTCCCCTCCGCTCTCTCCCCTCATCTCCCAGACGTTTTCCTTTTTCTGCTCTCTCTCTCTCTCTCTCTCTCTCTCTCTCTCTCTCTCTCTCTCTCTCTCTCTCTCTCTCTCTCTCTCTCTCTCTCTCTCCCCCTCCCTCCCTCCCTCCCTCTCCCCCTCCCTCCCTCCCTCTCCCCCTCCCTCCCTCTCTCCCTTACCTCTCTCCCAGTCTTCGTTTCTCCTGGCCCCCCTCCCCTCTGCCGATTCCCCCCCCCGCCTCTACCCCCACTTAGTCGCCTCCCCCCTTAGTAACTTTCACCCCCTTAATCGCCTCCCCCCTTTAATCGCCCCCCACACCAATTCCCCTTCCTAGCATTCCTGCCACCCTTGATTCCCCCCCCCCGCTACCCCCCCCACTTTCCAGGTTTTTCCTGTGACTTCCTTACCAGTCTCCTTTCCAGCAACTTTCCCCCCCACCCCCCCGGTTCCCCCCCAGCTCCCCACCCCCCTCTCGGTTTCCAATCCCCATTTCCCATCTTCAGGTGGTAATGGACATGGAATTGCCTATTGTAGGCCTCATGGTCTCTAGCAGTCTTCTTCATTCTTATGTTCTTCCTCAGCTGTCTTCCCCAGCTGTCTTCCCCATTTCCCATCTTCCCCAGCTGTCTTCTCCAGCTGTCTTCTTCATTTCCCATCTACCCCAGCTCCCTTCCATATTTCCCATCTACCCCAGCTCTTTCCAGCTGTCTTCTTCCAGCTGTCTTTTCAAGCTGTCTTCTCCCAGCTGTCTTCCCCATTTCCCGTCTTTTCCAGCTGTCTTGCCCAGCTGTCTTCTCCAGCTGTCTTCTTCATTTCCCATCTACCCCAGCTCTTTCCAGCTGTCTTCTTCCAGATGTCTTTCCAAGCTGTCTTCTCCCAGCTGTCCTCTCCAGCTGTCTTCCCCATTTCCCATCTTCTCCCAGCTCTTTCCCAGCTGTCTTCTTCCAGATGTCTTTCCAAGCTGTCTTCTCCCAGCTGTCTTCTCCAGCTGTTTTCCTCCGTCATTTCTCTTTTATCTTTTTGGTCCCTTTCTCTCACCCTTCCTTCCAACACCTCCACAGCTAACTGCCTCCCCCTCTTCCCCCTCCCCTCCTTCCTCCCCCTCTTCCCCCTCCCCTCCTTCCTCCCCCCCTTTCCTCTCCTTCTCCTCCCCCCGCTCCCACTCTTCCCTACAATCCCCTCTTCTCATCTGTACGTGGTCCCCAGATTTATTCTCTCATTAGCATTTTCCTTCCCAGATTTCCTCCCCAGAATTCCTACCCCTACTCACCCCAGCCCATCCCTCCCAGTGTTAACTTCCTCAGTTTCCCCTCCTCCACCTCTTCTCCACACTCCTCCACTCTCCTCCACCTCTCCTCCACTCTTCTCCATCTTCAGCCTTTCCCCTCTTGACCTCATTAGGCATTTAATTTGTTAATTTTATTCTGATCATCGTCAGACTATTATACTGAGTTGGAGAAAAAGTGAAAATAAAAATCATCTGGTAATGACTAGAACTAAATAATTGAAGTGACAAAAATATCCTTTATCTGGCAACTTATTTTATTGTATTTGTTTATTTATTTATTTTTCTTGGGGGGAGGGTATTGATTGAATTTTGCCTCATTTGGCAACTTGGGTAGTTGAACGTGGCTGCCGGCAGGCGATTTTATTCACCAGGTGACGCATCTCGCCATCTTTCCACTCTTGATCGTGATACCAAGACGTGGCGTTGGTTTGATGCTTTGAGTGCCTGACTTAGGCTCGCAAAAAGTTCTCGCGTTCATTCTTCCTGGTGGAGTACCTAGTCTTCAGGGAGGAAATTTTTGTTTAGAAAAAACAAAAAAACAAAAACAAGATACAGTAGAACAAGCTCCTGCTCAACAACCACTGCACTCTTCACAAGAACAGTTTTATTGCTGCCTTTGCAATATAATGAGAGAGGAGTGAGCGTTCCCGAGTCCGCCACATTGCCTCCCCCAAAGGCATCTGGGAAGAACGGCGACATGACGTCACATCCTGTCTGGCGCGTCGTTCGCATCTGGAGGAGAAAACGAGAAATATTACATGTCGCTTACCGTTGGTTTTTGTCTGTGTGTGTGTGTGTGTGTGTGTGTGTGTGTGTGTGTGTGTGTGTGTGTTTATTTGTGTGTTTATTTGTGTCCATTCTCGTCTTTGTTCGTATTCAGACGTAGGATGTCTAAAGGGGGCTTTTAGAACGATTATGGTTTGATAAACAAGAACCTTTCTCAGACGTCTTTGATCATCGTGGAAGGAAACTGACGTCAGAAGTAAAGGCATTGTAACGTGTTTCCTCCCCTGACGTTCAGGGAACGGTGGTGTAACGGCGGGATTTCCCAAAGGTGGAGGGCGACCTTTGAGCACTGGGGGGGACGTTCTGGAATACGGTTCTTCGACACGCGATGGTTGGGGGGTGGGGGGGGAGTGGCCGTGACTAAATGCAGCAGGGGGGAAGAGGCTATTTTTTGGGGGGAAGGGGGAGGGATTAGGCGTGCCCCGGTTACACGGGCCCGCTGACAGACAGACAGACACACACACACACACACACACACACACACACACACACACACACACACACACACACACACACACACACACACACACACACACACACACACACACACACACACACAAACAAGACTGTCCGACAAGCACAGGGAGGCACTGAATAAGTTTGGACAGGACCTAATGCTACACCCACGTCACCGTCACTTCCTCCCACCTAACACCACAACCACCCGCCATGCAACTCGGCATTCTAACAAAATCAAGCCCATCAGAGCGCCGAGGACTGACCAATACAAGAACAGTGCCATTCCATCCATTGTCCGCACAATAAACTCATTATAAATTTTAGACTAAGCATATCACTCTTATAATTACTATATTACTCATAAAAGTACTCAATTGTATTATTGTCAGTGTATCACTGCTATCTCAATAAACCTATTATTATTATTATTATTATTATTATTATTATTATTATTATTATCACACACACACACACACACACACACACACACACACACACACACAGAGAGAGAGAGAGAGAGAGAGAGAGATGGATGGATGGATGGATGGATGGAAGGGAAGTGATCATAAGCAGTAGCTATGGACCTATGAGGGTGGGGGTCGAGAACCCAACCTTACCAACCCTAACCTAACCAAACCAAACCAAACCAAACATAACCAACCTTAACCTAACCTAACCTAACCAAACCTAACCTAACCAAACCCAACTTAGCCCTAACCTAACCTAGGTACCTAACGTACTACCAAAAGATCAATTCCTTAGTACTCGGGCAATGACCAGCGATGTGGGCTTTCACTCCGAAAGCTACTGTGCTCATAAGGATAGGAGATAGTACACTACTACGCACAAGAAAGACCCAGAGATACACTATGTTATTATCTGTGTGTGTGTGTGTGTGTGTGTGTGTGTGTGTGTGTGTGTGTGTGTGTGTGTGTGTGTGTGTGCATGTATGCACGCATACAGAAGAAGTCACTCATGATTCTAAACATGCAGAAAGCGCTCGGTCCATAGTCTATCAATGTTATCCTTTGTGGTTATCCGTGTATGTATGTATGTATGTGTATGTGTATAACACTGTTTCCCTCCCTCCCTCTCTCTTTCTCTCTCTCTTTCTCTCTCTCTCTCTCTCTCTATCTCTCTCTCCCTCCCTCCCTCCCTCCCTCCCTCCCTCCCTCCCTCACCAGGATCCTACTACTTCGTAAAACACAATTCGAAAAGTCGACTCGCTCCTTGAAGACTTGGCTCCACCCACCCTGGCCTTGAGAGAGCAGTCTGCCCGTGCTGGCGTGTACCGTAGGGAGGGTGTGGGGGAGGAGGAGGAGGGGGGGGGTGATGGAACCAAGAGGGAGAAGTTGATCAGTCGTGCCTACTACGGGTACCCGTGGCCCTTGGACGAAAGCGATCCCTTCGTCGGGAGCCTCGAAGCGGCCCCCTCCCGGGCAGCCTCGCCTTAGGGATCCCGGTGCGACCTCGAGACGGGCCGGGAGGGCGGGGGGAGGAAGGCGCCAGGGGGGGAGGGGGAGGGGGAGGGGGGGAAGCAGCGGGGCGGCCGTGCGCAGGAACCGAACGCGGGGGGCCCCTTGTAAGGTGGGTGGGTGAGGGCCGTAGGGGTGTTGGTGGACATGGGTGTGGTGGTAAATAGTATTTAACTGTGGTTAGATGTTCGTAGTGTGGTATTGATAGTGATGGTTGCACTAATGGTGGATATGGCTGTGGTGCTGTGGTAGCGTCGGGGAGAAGGATGTTGATGGTGAATCTGGTGGTGGTATGCGGTGGAAGTGGTGGTAATGGAGGAGGAGGAGGAGGTGGGATGAGTTAGGTGTCTGCTTTTACGGGAAGTCGCGTGGAGAGCTTAGTGTTTCCAGGAAACTAATGTGCGTGAAGTCGGAGGAGGGACGGACGCCTCGGGTAGGCTACCTTTAAGCTCCATCTTCAGCTCACCCTTGGGCCTTTCCCAAGGTCCTCCTCCGTGCTGGACTTCGTAAGAATGGGCAAGAGCCCGATGGAGGAAAACCTCGCGGAAAAAAAGGCACTGTTCACAAGAACGGTTGCCACGCAAAGGACCGAGTAGGGGGGTCGTGCATGGTAGAGGGGAATGGTGATGGCGTGGATTGTGATTGTGCTGAAGGATAGTTGTGACGGTGGGACAGATGATGATAGGAGTGGATAGTGATGGAAGTGGAGTTGTTGTTGTTGGTGGGAGTGGTGGGGTAGGCGGTGGTGGTGGAGGGAGTGGAGGGGTAAGGGGGTGGTGATGGCGTGGATTGTGATTGTGCTGAAGGATAGTTGTGACGGTGGGACAGATGATGATAGGAGTGGATAGTGATGGAAGTGGAATTGTTGTTGTTGGTGGTGGTAGGGTAGGGGGTGGAGGTGGAAGGAGTGGAGGGGTAAGCGGTTGGTGATGGCGTGGATTGTGATTGTGCTGAAGGATAGTTGTGACGGTGGGACAGATGATGATAGGCGTGGATAGTGATGGAAATGGAGTTGTTGTTGTTGGTGGGAGTGGTGGGGTAGGGGGTGGTGGTGGTGGTGGAGGGAGTGGAGGGGTAAGGGGCTGGTGATGGCGTGGATTGTGATTGTGCTGAAGGATAGTTGTGACTGCGGAACAGATGATGATAGGAGTGGATAGTGATGGAAGTGGTTGTTATTGGTGGTGGGAGTGGTGGGGTAGGTGGTGGTGGTGGTGGAGGGATTGGAGGGGTAAGGGGGTGGTGGTGATTGTTTTGACTGAGACTTAAGCGTGTTGTAGTTTCATCTTCGTTGACCCGGCAACCTTGTTAGATTTTGTTTAGGCTAGGGTCAAGGTGCTTTCTCGGGCTCGTAACGAGCTTTAGGAACCCGCTCACAGTAAGTATTTACTAGCAACTTTACAGAAGTACGGAACCCGTTGGTTGATTCCAAGAATCAGACCCACCGAGAGAAGATAGTCTTCACTGTGACGGAAATGTTGATTTTGTTGTCAGTCGATAAGTGACCCAATGAAGGCCGCTGGGAGAGTGACCTTTTGACTGGACGAAGGATTTCTCATTAAGTGGCCAAGGTTAGTGCATGTTCCTGGCGCTTTTTAGTGGTGATAGCACCGAAGGTAGTGTGGTGGGTTGGGGCGTGGGTTGGTCACTCCTTACAGTTGTTTGAAGGTGAGATGGTTGAGTGGGTAAAGTGGTAGAAGGTAAACACGGATTGGATTTCAGGAGCACTATATTGCTGACGTCTTCCGAAGAAGAAGACTTGTAGTCGGGAACGTCTGTAATATATTTGTTGTGTACCTAATCCAACCTGTATTTTCCGAGTGACATTTCACCCCCCCCCATTTTTTTTTATAAAATAAATAATAAATAAATAATAGATAAATAAATAAACAAACTGTGCCCCTCGCTCCTTTGCCCCCCACCCCCCCAGACGCTTTCCCCATGGGGAGCACAAGAAGTAATCATTGTTATTTTATCTGAATAAAATAGACGGGGACCTGAGAGAGGAAGGCCGTCTGTCTGTCTGTTTACAAAGGCCTCGTTCTCCCCCTTATTAGGGGGTGGCCAAGCATAACTTTTGCCGTGGAGGAAGGCCATGCTGGCATCACAAATGAAGTGCACCGTTCACAGGAACGGCTACAGCATTGACGTCGCAATAATGACTACAAAGGACTTAAACCCACTTATAATTGGCCTGGCCGCACAGGGAACACTGTAGCGGTATTCTTGTCCCAGTTGCAAGAGTAGAGTGGAAGTAGGTGTTGATGTTGGTGACGTCATTGTTGTTATTGTTGGTGGTGTTGTCGTTTGCGTGTATGGCGCCTCGTTGGCGCTGTGTTGGAGTGGCCGAGGAAGGTCTGCGTCGCCCGTGGATATGATTTGATTATGTAAGTAATTGTATATACCAACATTCGTGTATGTGATGTGAATACATGCATACAGATACGCAACTCGCTCTCGCTCGCGCGCGCGCGCGCACACACACACACACACACACACACACACACACACACACACACACACACACACACACACACACACACACACACACACACACATTGTTTCCTCACCCGAATAAATTTGTTAGTACCCCACCCCCCAAAAAAAACTAATAATAATAGTAATAACAATGACAATACTACTACTACTACTATTGCTATTACTATTATTGCTACAACTACTATTGGTGCTACTTCTACTGCCACTGGTACTATTATTAGTACTAGTACTCCTAGTTACTACTACTACTGTTACTACTACCAATACTACTACTAATGATAATATGAATTGCGTCGTGATCCCAAAACTGGGTCGTTGTAATGGCCTTAACAGGGCACTCAACAGCAGATTAAAGTCGGTCATAACCAGAATAGAGTCTGTAAGTTGCATTGTCGTCGCGTGCAACAGGTCGCTCTGCAACCAGTCGCGCTCCAACCCGTCGCGCTGCAACCAGTCGCTCTGCAACTTTGGAGAGCTGTCAGGAAATTAGAGTCTATGCAGGAGGATGCCAGGTCGCCACGTGCGTGCGTGCGTGTGTGCGTTCGTGCGTTGGTCAGAGGGTGGGGGGATGGGGGGAGGGGAAGGCTTCCCGTTTTACTAAATTGCGTTTCGTCAAAATACGTATGGCCAAATTGTATTTGGCTAAATTCCTTTAGGTTCGTTTAACGTAAGAGTTACGTGGGCAAATCAGTATGGCGAAATAGGAAAAATTTGGCGAAAAGGGGAATTTGACCAATTAATTTGGCTCAACGGGAATTAGGCAAAATTCAATTTAGCGAAAAGGGGAATTTGATAACTAATTTGGCGAACCAATTTGGCAAAATGCAGTTTGGCGAAAAGGCGAATGATTCAATGCCACAGCAGCAGCAGATGGGCACCTTCTCCTGAATTGGATTTTAACCCGACCTAATTCCCAGGCTGACACCCGATCCATCTCTGCAATCTGTAGGCCTACATTATTTGTTTCATACCCCCAACGTCAAGATTTATTAGTTTTTATATTAATTTTAATCATGATATTTTGTCGGTACTGTTGTTAGTAATATTACCAAAATTGTATTGGTATTAGTGATATGTTACCCTGCTGTGAATGTGCTGTGTCTTGCTGCATTGCGTCCGACCCAGGCAGTGAGCAGGAGACGGGGATCATCCTTTATCCGTGTAGGGGATAGGATGTTACCCGCCCCCCCGTGGGAGGTTGAAGAACTTGACCATTTGACTGACCTCCTACGTCTGTTGTCATTCTTATTCAGAAGCCAGTTGACGCCACCAGATTTGTCGTTTATTGTAATGTCCCAAGCATCGTACTCAACAAGTACGATATAACTGCCAGAAGGAGGAAGGTACGATGGGAACCTAGAAATGCGGCTGAGACCAAACATGATTGCGTTTCGCATAGAAAATAATCTGTGACGTTACTTAGACGACGCAACGATGTTGAGGAATCGTCCAACAGTCGAATTGAATGGCCATCTTCTATGTATGTATATATATTTTTATATATATGTAATATATATATAATATATATATATACACATATATATATACAAATATATATATATATATATTGGTTTACGTCACTGTAACTTTGTTACGGGTTAGCTGGGCTCGAATCCTCGGCTCGTCCACGTTTCAATTTCCAACGGATGCCTCC
The DNA here is from genome assembly GCF_046742065.1 of Oratosquilla oratoria. Taxonomy (NCBI): domain Eukaryota; kingdom Metazoa; phylum Arthropoda; class Malacostraca; order Stomatopoda; family Squillidae; genus Oratosquilla; species Oratosquilla oratoria. The sequence continues at coordinate 33,154,031 of NC_134802.1, forward strand.
TTCGAGCGACTCTCAGTCTCGATTGCGATGGCATGGAATTAAAAGTGATTTGTGGTTGAAAAAGATATTAATTGATCACTGGAACTATTCAGTGTGTATGTGTATATATATATAATATATATATATATATATATATATATATATATGTATAATATATATATATATATATATATATATAATTTTATTTTTATTATTTATATTTTTACGGTCTCGTGTGCCGAAACTCGTGTAGGTCTTGTACGCCATCCCTTCCGGAGGTCGGCGCCCCTCGAGCGTTATCACCTCGCCCGAATTAAAATCACCCGAAGGCGTCTCCAATGGGCGGGCGCCGCCGCCGCCGCCGTCGTCGTCGTCGTCAAGAGGTCCAGTCACTCGCTTGGCGACGACGGCGCCACGAGCTCTTGACTACAAAGCAGAAGAAGGGGGAGGGGGAGGGAGGAGGAGGGGGGAATTGGGGGAGGAAGGGGAGGGAGAGGGGGAGAGTTGTGCTGGGCTCACTCCAAACGTACATGGACCACGAGGCATTGTATATGTGAGGCCAAGGGGGGGCCGGGGGGGGGGGGGCTCGAGGCCGGGGGGCGGGGGGGAGCTCTTTCCTTGTCCGCAGGCCTATCCTTACCACCCCTCGTCCATCCGCTCCTCTTTCCTCTTTACCCTTTCCCTATGCTCCCTTCTTTCCTCTTCACCCTTTCCCTATGCTCCCTTCTTTCCTCTTCACCCTTTCCCTATGCTCCCTTCTTTCCTCTTCACCCTTTCCCTATGCTCCCTTCTTTCCTCTTCACCCTTTCCCTCTCCTCCCCTCTTCCCTCATCACCCTTTCCCTCTCCTCCCCTCTTTCCTCATCACCCTTTCCCTCTCCTCCCCTCTTCCCTCATCACCCTTTCCCTCTCCTCCCCTCTTCCCTCATCACCCTTTCCCTCTCCTCCCCTCTTTCCTCATCACCCTTTCCCTCTCCTCCCCTCTTTCCTCTTCACCCTTTCCCTCTCCTCCCCTCTTCCCTCATCACCCTTTCCCTCTCCTCCCCTCTTTCCTCATCACCCTTTCCCTCTCCTCCCCTCTTCCCTCATCACCCTTTCCCTCTCCTCCCCTCTTTCCTCATCACCCTTTCCCTCTCCTCCCCTCTTCCCTCATCACCCTTTCCCTCTCCTCCCCTCTTTCCTCATCACCCTTTCCCTCTCCTCCCCTCTTTCCTCTTCACCCTTTCCCTCTCCTCCTCTTCACCCTTTCCCTCTCCTCCTCTCTTTCCTCTTCACCCTCTCCCCTCCCCTCCCCTCCCCACCCTCTCCCCTCCCCTCGCCACCCCCACCCTTTCCCTCTCCCTCTCCCCTCCCCTCGCCACCCCCACCCTTTCCCTCTCCCCTCCCCTCGCCACCCCCACCCTTTCCCTCTCCTTCTCCCCTCCCCTCCCTCCCCACCCTTTCCCTCTCCTCCCCTCCCCACTCCACCCCACCCCACCCCACCCTTTCCCTCTCCCCCTCCCCACCCCTACCCCCACCCTTTCCCTCTCTCTCCTCCCCTCACCACCCCCACCCTTTCCCTCTCCCCTCTCTCCTCCCCTCTCCCCTCTCTCCTCCCCTCTCTCCTCCCCTCTCCCCTCTCTCCTCCCCTCTCCCCTCTCTCCTCCCCTCTCTCCTCCCCTCTCTCCTCCCCTCTCTCCCCCCTCACCACCCCCACCCTTTCCCTCTCCCTTCCCCTCTCCCCTCCCCTCACCACCCCCACCCTTTCCCTCTCCCTTCCCCTCTCCCCTCCCCTCACCACCCCCACCCTTTCCCTCTCCCCTCCCCTCACCACCCCCACCCTTTCCCTCTCCCCTCCCCTCACCACCCCCACCCTTTCCCTCTCCCCTCCCCTCCACCACCCCCACCCTTTCCCTCTCTCTCCTCCCCTCACCACCCCCACCCTTTCCCTCTCCCCTCCCCTCACCACCCCACCCTTTCCCTATCCCATCTCTCCTCCCCTCTCCCCTCTCCTCGCCACCCCCACCCTTTCCCTCTCCCTCTCCCCTCCCCTCACCACCCCACCCTTTCCCTCTCCCCTCCCCTCCCCTCTCTCCTCTCTCTCCTCCCCACCCTTTCCCTCTCCATCTCCCTCTCTTCCACCCTCCCTCCCTCCATCTCCCTCTCTTCCACCCTCCCTCTCTTCCACCCTCCCTCTCTTCCACCCTCCCTCTCTCTCTTCCACCCTCTCCCTCCCCTCCGCTCTCCCTCCCTCCCTCCCCTCCGCTCTCCCTCCCTCCCTCTCCCTCCCCTCCGCTCTCCCACCCTCTCCCTCCCCTCCGCTCTCCCACCCTCTCCCTCCCCTCCGCTCTCCCACCCTCTCCCTCCCCTCCGCTCTCCCACCCTCTCCCTCCCCTCCGCTCTCCCACCCTCTCCCTCCCATCCGCTCTCCTTCCCATCCGCTCTCTCCCACCCTTTCCCTCCCCTCCGCTCTCCCTCCCCTCCGCTCTCCCTCCCCTCCGCTCTCCCACCCTCGCCCCTTCCCTCGCCGTCCCTTTAATCCCCCCTCCCACACCGTCCCTTTAATCCCCCCTCCCATCTTTCCTCATTCCTCCTCCTGCGTAACGACCCATCCTCCCCTCCTCCTGCTCCTCCTCCTGCTCCTCCTCCTCCCTCCCGTTGTCCTTCTTTCCCTTCCGTTTCAGCTCCTTTCTCCCCTCCCCTCCCCCCTCCTCCCTTCCCCCAACGCTGCCCATTACTCTCTCCCTTTCCTCTGGGCCTCCATACCATCCTATTCCTCCTTTTCCTATCTCTTCTGTCCTTTCCTTCCCATCTTCCCTTCCCTTTCCATTCCCTTCCCTTTCCATTCCCTTCCCTTTCCATTCCCTTCCCTTTCCATTCCCTTCCCTTTCCCTTCCCTCCCCTTTCCCTTCCCTCCCCTTTCCCTTCCCTCCCCTTTCCCTTCCCTCCCCTTTCCCTTCCCTCCCCTTTCCCTTCTCTTCCCTTTTCTTCCCTTCCTATACTTTCCCTTCCCTTTACGTTACCATACCTTTCTTTTACCATACCTTTCATTTACGTTACCATATCTTTCTTTTACCTTTCCTTTCCTTTACTTAACCTTTACCTTACCTTTACCTATGTGCCTTTCCTTGCATACCATCATATGTACTCTGTCCCTTTCAGTCTTCCAATAGTCACTCCTTTTTTATTTTTTATTTATTTTTTTTTCCCTCCATCGATGGACTCTTAGCACCTCGACGGACCAGAGGCCCGCAGTATTTCTTTTGTGACGGGAGACTCGTCCTTAGTCAAAATGTCGGACCTTGTGTAGTTAAGGAGTGGAATAAACTTAGTAATCGTATCGTGAGCGCTGAAACTATCGGTTGTCTTAAGAGAAAGATAGCTTTATGGATACGAATGGTAGGTGGCAAGAGACATGGAACTGCCGAGTGTAGGACTTGGGTCCCTTGCAGTCTTGTGTTCTCTACAAAAACTCCAAGGATAGAAGCGCTGGGTATCGGCTTTCCCGTCCATCCGCACTCCTCTCTCCTCCTCCTCCTCCTCCTCCTCCTCCTCCTCCTCCTCCTCGCCCACTTCCTCTTCCCCGTCCACTTTCTCATCCCCGTTCACCTTTTCCTCCTCCCCTCCTCCTCCTCATTTACTACTTCATCCACTTCCACCTCCTTCCCGTCCACCTCCTTCCCGTCCACCTCCTTCCCGTCCACCTCCTCCCCGTCCACTTCTCTCCGTCCACTTTTCCTCCTCTTCCTCCTCTTCCTCCCCGTCCACTTCCGTCTCCTCTCCTCCCCCTTCATCCTCTTCCTCTCCCTCCTCCTCTTCCTCTCCCTCCTCCTCTTCCTCCTCTTCCTCCCCCTCCTCCTCCTCTTCCTCCTCTCCCTCCTCTTCCTCTCCCTCCTCTTCCTCTCCCTCCTCCTCTCCCTCCTCTTCCTCCTCTTCCTCTCCCTCCACTTCCTCCTCTTCCTCTCCCTCCACTTCCTCCTCCCTCCTCCTTCTCCTCCTCTCCCTCCTCTTCCTCTCCCTCTCCCCCATCCTCTCCCTCCTCTTCCTCTCCCTCTCCCTCTCCTTCCTCCTCCTCTCCCTCTCCTTCCTCCTCCTCTCCCTCTCCCTCTCCTTCCTCCTCCTCTCCCTCTCCCTCTCCTTCCTCCTCCTCTCCCTCTCCTCCTCCTCTCCCTCTCCTTCCTCCTCCTCTCCCTCTCCTTCCTCCTCCTCTCCCTCTCCTTCCTCCTCCTCTCCCCCCTCCTCTTCCTCCTCGTCCTCCCCGTCCACTTCCGTCGCCCCTCTTCCCCCTTCATCCTCTTCCCACCCATCACGGTGACCCCCCCTTCCCCCCCTCCCGCCACCACCACTGCCGAGCCGCCCGGAACAGGCGCAACCATTCCGGTACTGCGTCGTTGGTTTGGACGGACGGAGGAGGGAGGAAGAGGAAGAGGAAGAGGAAGAGGAGAGGAGAAGCGGAGGATCGGCAGAGGAATAGGAGCTAGCTTCGGGTGAAGAAAGTCCTAAGTCCTATGATTTGCTCTTAAGGATTCCTGTATATCTATCTATATATATATATATATATATATATGTATATATACATTATATATATATATATAATAATTTTTTTTTTTTTTTTTTTTTTTTTTTTTTTTTTTTCCCTCCTGACCAGAGGGACGTTTGTAAACAAAGTTATAATCGTGTAATAACAACAACAATAGAAGAAGGCAGAAGCGCATTTCTGAAATACCGCGTGGTGGGTTCAGAAGTCTGCAATAGTGCGTACTGCGTATGCGCCTGTGCCTATATAAACATATGTATATATATATTATATTATATATATATATATATATATATATATATATACAATAAAAACACTAAGAATGTGTGTTCACAAAGTAATTCCTTCTTTGTATTAGCACTGAAGATGTAATTATACGAAAGCGCTCTGCTTACCGTTAGTTTATTTTTCTTGGTGGTTACTCACGCATACACACACACACACACACACACACACACACACACACACACACACACACACACACACACACACACACACACACACACTCATTCATTGAGAGTGATGGCTAATTGTGCATTTATTATTTTGTTAAAGGTATTTTCCATAAATCATAAACATTTCAAAGGAACATCAGTCCATAGTAAGGCATATAGAAAATACATTTAAGAAAATAATAAATGCACAGTTAGCCATCACTTTCAGTGAAGTATGTATAAAGGAAAATCTTGCCCATATATACTGTATACATATATATATATATATATATATATATATATATATATATATATATATATATATATATATATATATATAATCAACCACTGCACTTTAATTCTACGCCATCAACGTCGGGAGAACCTGGTTGGTGAGTTTTTGAGTTTTATAGGGTCAGTAGCTCAGTCGGTAAGGCAACGGCAGTGAGATTTCACGAGCCCAGGTTCGAATCCGGGGACGACAGTCGGAATTATTTGATCGACATCACCGTCACTGGTGATTCTATTCAGGTATGACAACGGCGATAAGTCCATCAAGGAAAGATACCAGTCTTAACCACTAGCTAAAATTGCCCTGGTTCACCGTAAAATAATTAGTACGGACGGCAGTTAGCAGGCCACTTAGTTCCTCGGGAAGTAGATTAACTTCCAGGTTGGTGAATTTTATAGGGTCAGTAGCTCAGTCGGTAAGGCGACGGCAATGAGAATTCACGAGCCCAGGGGACGACAGTCGGAATTATTTGATCGACATCACCGCCACTGGTGATTCTATTCAGATTATATATATATATATATATATATATATATATATATATATATATATATATTACATGTGAAAAATGTAATCACACATTTGTCAATCACGTGAAAACCACTGTTGGAGCAAAAAAGACTGGAGACAGGGAATCTATATATTTCGATTGCAAACTGCAATCCTCTTCACTAGCTACTGAAGAGGATTGCTATATATATATATATATATATATATATATATATATATATATATATATATATATATATATATATATATATATATGTAGTAGTTGTAGTGGTGGTGGTGGTAATATTAGTGGAACTGTTATAACCTCACCGGCACCACTAGAATTACTGTTTGTTTTGCGCTGCCTTTGTGTTCGAGGTTCTAGGAACTGCTCGCTTGCGATATAATTCTGTTGCGTAGTAGGGCGTTTTTTCACTCTCTCTCGTTATTATAGTTTGTTATTACCAGTAGCCTGTCCCTTCGCTCACGAAGGGATACCACGGGAATGAATGAAATCGTCTGGCGACAGAGGAATGCCGTCCTGAAAGAAAGGGGGTAATCGTAACTACTCCCGATTGAGGTGAACAGAATCGGTTGGCGTCAGTGTTTCCTGTACTTAGTGGCACTCAGTGCCATTCTTGACTCGTCTCCGTGGCACCAGAGCCTCATCTCCGTGGCACCAGAGATTCATTTCCTTGGCACCAGAGACTCATTTCCGTGGCACCAGAGACTCATTTCCGTGGCACCAGAGACTCATCTCCGTGGCACCAGAGACTCATTTCCATGGCACCAGAGACTCATCTCCGTGGCACCAGAGACTCATCTCCGTGGCACCAGAGACTCATCTCCGTGGCACCAGAGACTCATCTCCGTGGCACCAGAGACTCATCTCCGTGGCACCAGAGACTCATCTCCGTGGCACCAGAGACTCATCTCCTTGGCACCAGAGACTTATTTCCATGGCACCAGAGACTCATTTCCATGGCACCAGAGACTCATTTCCTTGGCACCAGAGACTCGTTTCCTTGGCACCAGAGACTCATCTCCGTGGCACCAGATACTCATCTCCGTGGCACCAGATACTCATCTCCGTGGCACCAGAGACTCATCTCCTTGGCACCAGAGACTCATTTCCATGGCACTCTTCACTCGTCTCTATGGCACCAAATACTAATCTCCTTGGCGCCAGAGACTCGTCTCTGTAGTACCGTCATGGTCGAGGCCCCGTTTTAGACCCCTTCCCCCCTCCCCCACTTCCCCTTTAGGTGAATAGATTCGTGAGGCATGAGTCAGAACAAAGACTGTAAAGTCCGTCACCGTTGGTGGGGAGGAGGGAGAGGGTGGGAGGAAGATACAGCGCTACATTAGCGTGTTTTCACCCGGCCAGTGTTAATTCTTTGTTATCTGTCCTCTCCCCCCCCCACACTCCCCAGTGTAAAGATGATGTGTAGCAGGTCCCCGGGTGAGCGGGGAAGTGGGGGAGGGGGGAAGGGGGAGGAAATTTTGTCATTGCGTGTTTAACGTTTTGCAGTCTGCGTTGTTGTTTCTTGCCGTCGTTGCCATGGTAACCGGCAGGAACCAGGTGGCGGCGGGGGTCCAAGGCGCCAGGCGATTCTATTCTGGCGCCAGACGATTTTATTGTGGCGCCAGACGATTCTATTCTGGCGTCAGGAGTTTCTATTCTGGCGTTAGGAGTTTCTATTCTGGCGCCAGACGATTCTATTCTGGCGCCAGACGATTCCATTCTGGCGCCAGACGATTCCATTCTGGCGCCAGACGATTCCATTCTGGCGCCAGACGATTCTATTCTGGCGCCAGACGATTCCATTCTAGCGCCAGACGTTTCCTTTCTGTCGCCAGACGATTCCATTCTGTCGCCAGACGATTCCATTCTGGCGCCAGACGATTCCATTCTGGCGCCAGACGATTCCATTCTGGCGCCAGACGATTCCATTCTGGCGCCAGACGATTCCATTCTGGCGCCAGACGATTCCATTCTGGCGCCAGACGATTCCATTCTGGCGCCAGACGATTCTATTTTGGCGATGGACGGACCCTGAGGGGGAGGAAGGGGAGTTTTTATTGGCTGAAGAAAATCTCCTGGCGACAGTTTTGATATCCGATCAGAGTAAATCGTAGCGAAACGGCGAAGCTCTATCGGGTCTGGCTTCTGTGGCGCCAGGGGATTCTATTCAGCTCCCCTCGCGACCGGGGGAGGGAGAGACAACCAGCCAACATGATCAACTTAGCACAAAATACTGTACGTCGATTTCTCCCTTCACTCCTCCCCCTCTTCCCTCCTCCCCCTCGTCCCTCCCCCCCTCTTTCCTCCTCCCCCTCTTTCCTCCTCCCCCTCTTCCCTCCTCCCTCTCTTCCCTCCCCTCCTCTTCCCGCCCCCTCTTCCCTCCCTTCCTCTTCCCTCCCTCTTCCCTCCCTTCCTCTTCCCTCCTCTCCTCTTCCCTTCCCTCCCCTCCCCTTCCCTCCCCTCCCCTCCCCTCCCCTCCTCTTCCCTCCCCCTTCCCTCCCCTTCCCTCCCCCTTCCCTTCCCTCCCCCTTACCTCCTCCCCTTCCCTTCCCTCCCCCTTCCCTCCTCCTCCTCCCCTTCTCCCCTCCTCCCCTCTCTCCCTCCCCAGTCTGTCTCGGTTGAATAAAATGGTCTGGCAACTGAAGGAGTGAAGTATCAGATCAGGTTCAGGGTGGAGGGCTGAAGTGGGAGGATTTGAGGCATTGGGTGGATCTGCTGCGGGTCACCCTTCCGCAGTTCCCCCCTTCCCCCCTTCCTCTCCCCCCCCCCCTCAGCTGAATCGTGTCAATTCAACAAGAACCTACAAAGGAATCTATGGGTTCTCGGTGAGTGTGCAGATGGGGGTTGGGGGGGTGCGGGGGCGATGTATATATATATATATATACATATATATATATATATATATATATATATATATATACATATATACATATTTTCCCCCCCCCTCCCACTTCTACACTCCCCCCCCCTCCCCTCCCCCCACGAACTCCCCCCCACGAACTCCCCCCCAACTCCCGAACTCCCCCCCAACTCCCGAACTCCCCCCCAACTCCCGAACTCCCCCCCAACTCCCGAAGGGGACGTGGCCGTTGTTGAAGGTGGTGATTATGCAATTGGAACAGTCACGCAACGCCGCGCCGTCAGAGTGACCATGACCGCTGGCGACCTGTTCTTCCCCCCCCCACATTCCCCCCATCTCCCATAACACCCCAACACCTTCCCCCACCCCCCCCACCCCCTAATCGACGCTACAGACACCTTGCGGGGATACAGCCAACTTGGGTCCTCATTCCCCCTCCCTTCCCTCTCCCCTTCTTCCCTCTCCCCTTCTTCCCTCCTTCCCTCCTTCCCTCCGTCCCCCTTCCCTCCTTCCCCCTCTCCCCTTCCCTCCTTCCCCCCTCTCCCCTTCTTCCCCTTCCCTCCTTCCCCCTTCCCTCCTTCTCCCTCTCCCCTCCTTCCCCCTTCCCTCCTTCCCCCTTCCCTCCTCCCCCTTCCCTCCTCCCCCCTTCACTCCTACCCCCTTCCCTCCTTCCCCCTTCCCCTTCTTCCCTTCATACCCCTCCATCCCTTCATACCCCTCCATCCCTCCATCCCTCCTTCCCTCCCTCCCTCCATCCCTCCTTCCCTCCTTCCCTCCCTCCCTCCATCCCTCCTTCCCTCCCTCCCTACTTCCCCCCAATTTCTCTTCCTTTTCTTTCCCTTTTATTCTCCCCACACCTACTCTCCCTTCCCCCTTTCCCCTCTCCCCGTTCCCTCTCCTTTCCCTCTCCTTTCCCCCTCCTTCCCCTCATTTCCCACCTTTCCCCTCTCTATTTCCCCTCCTTTACCCTCTTCCCCTCTCCCTCCCACTTCTTCCCATTCCCCTCTCCCTTTCCCCTCTCCCCATCCCCCTCTTCCCTCTCCTTTCCTCTTTTTCCTCTCCTCCCTTCCCCTTCCCCTTCCCTTCCCCTTTCCTTCGCCTTCCCTTCCTCTTTTCTTCCCCTTTCCTTCCCCCTTTCGCTTCCCTTCTCTTCCCCTTCCCTTCCCCTTCCCTTCCCCTTCCCTTTCCTTCCCTTCCCCATCCCTTCTCCCTCTCCCTTTCCCTTCCCCCTTCCCTTCCCTCCCTCCCACCCTAATGTTTTCTCGTCCTCCTTCCTCCCTTTCCTTCCTCCCTCTTTCCTTCCTCCCTCTCCTTCCGCCTCCTCCTTCCCCCCTCTCCTTCCTCTCTTTCCTTCCTCCCTCTCCCTTCCCTTCCTCCCTCCCCTTCCTCCCTCCCCTTCCTCCCTCCCCTTCCTCCCTCCCCTTCCTCCCTCCCCTTCCTCCCTCCCCTTCCTCCCTCCCCTTCCTCCCTCCCCTTCCTCCCTCCCCTTCCTCCCTCCCCCCCTTCCTCCCTCCTTTCCTCCCTCTCCTTCCTCCTTTCCTCCCTCTCCTTCCTCCCTCTCCTTCCGCCTCCTCCTTCTCCCCTCTCCTTCCTCTCTTTCCTTCCTCCCTCTTTCCTTCCTCCCTCTTTCCTTCCTCCCTCTCCTTCCTACCTCTTCCTTCCTCCCTCTCCTTCCTCCTCCTCCTCCTTCCTTCCTCTCCTTCCTCCCTCTTTCCTTCCTCGTATTCCTTCTTCTGTATCATCATTAAACCTCCAATTTCCTCTCCCCTCCTCCTCTTCCTCTTTTATCTCTCCCTCTCCTCTCCCCTCTTCCGTCCTCTTACGCATCAGCCATCGGGTCGTTCGTCGTGTGTCCTATGGTCGCCGGCGTTCTATGGCGCCATCGGTTCCCGATAGCTAGTTTTTTGTTTTCGTCTCTTCCCCCCCCCCTCCTCCTCCCTTACCCCCTTTCCCCCCTTCCTCCGTCCCTTTACCTTTTCCCCTTCCCCATTTCCCCCTTTCTTCATACCTTTCCCTTTTCCCTTCCCCCTTTTCTCTTCCCCTCTTTCTCCCTTCCCCTCTTTCTCCCCTTCCCCTTCCCCTTCCCCCTTCCTCCCTTTCCCCTTCCTCCCTTTCCCCTTCCTCCCTTTCCCTTTCTCCCTTCCCCCCTTCCTTCCTCCCTTCCCCTTTCTCCCTTCCCCCCTTCCTTCCTCCCTTCCCCTTTTCCCCTTCCTCCCTTTCCCGTTCTCCCTTCCCCATTCCCTTTCTCCCTTCCTCCCTTTCCCTTTCTCCCTTCCCCATTCCCTTTCTCCCTTCCTCCCTTCCCCCTTCCTCCTTTCCCCTTCCTCCTTTCCCCTTCCCCCTTCTTCCCTTCCTTCCCCTTCTTCCCTTCCTTCCCTTTCCTCCCTTCCTTCCCCTTCTTCCCTTCCTTCCCCGTTCTTCCCTTCCTTCCCCTTCTTCCCATCCCTCTTCCCCTTCCTCTCTTTCCCCTTCCTCCCTTCCCCTTCCTCCCTTCCCCCTTCCTTCCTCCCTTCCCCCTCCCCACTCCCCCTTCCTCCCTTCCCCCTTCCTTCCTCCCTTCCCCCTCCCCACTCCCCCTTCCTTCCTCCCTTCCCCCTTCCTCCTTCCCATCCCTCTTCACCTTCCTCCCTTCCCCCTTCCCCTTCCCCCTTCCCTTCCCCCTTCTTCCCTTTCCCCTTCTCTTTCACCTTCCCCTTCCCCTTTCTTCACTTCCCCTTTCTTCACTTCCCCCTTCTACCCTTTCCGCCTTCTTCCCTCCCCCCTTCTTCCCTTCCTCCCCCCTTCTTCCCTTCCTCCCCTTCGGATTGACCCCCCTCCCCCCAACCGAAGGGTCACCCCGGAGCCGAATAGAATCGCCTGGCGACACCTGAATTGATACGAAACGCCAGGTATCCATGGCAACCGTGGCCTGCCTCGTGGCGACCCTATGGCACCCGCCCAACGAGCTCTCAGGCGACCATAGGGGCCTCGGAGGGACGTTGGGAAGACGTCTCGAGCGAGGTCAGAAGACGGAGACCAGCGACCTTAGGGCACCCGGACAAGAGACATGGTGACCTTAGGGCACCCGAGCGACGTCCAGAAGACGGCTCCCTCGCCAATGGCCGACCGTGAGAAGGAGATCGCGAGAGACCTTAGGGCACCGGAGAAACGCGACTTCGGAAGACACCGAGCGACCTTAGGGCGCTTGTCCAACGACCTTGAAGATCGACGGAGGGGGAGTTCGGGGTCTGCGGCTCAGCGACGCCACGGCGGCGGCGGCGGCGGGGGGGAGGGGGGGAGAAGGGGGGAGGGGGGCCCGCCGTCGTCGTCGTCGTCGTCTATTCGTGGAAGCCCAAGAAATACTACTAAATCCCGCGCTCCGACACTGACGACATCCTCTCGCTCTCTCTCCCTCCCCTCTCTCCCTCCCCTCTCTCCCTCCCCTCTCTCCCTCCCCTCTCTCCCTCCCCTCTCTCCCTCCCCCTCTCCTCACCCTCCCCTCTCTCCCCCTCTCCCTCCCCTCTCTCCCCCTCTCCCTCTCCCTCTCCCTCCCCTCTCTCTCCCTCTCTCCTCACCCTCCCCTCTCTCCCGTCCTTTCCCTTTCTCCCCTCCTTTCCCTTTCTCCCCTCTCTCCCCCTCCCCTCTCTCCCCCTCTCCCCTCTCTCCCCCCTCTCTCCCTCCCAGACGTTCTTTCTCTCCCCACCCACCCACCTCCCGTTTCTGCGTATTTGTGACCCTCTTCCTCTCCCCCTCTCCCCCCTCCCCCCAGGTCGTCGGAGTGACGTAATTACGCGGTTTTTGTTCTCATCTCCCCCCCTCCCTCCCCCTCCCCCCTTGAACTGAAAATAATCGGACGTGTCGCTGTGTTATAGCGGTTTACAAAGCATCAATGGCAATGGGAGACCTTTGGGTCCATGACGTGGTCGTATTCAGGAGAAAAATGACTCGACAAACAAATCCATTTAAATAGAAAAAAAAAAATAGTAAGTAAAAAAAATAAGACAAAATAAACAGGTCCAAAGAAAACGAAAGCCCAAACAAATACAAGCCCATACAAATAATCAAGACCTCAAACAACTAAACGGACCCAAACAAGACTTAGAAAACAAAGACAAATAAACACCCGAAGATTTAAACGATCACCAAACGAGCCAATTCGGCAGTTTTCCTGCCGCCATGTTTTTTTTTTTTTTTTTTTTTTTTGAGAGTCTGCCTCCTCCTCTTCACCTTTTTCATGGTATTGTAAGACTAGTTTCGAACGTATCGACTTTAAGCCGTACGCCGTCCACGACACGACGTCGTACTCTCAACCTTGGGTGTCCATGAACTTCACACGTTGATGTGACATGTGAAAGCGGCCATTGACACCCGTGGTTATTGGAGAGCACGACGTCGAGTCGTGGACTGCGCACGGCGAAAAGTCGATACGTGCGAAACGAGGACAACTAGCCAATGGCGACGCTGCACGAAGACAAACGCGTTTATGATATAATAATAATGATAATAATAATAATAATAACATATATATATGTATATATATATATATAAATATATATATATATATATATATATATATATATATATAATATACAGTATATATATGTGTGTGTGTGTGTACAACACTGAATGGGTCCCAGTGAACAGATGTACATGTTTAAAACCACAATACACTTTAATTCTAACCCATCAACATTGAGATATGTAGATGCAAACATCTTTAATTTCTTTTTTAATTATAATATATTGAAATTAATTTCCATCTTTTCAGGTGAGTGCAGTGATGTCTTCTGGTCATCTTTTCGCCTTCATTATTTTTGGTAAGGCTAACCCATCCACTACTCCACCGCCATTTTGGGAAAGAAGAGGTACGTGTGTTTTAGCTTCCAGAGATCCGACTCTGGTGTTCCAGACCAGAGGGTCTTCTGGAAGGACAAGGTGGTCCTACGGGATTGACGTCGAGGAGGGTCATCTCCCCCCCGATTGTGTACCAGAGACTGATAGCACCAAAATCCTGGGCCAAGAGACGTCTCTCTCTCTCTCTCTCTCTCTCTCTCTCTCTCTCTCTCTCTCTCTCTCTCTCTCTCTCTCTCTCTCTCTCTCTCTCTCTCTCTCTCTCTCTCTCTCTCCCTCCCTCCTCTCTCCCTCTCCCCCTCTCTCCTCTCCCCCTCTCTCCTCTCTCCCTCTCCCCCTCTCTCTCTCTTTTCCCTCTCTCTCTCTCTCTCTCTCTCTCTCTCTCTCTCTCTCTCTCTCTCTCTCTCTCTCTCTCTCTCTCTCTCTCTCATCGATTTTCAATTTCCACCATTTTCCAGCACTTTTGTCTTGTATGAAGAGACAAACTGTGACCCACCTCCCTTCACTACTCTTCGTAGCAGCCAGTAGCAGAATGGGTCCCACACAATACACACACAACAGGAAAAACAGACCAACAACATCTATTCCTGGGGAGATATACTACGGGGACGGGGACAGGGGGCACCCAGGAGCGGCTCCGGCTGCTGGGGGGCCGCGGGTTTCTGGTGAGAGAAGCTTGAGGCAACAGTTGATGGATCAGACCTCTCTGGAGTTGAAGGTTCTCCCGGAAAGAGAGAGGGAGAGAGAGAGAGAGAGAGAGAGAGAGAGAGAGAGAGAGAAAGTCGTTAGTCAACTTGTCCTTTTTATATATATATATATATATATATATATATATATATATAATAGATATATATATATAATATATATGCAAAGTAGACCACTTGGAAAAAGAAACTCACGAAGCAGAGCGCTTTCGTCCTTCAGTGCAACAAGTTGCACTGAAGATGTAATATACGAAAGCGCTCTGCTTCGTTAGTTTCTTTTTCCAAGTGGTCTACTTTGCATAAGTGAACACACGTACCCGTGTTCTTATTAGCATATATATATATATATCTTTCAGAGACGAAAGGTTGTTGCAAGCTGGAAAGAATAATAAACAAACCCTACGATAGCCAGAATAAAGTCATTAAAGGGCTCAGTCTTGAACCCGATCAGCTGATTGAGATCGCTTGGCATCGAGCACAACAATGCTCGGTGCCACGCCCCCCCCCACTAAGCTGAATCAAATCGTTTGGCGCCAGCCAGAATAGAATCTGTAAAAGCCTTACTGTCGCCAAGGAGAGGAGGAGGAAGAAGAGGGGGAAGGGGGGAAGGGGGAGGTTAATCGAGATGGGTTTTAGCCATTTGGGGGGCAAGAAAGTGCTCCCTCCCCCCTCTTAAGTCGCGTTAACAAAGTTGCCCCCCCACTCCCCTACCACCACCTTCCCCCACCCCCATCTCCCTCAAGGAAGAACTAGCTTCTGCCGTAGACTTGAGAGATAGAACTAGGAGGAGGAGAACAAGAACGTCTCCTCTGTACTTGGGGGTGGGGGGCTCCTCTAAGGCAAGGACGTCCACTCGCTACATGACGTGTGTGTGTGTGTGTGTGTGTGTGTGTGTGTGTGTGTGTGTGTGTGTGTGTGTGTGTGTGTGCGCGCGCGTGCGTGCGTGCGTGTATGTTTGTATTTATGTGAACAAAAATACATATGAATGTAAGTTTATATGTGAATATATGTATATGACTCTAAACGTGTGTGTGTGTGTGTATATAGAAATGC
>NC_134802.1:33174211-33181711 GCF_046742065.1 Oratosquilla oratoria
CCCCTCCCCCCCCTCCTCTCCCTCCCCCTCCTCCTCTCCCTCCCCCTCCTCCCTCCCCCTCCCCCCTCTCCCCTCTCCCTCCCCCCCTCCCCCCCTCTCCCTCCCCCTCCCTCCCTCCTCCGTCTCTCCTCTCCCTCCCCTCCTCTCCTCTCCCTCCCCTCCTCTCTCTCCCCTCCTCCCTCTCCCTCCCCCTCCTCCTCTCCCTTCCCCTCCTCCTCTCCCTCTTCCTCCTCTCCCTCCCCCTCCTCCCCCTCCTCTTCTCCCTCCCCCTCTTCTCCCCTACTCCTCCCCCTCCTCTTCTCCCTCCCCCCCTCCACCCCCTCCTGCCTCCCCTCCTCCCCTCCTGTCTCCCCCTCCACCACTCCTGTCTCCCCCTCCTCCCCTCCTGTCTCCCCCTCCTCCCCCCTGTCTCCCCCTCCTCCCCCCTGTCTCCCCCTCCTCCCCTCCTGTCTCCCCCTCCTCCCCTCCTGTCTCCCCTCCTCTTCTCCCCCTCCCCTTCTCCCTCCCCTTCCTCATCCTCCACTTCCTCATCCTCATCCACATCTTCCTCCTCTTCCTCTTCATCCCCTTTATCTTCCTCTTCCTCCTCCTCCCTTCCTCCTCCCCTCCTCCTCCCTTCCTCCTCTCCCTCCTCCCCTCCTGTCTCCCCCTCCCTTCCTCCTCCTCCCCTTCTCCCTCCCCTTCCTCATTCTCCGTTATCCCTCACATCTTCCTCTTCATCCCCTTTATCTTCCTCTTCCTCCTCCTCCCTTCCTCCTCTCCCTCCTCCATTTCTCCCTTTCTTTTCCCCTTTCCCTTTTCCTTTTCCCTCATTTCTCCCCCCTTTCCCTCCTTCCCTCCCTCCTCTTCTCTCCTTCCCCTCCTTCCCTTCCTTCCCCTCCCACCCTCCTACCCCTCCTTCCCTTCCTACCCTCCTTCTCTACCTTCCCTCCTTATCGTCCTTCCCCTCCCTACCCTCTCTACCCTCCTTCCCCTCCCTACCCTCCTTCCCTTCCTTTCCTCCTTTCCCTCCTGCCCTCCTTCCCCCTCTTTCCCCTCCCTACCCTTCCTCTGCCCTCCCCTTCCCCTCCTTCCCCTCCACCATTTATGTAGGAAGCGTGACTGTGGAGTGTAAGATGTATTTGAGTGTAGCTCCCTCCATACTAATAAATACCATGCCCCTCTCGGTCCCCCCCTCCCCCTTACCTCCCCTACATCCCTCCCCCTCCTTCCCCCTACCCCCTACTCGCCCCCCTCTCTCCTCTCCTCTCTCTCCCCTTCCCCTCCCCCTATCTCCCCTTCCTTAAGTTCTCTCTCTCCCCCTCCTTACCTTCCTCTTCCATCTCTCCCCCTTCCCTTCCTCACCTTTCCTCCCCACCCCTCCTCCTTACCTCCCCTCCTTACTTCCCCCTCCCCCCTTTCTTCTTACTTCACCCCTCCCCCTCTCCCCTTCCTTACCTTCCTTTCCCCTTTCTCCACCCTCTTTACCTTTCTCTCCCCTTTCTCCTTCTCCTTACCTTCCCTTCCCTACCCTCCTTACCTTTCCTTCCTTCCCTCCTCCTTACCTTCCCTCACAACCTCTCCCCTCATTCTTACCTTCTCTGCCCTCCCTCCCCTTCTTACTTCCACCTCCCACCCTATCCCCTCATTCTCACTCCTTAACGCCCTCCCCTCCCCTCCTAACCTCCCCCTCCCTTCTCCCCTCCCCCTTCTCCCTCCCCTCATCTTCCCCCTCTTCTCCTTTATCCCTCCCTTTCCTTCCCTCCGCCCTCCCCTTCCATCCAATCCTCTCCCTCCCTCTCCCCTTTCCCTTCCTCCCCTCCCTACCTTCCTCCCCTCCCCTTTCCCTTCCTCCCATCCCCTCCCCTCCCCTCCCCTTTCCCTTCCTCCCCCTTTCGCCCCGTTCCCTTCGTCTCCCCTTTACCTTCCTCACCTCCCCTCCCCTTTCCCTTCCTCCCATCCCCTCCCCTCCCCTCCCCTCCCCTCCCCTCCCCTGTCCCTTCCTCCCCTACCCTCCCCTCCCCTTCCCCTCCCCTCTCCTTTCCCTTCCTCCCCTCCCCTTTCCCTCCCTCCCCTCCCCTTTCCCTTCCTCCCCTCCCCACCCCCTTTCGCCCCGTTCCCTTCGTCTCCTCTATATGTGGTGCGTGCGCGGGTCGCTGTGATGTGTGGCGTGTTGTGTGCGTGCAGGCAGGCACCGTGGATGCCCTTCGGTTGCCGTGTGAGGAGGAGGAGGAGGAGGAGGAGGAGGAGGAGGAGGAGGAGGAAGAGGAAGAAGAGGAAGAAGAGGAGGAGTTGCTCTTTGTGTGGGGGCAGGTGATGATACTATATTTACTACACGCACGCGCGCACGCATGTACACATGCGCGCGCACGCACACACACACACACACACACACACACACACACACACACACACACACACACACACACACACACTCAAACACACACAATCACACACACACACACACACACACACACACACACACACACACACACACACACACACACACACACACACAGTCGTTGTGCGGTTTGGTTGAAGCTCTTCAGACAAGGGTTTGTCTAAACTGAGTAAAATAATTTGGCGTCAGCCAGAATAAAATATTAAATTAACGTCTTTATTGTACCTTTTTATGAGTGTTGTAGTTTGGAATGAGTTGCGTGTAGCACATTCTGTGCGTAATTCAAAACGTTTTCGTATGTAGTGGAAGTGGAACTTTGAACCTAAAATTTACGTATGGAAACGAGTCTTATGGAGTTCTGTTACTATGGCGCCAAGCGCCAGACGGCGCCAGGACATAGTAAGGCCTAAGGCTCAAGTCCCTTGTTAACGAAGATGGGTACTTTCCCTTCACACACACAACACACACACACACACACACACACACACACACACACACACACACACACACACACACACACACACACACACACACACACACACACACACACACACACACACACACACACACACTGAGAATAACAAATATTTATCAATAGATATATATATATATATATATAATAAATATTTGTTATTCTCAGTGTGTGTGTGTGTGTGTGTGTGTGTGTGTGTGTGTGTGTGTGTGTGTGTGTGTGTTGTGTGTGTGTTGGGAAAGTGCCCATCTGTGTGTGTGTGTGTGTGTGTGTGTGTGTGTGTGTGTTGTGTGTTGTGTGTTGTGTGTGTGAAGGGAAAGTACCCATCTTCGTTAACAAGGGACTTGAGCCTTAGGCCTTACTATGTCCTGGCGCCGTCTAGCGCTTGGCGCCATTGTAACAGAACTCCATAAGACTCGTTTTCTTGCGTAAATTTTAGGTTCAAAGTTCCACTTTCACTACATACGAAAACGTTTTGAATTACGCACATATATATATAAACAAATAAATAAGAGAACTGATCAAAATGAAATAAGTAAACGAAGCTATGTACCAAAGGCTTCTTTCGCTTATATGAGAGGTAATGTCAAGACACATAAAAAAAAAAAAAAAAAAAGTGGGGGGAGCAGGGAGGGAAAGCATTCTGTTCTCATGGAACTGCTAAGTGTAGGCCTTATGGTCCCTTGCAGTCGCCTTCGTTGTTATCGGCATTCCTTTAAGTTTAATGTTTGCAAAATTTATGTGATTCTTCAGCTCGCCCGGCACTCGCTTCGCATCGCTCGTCTTGTCTTTGTCGCTTCTTCTCGCCTCGACCCAGAGACACACAAAGGCGATATCTCCTCCTCCTCTTCCTCCTCCTCCTCCTCCTCCTCCTCCTCCTCCTCCTCCTCCTCCTCGACCTCCACCTCTTCGTCAGCCTCCTCCTTGCCCTCTTCCTCCTCCTCGACTCCTTGCCCTCTTCCTCCTCCTCGTCAGCCTCCTCCTCCTCGTCCTACACCTCTTCGTCAGCCTCCTCTCCTTCCTTCTCCTCCGCTCCCTCCTCCTTTCCTTCCTCTTCCTCTTCCTCCTCCTCTTCCTCCTTCACCTTTTATTCCTCCCCTTTCTCCTCCTCCTCCTGGTCCTCTTCCTCCTCACCCTCCTCCACCTATTACTCCTCCCCTTCCTCCTCCTCCTCCTCCACCTCTTCCTCCTCTCCCTCCCCGTCCTCCACCTGTTCCTCCACCTCTTCCTCCTGTCCTTCCTCCACCTCTTCCTCCTCCTCCTCCTCCTCCTCCTCCTCCTCCTCCTCCTCTTCCTCTTCCTCCTCGGGCCGCTTGGAGGACCAGCGTCCTTCGTGTCCAGAGGCCTCAACCCGTAAATTCTCCAGAAGTCGAAGAGTACGGTGTGTGTGTGTGTGTGTGTGTGTGTGTGTGTGTGTGTGTGTGTGTGTGTGTGTGTGTGTGTGTGTGTGTGTGTGTGGCAAGCAAGGTCACCTTCCAGTAACCCCAACCTCCGTTTTCTTCTTGTTTTTCTTGTTTTCTTTTTCTTCTTTTTTCGTCTTTATCATGTTCTTATTTATCTTCCACTTCTTTTTCTTATTTTTTTTCTTTTTGTCATTTATCTTCTTCCTATTTTTTTTTTTAGTTTTCTTCGTTCCTTCTTTTTCCTCTTCTTATTTTTTTCATAATATTTTAAACGTGAAGGTGTTACATGTGACCGCCTCCACGACAAGTGCGTGGAAGTGAGATGATGATTTTGCTTTTTCTTTTTTAAGCACGTCGTGCCCCGTTACTGGGAAAGAGAGCTTTCCGGGAATTTGGTCTATAAGCCAGAGTTTTTTTTTTTTTTTTTTTTTTTTTTCTCGTACGTGGAAATCGTTCAGTCGGTCTAGGAGGACGAGGAGGAGGAGGAGGAGGAGGAGGAGTGTGAGTAAACTCCTTTGGGGTTACCCTTCGTCAGGTCGAGGCGATGTATTATAGATGGCGCGTCGAGGGTCGTCACCCCCCCCCCCCCCCCCGTATGCCTTATCCAGCCATACGCCAAGGCTCTGAATATTTCAGTCCTATTCCCGGTTTAAAGAATGGGATTAATTAATTATCGATGATGTTGTTTCGGTTAACTGAAAATATTCAGGGCAAGAGAGAGGAAGAGAGGGGGGAGGGAAGGAGGGAGAGGGAAGGAGGAGGTAAGGAGAGAGAGGGAAGGAGGGAGAGAGAGGGAGGGAGAGAGAGAGAGCGAGAGAGAGAGAGAGAGAGAGAGAGAGAGAGAGAGAGAGAGAGAGAGAGAGAGAGAGAGAGAGAGAGAGTGAAGGAGGGAGGGATAGAGAGAGAGAGAGAGAGAGAGAGAGAGAGAGAGAGAGAGAGAGAGAGAGAGAGAGAGAGAGAGAGAGTGAAGGAGGGAGGGATAGAGAAAGAGAGAGAGAGAGAGAGAGGAGAGAAGAGAGTGAGGCATAGAGAAAGAGAGAAAGGGATAGAGAGGGGGGAGAGGAGAGAGAATTTGGTCCAAAGTGTATCGTGTTGAAATTCTTGCCTTGAAGTATTCTTCTCTGGGTGAATACTCCGGTTAAAGAAGATATTCTGAATGAGAGAGAATCCTGTTGAGGCAGAATACAGACATATGGAATAGACTTTGTAACTACTCAATGGAAAAGGCTAATGAATACAGACATATGGAATAGACTTTGTAACTACTCAATGGAAAAGGCTAATGAATACAGACATATGGAATAGACTTTGTAACTACTCTATGGAAAAGGCTAATGATTACAGACATATGGAATAGACTTTGTAACTACTCAATGGAAAAGGCTAATGAATACAGACATATGGAATAGACTTTGTAACTACTCTATGGAAAAGGCTAATGATTACAGACATATGGAATAGACTTTGTAACTACTCAATGGAAAAGGCTAATGAATACAGACATATGGAATAGACTTTGTAACTACTCAATGGAAAAGGCTAATGAATACAGACATATGGAATAGACTTTGTAACTACTCTATGGAAAAGGCTAATGATTACAGACATTTGGAATAGACTTTGTAACTACTCTATGGACTTAGTAACTCCTCCTACTCCCCCTTCTCCCCTCCTCTCCCTCTTCCTCCTCTTCCCCTTCCTCCACCTCTTCACCTACCCCCCTCCTCCACCCCCTCTCCTCTTCCCCCTCTCTTCCCCTTTCTCCTCCACCACTTTATTCTTTTCGTCCTCCTCCCCACCTCTTCACCTCCTCCCCTACTCCTCGTCTTCCTCCTTCCTCTTCTTCCCCCATTCCTCCTCCTCCCCTCCTTCCCCTTCTTCCCCCATTCCTCCTCCTCCCTCCTTCCCTTCCTCCTCTCCATCCCCCACTCCTCCCCTCATCCCTTTCTCCCCCTCCTCTCTCTCCCTCTCCTCTCCACCTCCTTCCCCCATTCGTCCTCCTCCCCTCCTTCCCCTTCTTCCCCCATTCCTCCTCCCCCTCCTTCCCTTCCTCCTCTCCTTCCCTTCCTCCTCACTTTCCCTTCCCCCTCTCCTCTCCCCACTCCTCCCCTCCTCCTCTCCCTCTCCTCCTCTCCTTTTCCTCCTCCACCTCCTCCTCCTTCTCCTCCTCCTCCTCCTCCTCCTCCTCCTCCTCCTCACCTCTCCTGAGAATCAAAACCGGGGTCCCTCGACCTCCGAGGGCGGAGACGAGGTCACGAGGGGCACGAGTCAGCGGGGAGGAGAACCGTCATCGGCCATTTCACCCCGAAGGAGTCGTCCCCGATCTCGCGTCGCCCGAAGACCTGGAGTCTTGAGTGGGAACGTCTCCCGTCAGGAGGCTCTGAGCGTCAACGGGTCTCTCGAAAGGGGGTGGGGGGAGGGGGGAGGGGGGGAGGGTCTGGTTTCTCCCCTTACCGCCCCCGCCTTACCTCGCCTTACCTCCGCCTTACCTCCGCCTTACCTCCGCCTTACCTCCGCCTTACCGACGCTTTCTGCCTTCCTCGACGTCACTAGAAACGAGGTGGTGGTCAGGAGGGTGTGAAGGAGGATGGGTAAGGAGGTGGAGGAGAGGAGGGTTGGGGGAGGAGAAAGAGGAGGGTGGGGAGAAAGGTGAGGAGGAGGAGCAGGAGGCCAGGGGTGAGGGGAGAGGAAGGAGGGGGGAATGAAGGGAAAGGAAGGAGGGGAAGAGGAGGGAATGAGGGGAGAGGAGGAGGAAGGGGGGCAAGAGGATAGGGGGAGGAGGATTAGGGAGTAAGAGGAGGGAAAGAAGGAGGAGGAAGAAGAGGAGAATAGGGAGAAGGGTGGAGGAGGAGGAAGGTTGGGGAGCAAGATGAGCAGGAGGTGGAGGAGGATGAAGGATAGTGGAAAGGAAGGAGGGGAGGGAGAAGGGTGGAGGAGAAAGAGGAGGAGGAGGAGGAGGAGGAGAAGGAGGATGGAGGAGAAGGAGGAGGAGGAGGAGGTCGCAAAGACTTGACCCTGACCTTGTTGCAGAGTAGCCAGTCAAGCACGTGGAGGAGGTCACTCCCTTGGCCGCTACGAAGGAGGAGGAGGAGGATGAGGAACGCGAAGGAGGAGGAGGAGGAGGGGAAGGAGGAGGAGGAGGAGGGGGAATGAGGAGGAGGAGGAGGAGGATGAGGAGAAGGAAGGCGAAGAAGGATGAGGAGAAGGAAGGCGAAGAAGGAGGAGGAGGAGGAGGAAGGCGAAGG
>NC_134802.1:33186711-33224211 GCF_046742065.1 Oratosquilla oratoria
AATAGACAGATGTAACAAGTTAGATGAGAAAGTGGTGTGTGCAAAAACAATACATGAATTTAAAAATAGTTTAGATAAAATGAGATATGAAGACGGGACCCCACGAGCATAGCTCCCCTTCCCGTAAAATACAACTAGGTAAAACTATGTAAATACACACACGAGTGTACAGTATCGGATTTGTGACGTCATGTCGATGCGCCGTGGCATCTTGAGCATGCGCGTTGTTGACATTCCCGACCGATAATGAACATCATTTTACTCACTCACTCACTCAGGCCACCCACAGGTGGTAGAAAGCGTCGGTGACTAGGTGTTGTGGTTTCCACAAGGGGTCATGACGTCATCAGGAGTCATGACGTCATCAGGAGTCATAACGTCATCAGGAGTATGAGTTGGAGTTTTAACGGAGTGTGTTGTTGGTAGACGGAGCGAAGGACATCGCTGTGCAGTTGACGCGAGTAAAAGTGAATTCAGTTGCTTGAAGGTCATAATGAATGTCATTTTCCATACTCAAGATGATGATTTTCCTAGGAACTACGGCCACTAGAACAAATGAAATGTAAATGCTTGGAAGATTTTCCGCTACAGTTGGAAAGTCTTTATGATTTTTTTTTCTGGGGCCATGTGAACCTTCTCAACTTTATTTGCATACTCCTCCCCTTCCCTCTCCTTCCTCGAATTGAGGAAAATTTCAGTGCACAGATTGAGAATAAGAGATATAAAGACATCAAACCTCGTATATATACAAAAATGGAGACTGTAAAAAGTCATCTGTTGTGCAGTTATTTCATTTGATTAATTTAGATGAATTTATGTACTGGTGTAGTCCAGATCCCATCAACAACCTTGCCTTTCCTCGTAGGTCCCGGCCCGGTGGGCTGGCGTTCGGTCAGATCACAGGATCGCACTTAGTCAACAGTGACAATTTTTCCTCTATTTTTGACCGGCAGCTGGTAATTGTTTCCCTCAAAATTTTGCCTACCAGCCGATGACATACCAATAGACCTATTATATACTAAAAGCTTTTTGTTCCTTATAAGGGAAAAAGCAACAGACCTACTTAAGAAAAGGATTAAGTTCTTCCAGAGAAATATGTGAGATTACTTAGACCAGTGGTTCCCAAGCCTTTCAGAAGTCTCCGACACCCTTATTAGAAAATCTAAATTCTAGTTTGTCAGTATTTTATTGATTCAACATCAGTGTAACAAAATTTTGTCCCTGGATGGTATGAAAATACTCGTCTTTACACTGATGCTGCTTTAATGAACAAAAATGGATGACAGAGAGAGTTGGTAATACGAAAATTATTTTTGCCCTCAATTTTGGCGGCACACCGGTTGCGAACCACTGACTAAGATGGTCCCAGGATTTTATCTAATGTCTATTTGGGTTTGATTTTGTTTTATTTTATTTTATTTTATTTCATTTTTATTCCTCATGTGTGTAAATGAATGTAAAGAAGCAATCAAAAAGCAATCTAGAGTGAAACAAAAGGTTTGAAGTATTTCTTTGAAGGACAGACATTTGTTTAGGATGTTGCTCCCGTTGGACAAAACCTGTGTCAACTTGTACCGTACAGGCTCGACTATTGCTGACTCCATACTCTTGGTAATGAGAAGATCAGAGATTCACAGGCCACAGCACTGACAGCAATGAAGTGCTTGCTGGTAGCGAGAGAGAGAAAAAAAAGGCAGCTAAATGTAGTAGATATTTCAGAAAATTATCAGCTGAAAGTAGAAAATGATGAACAGAAATCCAAAATTGAAAGAGTGAGATGAAAGATCAATATTGGGGAAATGCAAATAAGTTGCTCATTGATGTTTTGTAATTTTTTTTTAGGAAGAACTTTATGGAATTTGCATTTTTATTTACATGTACATATATAGACCTTATTTATTAGTGTGATATAAAACTATTTTTATACATAAAATCTTCTTTTCTTCATCATCATCATCATCATCATCATCATCATCATCATCATCATCATCATCATGGTTGCCGTCCATTGTTGGACAGAGTTTCCAGTCACTGGAACGTGAGCAGCTTTGCCACTTAAAGAATCACTCTAAAAAATAAATATTCGGCTTTAGCCTCAGGGACTTAACCTAATCTAACCTAACCTAACCTAACCTAACCTAATCACCCTCCTCCTTGGCATCCAGCAGTGATCTGCCAAGATGGAGGGGCACTCCTCTCGTATTGGCCTCCCCTTTCCCACGCCCAAAATGTCTTGATTTGAGATGCTTCGCTGCTTTCACTCCTTCACCGACTGATCCAAGATTTTCCGGAAGAAGGTCTTCGGAAGCGTCAGTCCCAAAAATGGACTTTTTTGAGATTTGACTGCTCAGAAAATTTCCGGAGGTCTTCGGAAGCGCTAGTCCCAAAAATGGACTTTTTTGAGACTCGACTGCTCCAAGAATTTCCGGGAGGTCTTCAGAAGCGCCAGTCCCAAAAATGGACTTTTTTGAGACTCAACTGCTCAAAGAATTTTCGGGAGAAGGTCTTCAGAAGCGCTAGTCCCAAAAATGGACTTTTTTGAGACTACTGCTCCAAGAATTTCCGGAAGGTCTTCAGAAGCGCCAGTCCCAAAAATGGTTTATTTTTTATTCAACTGGTCCAAGAATTTCCGGGAGGTCTTCAGAAGCGCCAGTCCCAAAAATGGACTTTTTTGAGACTCGACTGCTCAAAAAATTTCCGGAAGGTCTTCAGAAGCGCCAGTCCCAAAAATGGATTTTTTTTTTATTCAACTGGTTCAATATTTTTCCGGGAGAAAGTCTTCAGAAGCGCCAGTTAAAAAATAAATAATAATAATAATACTTGAGACATCTTACTCGTGCATCCCTGAACACTGACCTCGGAAGCGTGTCGAAGAGGTCTTTAGAGAGAGAGAGAGTGAGTGTGTGTGTGTGTGTGTGTGTGTGTGTGTGTGTGTGTGTGTGTGTGTGTGTGTGTGTGTGTGTGTGTGTGTGTGTGTGTGTTTTTGGAGGGTATCCGGGTCATTGTTAACAAGGACCGCCTTGCTTGGGAGAAGCCAACCCCGAGGCGAGGTCGCGAAGAAACGCAAGAGTTTCCTACCGAACTGAAGAAAAATGTCTGAAAAAAAAGAACAAGCTGAATGAAGTCGCCTGGGCGTTCGACAAGAACGAAACCCCCCGAAGGTAGAGCGCTGGCGGAGGGATCCGAGCGTGTTTATCGCGGATGTCCAATCCCCCCCCCCCCCATCCCGTCCATGACTGTTTGACATTATACAAGTTGTATTTACATACTTGTGTTGTGCACCTTGATAGGTCATTCTGGTGGTAGCAGCCGGATTCTCGGTCCTAGTATGTGGAGTATGTCTTTTTTTTATGTGCACGGACGATAAATACTTAGTGTGCTTTTATTTTAACACACACACACACACACACACACACACACACACACACACACACAAATATATATATATATATATATATATATATATATATATATATATATATATGCTGGTACATTGTGACAAGTTGATTAAAGGTGGAAAAAGAAGCATAGAGCGAAACCGGTCAGGAATAAACTCAGGAACTCGGAACTAGACCCGTGACTTCTTTGTCCACCTTCAATCACACACACACACACACACACACACACACACACACACACACACACATATATATATATATATATATATATATATATATGTGTGTGTGTGTGTGTGTGTGTGTGTGTGTGTGTGTGTGTGTGTGTGTGTTCACCTTGGCCTTTGGATCACGTCCTGGACTCGTGATCGACAGCTATTTCCCTCCCGGAAGAAAGCTGCTCGTATGACCGATCTATGGGTAATGCTGACCTTACACGCAAACACACACCCCAACTCACCGCCCACGAGAGTTGGAGTAACGACTCGAACCGCAGCAATACTGAAATTATTTCAGCCCTGGGCAGGATTCGAACCCGGATCGCCGCAGTGACAGTCGAGGACTATACCAGCCACGCCACCGAGTCGTGTGTGTGTGTGTGTGTGTGTGTGTGTGTGTGTGTGTGTGTGTGTGTGTGTGTGCGCGCGCGCGCGCGCACGCGTGTTTGTGTATTTGTGTTATTTCGTTGGCTCTAACTAACTCTTTTAGGTTGGCAAAGGGAAGATTCGGGGAGTGTTCCAAAAAGTAATTGAAATTAGATGTTGGGCAGATTTTTAAAAATTAGGTATTAGTCTCTGAATAAAATAATAATACGTAACTTTGGTCCGTAGGGGCGTTGCAAATGTCTCTTTGAATGTTGGCTGCATAAAATACAGTATAGTCAATCCTATACGGGGCAGGAAGTGGAGGAGGAAGAGGTGGAGGAGGAGGAGGAGGTGAAGGTGAAGGTGAAGGAGGTGGAGGATAAAGTGAAGGAAGAGGAAGAAGAGGAGGAGGAGGTGAAGGGGGAGAAGGAGGAGGAGGAGGTAGGTAAGGTGAACGTAGAAGAGGAGGATAAGGTGAAGGAAGAGGAGGAGGAGGTGGATAAAGTGAAGGAAGAGGAGGTGAAGGAGGAGGTAGGTAGGTAGGTAAGGTGAACGAAGAGGAGGAGGAGGTGAAGGAAGAGGAGGAGGAGGAGGTGAAGGAAGAGGAGGAGGTGGGTAAAGTGAAGGAAGAGGAGGAGGAGGTGGATAAAGTGGAGGAGGAGGAGGTATGTAAGGTGAACGAAGAGGAGGTGAATAAGGTGAAGGAAGAGGAGGAGCAGGTGAAGGAGGTGGATAAGGTGAAGGAAGAGGAGGAAGAGGTGAAGGAGGAGGAGGAAGAGGTGAAGGAGGAGGAGGAGGAGGAGGAGGTGAAGGAGGAGGAGGAGGAGGAATATGAGGTAGCGATGATGGTGATGGTGTCAGCGGCGATGGTAATAGTGAAAGAAAAGGAGACGAAGGAGGAGGAGGTGGAGGGGGGGGAGAGGACAAAAGACAAAGCGATAAATTTGCAATTGCCTGACCTTTGTGAGAGCCTGGGCACCCCTGCGGACCAGAGGAGGAGGAAGAAGAAGTGGAGGAGGGGGAGGAAGAGGAGGTGAAAGAAGAGGAGGAGTAGGAAGAGGAAGAAGAGGAAAAGGAGGAAGAAGAGGAGGCGTAGGAGTAAGAAGAGGAGGGAGAAGACAAGGAAGAAGAAGAAGAAGAAGAAGAAGAAAATGAGGTGGATGATGATGAGGAGGAGGAAGGACATCTCTGGTCGAAGCGGGTCGGGACGGGGCGAGTGCATTGTGAACGGCTCGTGCATGATCGAAGAGGAGGGCGGGCGAGGAGGCCGTGTGGGCGTAGGAAGCGAGCAACACTTCGTGGGCGTGTTTTTTTGACTCATTGTATCACCCACTCTCCTCTCCCATCCACTTCCCTCTCCTCCTCCTCTCGCCCTCTCCACCTTTCATCCACCCACTCACTCATCCACATCATCTCTCTCTCCTCTCTCTCCTCTCTCCTCTCTCTCTCCTCTCTCTCTCTCTCCTCTCTCTCTCTCTCTCTCTCTCTCTCTCTCTCTCTCTCTCTCTCTCTCTCTTTCTTTTTCTCTCTCTCTCTCTCTCTCTCTCTCTCTCTCTCTCTTTCTTTTTCTCTCTCTCTCTCTCCTCTCTCTCTCTCTCTCTCTCTCTCTCTCTCTCTCTCTCTCTCTCTCTCTCTCTCTCTCTCTCTCTCTCTCTCTCTCTCTCTCTCTCTCTCTCTCTCTCTCTCTCTCTCTCTCTCTCTCTCTCTCTCCCTCTCAGGAGGATAGCAAAATTGAATTTAGGAGATATAGTGAAACAATAGATGAAGGAACACGCTAAGGACACATTTATTAAAGTGATGAGAGAGAAGGAGAATTTAGTAAAGACTTAGCAGATAAAAAGAAATGTATAATTATATTAGGAATGGAAGAGAAAGATCCAAATAGGACTACAAGAGTAAGAGATGAGAAAAGAGTGAACAAGATGCTAAAAATATTTCAAGAAGGTGAACAGGAAATAGGGAAAGAAATTGAAGAAATACATAGACTGGGGAAATACAGTATAGACAAGACCAGACCAATTAAGGTTAAATTCAGGTCACAAACGACAACAAAGAATGTCTTATCAAAAACGGGAAAACTAGCAGAAAGTGATCAGTACAAACAGGTATGGATAAAAAGATGAATAAAGAGGAAAGAGAAAACAAAAACAAAAAAATCGAAGTTTAGGAAAAAAAAACGAGAACAGAACAGTCAAAGAGAAATTCTATTGGAGAATAGTGGATATGAAAGTGAGGAAATGGTTCATAGGAGAGAAAAACAGAAGGGAAACAGAAAACAGGATGGAGGTAACAGAAAATTAAAAGTGTCCTTCACAAATATAGATGGATTAATAACAGGCTTGAATGAACTGAATGATTACCTGATGGAATAGGAACCTGACAAATGGGAACTGTGGAGACAAAATTGAAAGGTCAATAACCACCCAACAGTGTAGGACATTTTATATACAGTATAATTATTGGATTAGAAACAGAGAAGTAAAACAAGGTGGTGGAGTTATGTTCCTGACTAAGGATATAAGTGTGAGGAATGTTACATATGGAAAGAATAGAGTGGAAATGATCATGATGGAAAGAGAGGACAGGGACAAGAAGAGCAGAAAGTTTGTGGTAGATCATGTGCCTCCTAAAACGGCTTCGTGGGGAAAGAAAGAACACAAGAATATGTTAGAAGACACAAGGATAACACTAGATAAGATAATGGAAGATGGAGGAAGAATAGTTATAATGGGTAACTAATTGTAAATAAATCTACTGGGAAGAGATGACAGTGAAGGGTGGAGATGACCTATGGGGAAATGTACTATTTGATATGATTAATGAACATACAATGACACAATGGATACAAGAGAATACTAGGTATAGAAATGAGGAAAAGCCATTGAGACTAGACCTAATAATCACATCAGAATCTGAAATAGTGGACAAGAATGAATATAAGACACCACTAAGTAAAAGTGATCACATATTAGTTGAACTGGAACTAAATGAAGAAAAATACATGAGAAAAAACAAACAATATAGAAAGGGAAGAATGATGTATGGAAAAACAAATTTTGATAAATGAGAATTTTTTTCTTACAAGTACGGTAGCCAAAAATTGTGAAAGAATGATCAAAATTACATGGCTAAAGCATTTGGAAAAAAAAACAATGTACTAAATCCGAGGCAGTTTGGATTTAGACAAGGAAGATCATGTGTCACAAACTTGATGTGTTTCTGTTCAAGACTAATACTGTAGATATAGTACAGGAAAGAGATAGATGGGCTGATTGTGCCTTTCTAGACCTGAAAAAAGCTTTTGATAAGGTGCCACATAAGAAATTGCTAAAGAAATTAGAAACTGCAGGAGGAATACAGGGCAAACTACTTAAGTGGATGGAAGACTTCTTGTATGAAAGGAAAATGGGAGTGGTGATAAGAGACAAACATTCCAATCGGGATGAAGTGATTTGTGGAGTTCCACAAGGAACCGTTCTGGCCCCAGTAATATTTGCTATACATATATGATATGGGTGAAGGAATTGAAAGTTATATGAGCTTCTTTGCAGACGATGCAAAAACGTTTAAAAAAGTGAACACCGAAGAAGATTGTGAGTTGCTGCAGAGTGATCTCAATAAAGTATGGGAATGGAGTAGGAAGTGGGAGATGGAATTCAACATTAAGAAGTGTAGTATAATGGAATTTGGAAAAAGCAAAAAAAGAATAATGGGATCATACATTAGGAGAGGAAGAAATTAAAGTGGAAAAAGAGAAGGACCTGGGAATCATTATTATGAATAATATGTCCTCTGAGAAACATAAACAAAATTTTTGGAGGAACTTATAATTTGATAAAATCAAAGTGGCATTTATATACATGGACAAAGAAATGGTGAAGAAAATACTAGTGACTTTGATAAGACCAAAATTGGAGTATGCAGCGACGGTGTGGTCACCAAGTACAAAAAATGTATAACAAAACTTGAAAGAATACAAAGAGCAGTTATGAAATTGCCACCAACGCTCTCAGAACTATCATTTGAAGAGAGGCTTGCAGACATTGGAGCAAAGAAGAGAGAGGAAACTTGATAACTATTTATAGGATCATGAAAGGCATGGAAATTATTGATAGAGAGGATCTGATCAAATGGGATAGTAGAGATACAAGAGGACATGGAAAGAAAATCAAGAAAGACAATTATAGAAGAAACCTGTTTGGAACAGGTTAGATGAGAATGTGGTGTGTGCAAAAATGATAAATGAATTTAAAAACAGTCTAGATCAGGGGTTCCCAAAGTGGTTGATATCGACCCCCAGGGGTTGATGAGACCATCCAAGGGGTCAACAAATAGCCAAGGGGTTGAAAGGGGGTCAGTAGATTGCTAGGGGGTCGAAAGGCAGTCTTAAAATTAGATGGTTAGCATGAAATGATCCTGTTCTCTTCCCGTACTGAAAGAGTGAGAATGATCAACCAACCAATATCTAAACTTAAAGAAAAACCATGTCAGTTCACTCTGAGTCAAAAATCCTCCCCATTCTGTGCATGTAGGGAGAATCTCACATACACACAACCACATCGTGAATGAACATCAAGATGACGAGCTTGTGTAATATTATTGACTTGAATATTACTTATAGTAATATAAAAAAGAATATATAACATAAATATTTATTCTAAAACACTTATGTTTATGTATATGTGAAAGTGTCTGTATCATTATTGGAACGCCGTTGCCTTGATGAATGTTGTCATTTAGACCTTTTATAATGGATCAAAATGATGATGATAACTATTGATAACTAGAACTATAATAATAACAATAATAAAAATAATAATAGTAATAATAATAATAATGAAGGATAATAACTATAATAATAATGTTATTAGTATTAATAACAATAACAACACCAATAATAATAATAAATTGACATAATTCGTGAATTAATAGTTTTGGGGTCTATAGAAAATCTTAAACTTTACTAGGGGGTCAATGAGCTGAAAAGTTTGGGAACCCCTGGTTTAGATAAAATGAGATACGGAGACAGGACACCATGACCATAGCTCCCCTTCCTGTAAAATACAACTAGGTAAATACAACTAGGTAAATATGCACACACACAGTATATATTAAAACCAAAGTAATGCCGTAACACATTCGTAAAATTCAACAAGAACCCACTGAGTCCTACCCATGTTCCTTCTTCTTTCTCTGTATATAAGATGTGCCTTTTGCTCCACTACTCTGTATTCCACTGAAGAGGATCACAGTCCGTGATCGAAATATATGGATATCATCTATTTCATTTCTTCTTATCCAACACAGTGGGTTCTTGTTGAATATTAAAACCACTTAATAACACATACTTGTTTTCCCCATTGTACAGTGCATACTAACATAGTAGTGACCCATGATCAGTTTTTGTATTTATGTGTCTGTAGGTTACTGAATTCATCTCTTCTTGTTTCAGGTTGCTGGCAAAACTCCAATGTGAAGCAATGCAGCAACACGGCATGCATGGCATCATCCCTCTGGACAAAGACCATGATGTACTTCTGCTGCTGTGAGGGCTCCTTCTGCAACCTTAACTTCTCTGTTGGCCCAGAGATCACCACTGTGGCCACCCCAACTTTCGGGGAGGAACAAAACACCCACCTGTATGGTAAGCTGAAGTTGAGGAGGAAGACCGGGGTAGAGGGTGGTTGGGGATTCATCTCCAAGAGGAGTGAGGAGGTGGAACTCGGGTCACCGTGTGGCAGGGTTGGCAATAATTTTTTTTTTTTCTCTTTTTCTCTTTTTCTCTCTCTCACTGTCTCTCTCTCTCTCTCTCTCTCTCTCTCTCTCTCTCTCTCTCTCTCTCTCTCTCTCTCTCTCTCTCTCTCTCTCTCTCTCTCTCTCTCTCTCTCTCTCTCTCCCTCTCCCTCTCCCTCTCCCTCTCCCTCTCCCTCCAACCCACCTGGTTTTTTCGGGTTTTTAAAACTGGGGGGAAAAGGGGAGAAAATTGAGGAGAAGTATTATTTTTTATAATCAAGGTTAGGAACATCACTTGCAAAATATAAAACATCTCAAATTGTACAGAAGAGGAAAGATATACAATTTGAAAATGGTGAAGAATCCTACACATTTTTCTTCTTCTTTTAAATAAGGAATGATATCGTTGTCAAGAAATTTCATTATTACATGTTTGCAAGATATTTTTCATTAAATAAGAAATAAGAAATAGGCATCCTCATTTGAAATAAGTTATTTTCTTATTTGTTATAGGGTAAAAAAATGTTTGTAAAACTGGGTTACCTAGTTTTTTGCCAACCCTAGAAGCTGAATGGTGTTTCCAGGAGTAGAAAGACAGAGACGGAGAGAGAGATCTTTCCCATGGGGAATAAGGTGGATTTCTCGCTTTCTTTCTCTCTATTTCTCTTTATCTTTCTTCTTTCTCTCTTTTGGAATCAGTAATAGCTGATAGAATCAGGGCTCATGTTAAGAGATATAATTTGATTTGTGACTCCCTGCTTGGATTCACCAATGTTAGGTCATGTGTAACTAATCTCTTATCCTTTTACACTAATGTCTACAAGGCGTATAACTATGATAGTTATGATGTTATTTACCTTGACTTTAGAAAAGCATTAGACATGGTACCCCACCAGAGACTACTAAATAAAATCAAAGCCTATGGCATAGGAGGAAAAGGGTTTGAATGCATTACATTGTGGATTAGTGACAAAACAGTCGGGTAATGTTACTAGTGGAGTTCCCCAGATCTCAGTTTTGGGCCCCCTATTGTTCATTATATAAATGACCTGGACAATGGGATTAATGGTGATGTTAGTAAATTTGTGGATGACACTCAAATAGGATGCCATATTAGGGCTAGGGGAGATGTCAAGATACTGTAGGATGATCTTAATGAATTGTTTGTATGTTCAGAGAAATGGCAAATGAACTTCAGAATATCAAAGTGCAGTTTGTTAAATGTAGGTTTACACAACCCAGAAAACAGATATAGCTTAGATAATATAATTTTAGAGAAAGCAAAACTGTACTACAATATCAAGAGAGATGGCACAGTGGTTAGTCACTGTTACTTTGATACGTCTGAGCTGAGGTTCGAGCCCTTGGCTTCACTTCGTATCAGTTTCCGTATATGTCTCCGACGAGCGCATTGTCAGTCTCTTTCGTGATAACATGGAATTAAAAGTAAAAAGTTAATGTGGTTGAAAAAAGATTAAGATCTGCACTGGGGACTATTCAGTGTGTATGGATATGTATGTATATATATATATATATATATATATATATATATATATATATATATATATATATATATATATATGTAATCTTTCTGGCCATTGCCCTGGAAATCGAAGCAAGACCTAGCTTGATGCCAAGCTGTCACCTTACCAAATAGTAGCTCCTATGGTTGCAATTAGTAAGGTGGTGGCTTGACATCAAGCTAGGTCTCGGTTTGATTCCAGGGGCGACAGATTGAAAGATTGTTTGCATGACCTTGCTGTTACTAGTAATTCACTTCATGTATTTACTTAGTTCTATTGTACAGGAAGGGGAGCTATGCTCATGGTGACCCGTTTTTGTATTTTGCAAGATCAAGTTTGTTCTTAAATTCTTGTATTGTGTTTGCACACACTATTTTTTTTTGTCCAATATGTTCCCTATATCTATCACTGTGTGGGAAGCTATTCTTTTTCAGGTCTTTTCTGTAGTTGTCCTTTTTGAGTTTCATTGCATGTCCTCTTGTTTTTCCTCTGTCCCTCTTTATGAAGTCCTCCCTATCAAGGCGTTCTTTTCCTTTCATAATTATGTAGACGGTTAGTAAGTCCCCTCGTTCTCTTTGTTCCAGGGTCAGCAATTCCATTTCGGCCAGTCTTTGTTCATATGTCAGGTTTGAAAGTGTTGGGGCCATCTTTTTCATTGCTCTTTGTATTCTTTCTAATTTTCTTCTATTTTTTGTACTGGGTGATCATATTGGCACTGCATATTCCAGTTTTGGCCTTATCAGTGTTTGTAATATTTCTTTAATAATTTCCTTATCCAGGTATTTAAAGGCCACCTTTATTGATCTCAACAAATTTATGTTTCTCCGACTATTTTATTTAAATGTTTATCTGGCGACATGTCTTTGGTGATGATTACTCTTAGGTCCCTTTCAGAATTTACTTTCTTTTCTTCTTTTCTGTCAATTTTATACTGTCCTGATATTTTCTTCTTGCTTTTCTCAAATTCAATTATACTGCTTTTCTTGATGTTGAATTCTACTTCCCATTTCTTGCTCCACTCTGAGACTTTGTTCAGATCACTCTGTAATGAGTCACAGTCTATTTCGGAGTTTATTCTCATTAATAACTTCGCGTCATCCGCAAAGAAGTTCATGTAACATTCAATACTTTTGTTCATTATCGGAGCCAGCAATGACCCCTGTGGGATGCCTCTACTCATTTCTTCCCATTTTGAATATTTATCTCTGAGTACTACTCTCATTTTCCTTCCATATAGGAAGTCCTCCATCCAATTAGATAGTTTTCCATGTATGCCTCCTATTGTTTCCAGTTTATATAGCAATTTTCTGTGTGGTACCTTATCAAATGCCTTTTGTAAGTCCAGGAAGGCACAGTCTGCCCAGCCATCCCTTTCTTGCAATATATCTATCAATCTTGAATAGAAACAAATCAAATTAGTGGTACATGATCTTCCCTGTCTGAATCCAAATTGCCTTGGGTTCAGTATATTGTTCTCTAGATATTTTGTCCATATATTTTTGATGATCCTCTCACAAATTTTAACTATTGTACTTGTTAGGGACACCGGTCTATAATTTGTTGGGTCTTCCTTATTTCCTCGCTTATATATTGACACTATATTGGCATTTTCCCAGTCTCCTGGTAGTTTTCCTTCTTTGAGTGAACATTCAACTATTTTGTATATTTTTCCAGTTAATTCGTCCATACATTCCTTTAGTATCCAGTTTGCAACTCTGTCCGGGCCATGTGAACATGTTAAGCTTTAATATTTAATTTCTTATTTCATTCTGAGTAATATCTAATTCCTTCATTGGAGGAAATCTTACTTCATATCTTTGATCACAATTTTGTAGATTTTCTTTTTGGTAAATACAGATTTGAAAAGTTTGATCATAATATCTGCCATTTCTATATCTTCTGTGTATACTCTGTTACCTTGACTTAATTTAAGTGTTTTCTGTTTATTTTGCCATTTAGATATCTATAAAATCTATAAAAGATAAAATATATAAAAGATATAAAAGTTTGCCATTTAGATATCTATAAAATAATTTTGGTTGATCTATACATTTGTCTATTATGTCCTTTGCATAATTTCTTTTTTCTTCCCTACATATTTTTACATATTCGTTTCTTAGTTTGGTGTATATTTTCCATTTCTCAGATTTTTTTTTTTTTCCATCTTTCCCAGGCTTCTCTTTTGTCTTTTGCCACACTGCACTTTGTTTTGTACCAGGATTTTATGTATACTCTTTCCAGTTTTAGTCTAGGCACATACTTCTCCACTCCATTATAGATTTCCTTCCAAATTGTCCATTTCTCTTCCACCTTTGTTTCTTCGTTATTAAAATTTTCCCAATTTGCTTCTTGAAAGAATAGTTCCCCAAAATCTGTTTTGTACATTAGTCTTCCTTTTCTGTATTTTTCATTTTTATATTTGTTTCTTCATTTAATTCTAGTTCTAGTAGTATGTGATCACTTTTTCCAATTGGTGTCTTGTATTCAATTTTATCCACAATTTTGGGTTCAGATGTGAATATCAAATCCAATCTTTAGGGTTCATTGTTATTTCTATATCTGGTGTTTTCCTTGACCCTTTGCATCAATGTGTAATCAATGGTCATTTCCAGTAATATGTTTCCTCAGTGCTTCTCCACCTTTCACAGTCATTTCTTCCCAACATATTTCTTTCGAGTTAAAATCACCCATAATTACCATATTTCCTTCTTTATTTAGTATTTCATTTAGTGTTTTTCTTGTGTCTTCCAGCATTTTGGAGTGTTCACTTTCATTTCATGCGTGAGTTTTAGGTGGGACATAAATCACTGCATACTTTCTATTTTTCATATCTCTATTCTTAACTCTTATCATAATCACTCCACATTGTTCTCTCCTTCTGTGTTTTTGTCGCATTTAGGTCTTTCTTGGTTAGCAACATGATTCCTCCACCCTGCTTTGTTTCTCTGTTTCTGATGCAACAGTTATATAATCCTTGGCCTATACTATATGGTGGTAATGATCCTTTCAATTTTGTCTCCACAATCCCCATTATATCTGGTTTTTCTTGTTCCAGATAGTCATTCAGTTCATCTATTCCCGATATCAATCTATGTTGGTATATGTTACCTTTAATTTTTTTCCTTTTCTGCCTTTTGTTCTCCCTTATGTACCATTTCATCAGTCTCGAGTCCATCCCTCTCCAAAAAAAAAAAAAACCGTGTGTGTGTGTGTGTGTGTGTGTGTGTGTGTGTGTGTGTGTGTGTGTGTGTGTGTGTGTGTGTGTGTGTGTGTATTTACCTAGTTGTATTTACCTAGTTGTATTTTGCGGGAAGAGGAGCTATGCTCGTGATGTCCCGCCTTTGTATCTTGCAGTGTCTAGTTTGTTTTTAAATTCATGAATGGTTTTTGCGCATACTATTTCATTGTCCAGTTTGTTCCAAGTGTCCAAAACTCTATGAGGAAAACTGTTTTTCTTCAGTTCTCTTCTATAGCTATGTTTTTTTATTTTCTTTCCATGTCCCCTTGTGTTTCTTTTGTCCCAGTTAAGTAAGTTCTCTCTATTGAGTACCTCTGTGCCTCTCATGATTCTGTAGATGGTCAATAGGTCACCTCTCTCTCTTCTTTGCTCCAGTGTCGGTAACTCCAGTTTAGCCAATCTCTCCTCGTATGATTTGCAAGTGCATGTAACATTTTTGTAGCTGCCCTTTGGATTCTTTCTATTTTCTTTATATTCTTTTTGGTACTGGGGGACCACAACGTTGCCGCATACTCTAATCTAGGCCTTATCAATGTAACCAATATTTTTTTTATCATGTCTTCGTCCAAGTATGTAAACGCCACTTTTATTGATCTTAGCAAGTTGTAAGTCTCCCCGACAATTTTGTTAATCTGTATATCATAGGACAAGTCGTTCGTGATAATTACTCCCAAATCTTTTTCGGATCCTACTTTCTTTACTTCTTTGGTTCCAATTGTATATTTTCCTGATATTCTGTTTTTGCTTTTTCCAAACTCTGACTCCAGTTCCATACCCTATTTAGGTCTTCTTGCAGTGCTTCACAGTCCTCCTCAGTTTCTATTTTCCTTAGCAGTTTGGCGTCATCGGCAAAGAAGCTCATGTAGCAGTTCACGTCCTCGTCCATGTCATTCATATAGATAGCAAACATTATTGGTGCCAGCACAGATCCTTGCGGTACTCCACTGATCACCTCTTTCCAATCTGAATATTTTTCTCTGAGCACTACTCTCATCTTTCTACCAGTCAGAAAGTCCTCTATCCATTTTAGTAGGTTTCCTTGTATTCCTCCTATGTGTTCCAGTTTTTTTAGTAGTTTTCTGTGTGGTACTTTGTCAAAGGCTTTTTGCAAGTCTAGGAATGCACAATCAGCCCATCCATTTCTTTCTTGCACTATGTCTATTAGTCTTGAGTAAAAGCATATTAAGTTTGTGGAGCATGATCTTCCTTGTCTGAATCCGAATTGTCTTGGGTTTAATATGTCATTGTCTTCCAGATGTTTTACCCATCTATTCTTGATTATATTCTCACAAATTTTGGCTATGGTGCTTGTTAGTGATACTGGCCTATAGTTGGTGGGTTCTTCTTTGTTTCCTCCTTTGTGTATTGGTACAATGTTAGCGTTTTTCCAGTCCTCGGGTATCTTTCCTTCTTTGAGTGAGCTGTTTATTAAGATGTGTATTTTGTCTGTTAGTTCTTCTTTGCACTCCTTTAGAATCCAATTTGCAATACCATCCGGGCCATGTGATTTTCTGACATCCAGCCTTGATAGATGTTCTGATATTTCCTTTAGTGATGCTGTAAACTCATTCATGAGGGGAGATTTCTTGTTTTTATCTATGTCACAATTTGGTATTTTCTCTCTGGTGAAAACGGATTTAAAGTGATTGTTCATGACTTCGGCCATCTCTAAATCTTCTGTGTATTCTATGTTTCCTTGGCATAGTTTCACCATTTCCTGTTTGTTTTTAAGTTTACCATTCACATACCGATAGAATAGTTTGGGTTGCTCTTTGCATTTGTCTATAATATCCTTCTCATGGTTCCTTTTTTCCTCTCTTCTCTTATTGACATACTCATTTCTATAGTTAACATAAATTTGCCATTTGCTTTGTTTTTTGTCTTTTCTCCACTTTTTCCAAGCTTTGTCCCTTCTGTCTTTTGCCTCACTGCATCTTTTGTTGAACCAACATTTAATGTACTCTCTCTCTCGCTTTTGTCTTGGTACATGCCTGTTTACACCTTCATTGTAGTTTTCCATCAATATATTCCATTTCTCTTCCACTGTTGTTTCTTCCCTGTAAAATATTTCCCAGTTTGCATTCCGGAAGAATGTCTTTAGTTTTGTAAAGTCTGTTTTGTTGTACATCAGTCTTCCTTTCCTATGCTTTTCGTTCCTCTCTATGTCTATTTCTTCCTTTAGTACAGTTTCGATGAGTACATGGTCACTCTTTCCAATTGGTGTCTCATACTGGACTTTATGCACTATTTCAGGTTCTGTTGTAAATATTAGATCTAGTTTCGATGGTTCTTCATTATTTCTGTACCTTGTGTTTTCACGGACCCATTGGGTCATTGTGTACTCCATGGTCATATCTAGCAGTACATTGCCCCACGAGTCATCTCCTCCTTGCACTGTCATGCTGTCCCAACAAATTTCTTTGCAATTGAAGTCCCCCATAATTACCAGATTACCCTTACCCATTAGTATCTCATTGAGTGATTTTCTTGTATCATCTAGCATTTTTGTATGTTCGTTTTCTTTCCAAGCGCTTGTTTTTGGAGGCACATAAGTCACCACAAACTTTCTACTTTTCATATTCTTGCCTTCGACTTTTATCATGATCAATTCAACATTACCTTTGCCCTCTGCAATTTTTGTCACCTTTAGGTCTTTCTTGTCCCTGATTTTTATCCAGTAGTTGTATAAACCTTGTCCGATAACAGTGGATGGTATTTCACCTCTTAGTTTAGTTTCTACAATTCCCATTATGTCTGGTTTTGCTTCTAACAGATAATCATTAAGTTCGTTCAGTCCCGAAATTAGTCCATCAATGTTGGTATAGGCCACTTTTAATTTTCTTCCTTCTCCCTGGTTTCTTCTTCCCTTGGTTTTTATCGTTTTGAAGCGCCATTGTCTTAATCTCAAGTCTATTACTCTCCACTGGAATTCTTTGCATTCTGTCTCCGATCTTTTCAAGTTTTTTTCCTTTGCTTCTTCTCTTAGTGCCCTTTCTTTTTCTAATTCCTCAGTACTCATTTCTCTTTTTATCCATATCTTATTGTACTTTTCACTCTTTGCCAAGTTACCTACTTTTTCAAATATGTCTTCTACTACCATTTGTGACCTTAGTTTTATCTTTAGAGGTCGATTCCTATCCTTAGTATAGCGACCAATTCTGTAAGTCTCTTCTAGGTCTGTGCCTGAATCACTGTCTCCCCCCTGAATTTCATTAAGGATTTCTACTGCTGTCTCTTTTTCTTCTTTTTCTCTCATGTACCTCGCCAATCCTTGTTTTTCTTTAAGCCCATAAACCACAATACATTTCTTCCTATCTACTGTATCCCTGACCCAATTTGCTTTTTCGTTAATCACTTGAATGATTGTGTCTTTTGCATTATCTTGCATTTGCTGCTTGACTATTTCTTTGAAAGCAATTTCTTTATTTTCAATATTTTCTTTTTACTTCTTAATTTCCTGGATACTGTCCCCACCTAAGTTTTCTTCGATCTTTTGTGTCAATTCTTGTAATTTGTTGTTCACTTCCTGCTTTAGATTTTCGCTATTGTTATTATCATTAGTTTTCTTCTTTTCATTATCATTCTTCAGTTCATTTATGTCTCTTTTCATTTCTTTAATTTCGTTTGTAAGATCCAAGTTAGTTTTTCTTAGGCCAGAAATTTCAAGATTAGCCTTAGTTATACAATCTATTAAACCAATGACCTCTTTTCTTAAGTCCATGATTTCATTTTCCCACCGAGTCCTATTTTTGCTCATCTCTTTCTCTATCTCTAATAATCTACTTAAGTTCTTTCTTTCGTACTTACCAAACCCTATGAAGTCATTGTCGTAACACGTGTTTAATTGTTTGTTTACATCGCGGTTCAGTGGATTGCCACCAGATGGCTCTGATTCGCAACTGGCTTTCGAGTCGTTTTCATTCATTTTTGCTAATTTCGAGTTAATACAATTAACTAGCACTGCATAGATACCATTTCGGGCATTCACGTTCACTCCCCACCCGTGTGTGTGTGTGTGTGTATGTGTGTGTGTGTGTGTGTGTGTGTGTGTGTGTGTGTGTGTGTGTGTGTGTGTATTCACCTCGGATCTGCTGCAGTCTCTGTCGAGACAGCCAGACACCACCCTACGGCAGTGAGCTCAGAGCTCATTATTTGCCGATCTCTGGGTAGGTCTGAGACCACTCACACATCACACACCGGGACGGCAAGGTCACAACTCCTTGACTAACGTCCCGTACCTACTCACTGCTAGGTGAACAGGGGTTACACGTGAAAGGAGACAAACCCAACTTATCTCCTCCCGGCCGGGGAATCGAACCCCGGTTCTCTGGCTTGTGAGGCCAGTGCTTTACCAATCTGCCACCGAGCTCTGTGTGTGTGTGTGTGTGTGTGTGTGTGTGTGTGTGTGTGTGTGTGTGTGTGTGTGTATATATATATATATATATATATATATATATATATATATATATATATATATTGTCACAACCTTGGAAGTGGGCTTTAGATTATCTACTTTTAGACTGTGATTAATGAACTTTGTTTTAAACAAGAGATTATTATCCAGATTCGAATGTTCTATTGACAGTAAAACTTAAAATCACATTTATACACATTAACTAAAATTTAACAACATTTACCTTTCAAACAACTGAATTTAAAATTGAAGGAAACAAAAATACAAGTATAGTTAAAACTACAATATAAAGAATTAATAAAAGCAGATTAAAAACTCCATGCTAACTTATTGTTAAACCAAAATTAAGACACTCCTAAGTTATGATAAATCATTGTCACCACATATCACACTGAAGTACAAACAAAAAGGGTAACGAGAAATATACATAAACATGGATTTTATCTTAAACTTATGGAAGGTGGCAGCTTCCTCTTTGGGGGAAA
Organism: Oratosquilla oratoria; assembly: GCF_046742065.1. Classification (NCBI taxonomy): domain Eukaryota; kingdom Metazoa; phylum Arthropoda; class Malacostraca; order Stomatopoda; family Squillidae; genus Oratosquilla; species Oratosquilla oratoria. Next base: position 33,206,084 of record NC_134802.1, read on the forward strand.
GAAGATAGAAAAAAAGCCTCGACCCTCATCTGGTCAGTCTTTACATAGGCTGACATGACCACGGGGTTGCCAAACACCACTTAGGGCATGGACTGGCACCTAATGGCTTTTAAATTACATAAGAAAACCTCCTACTCCTTACTTACTAATCTTAAGTCTATTCAGGGCCCCTTACCATACTTCTGGGACTCATATCTCAACCCAAAAATATTACAAGACATATAGATAATAAAAGATACATATGGTGATCCAGCAATTCCCATTGAATTGCTGGTTGAACCCAAAGACAACGAAAGCTTGTGCTTGGCACAGGAAACCCAAGCTGTGGGACTGTCTTAGGTGTCCACCGGTTAGCCATAAAAATGTCAATGTCGAAGACCTTTGGTCTTTCACGTCGTAACAGAAAGCAGAACACTTGAAAATGGTGTGGGGCATGAGAATGCAAAAGGAAAAGAGATAGAAAGTTATGTCTTTGAATAGGGGAACGTGAAACGAGACAGTATATATAAGAAAATTATGTCTACGAATAGGGGAATGTGAACTGTGACAGTATATATATATATATTATATATATATATATATATATATATATATATATATATATATATATATATGCAAAATGACCACAGGAGAAAGGAAACTTGTAGAAAGTTTCCTTTCTCCTGTGGTTATTTTGCATTTTTTGTATCACGGTGATGTGATTGCTTGCACATATATATATATATATATATATATATATATATATATATATATATATATATATATATATTATATATATATATATATATATATATATAAAATGATATATTTAAAAAAAATTATAAATTCATTGAATTGTGAGATAAACTCCAAGTATGTCCACATTGAAATTCTTCCAGGGGTTAAGCCTGTGTAGAACACACTCATAGCTTTTGTGTCCAGCAGCACATAAAGTGAAATAGAATATCTGACCTTGAATTTTTTTGTTTTCAGAGAGTAAGCTGGCCTCGGTGCTGACGATTGTAGGTGGGCTGGTGTTCGTGGTGCTGGTGAGTCTGCTGGTGTGCATGGCCAGGTGCTGGGCCAAGACCAAACCACTTCCTGATGCCCCTATTCCTGAAAATATACATGGGTCATCCTGCATAGATATGGAGGCTGTCAAGCTTTTAGAAATTATTGGTGAGTGCATTCTTGTCTTGATCCAGGTACTTTTGTAATGTCATCATTTGTTGACTAAGGATTTTCTTAATGGAAGTCCCCATCCTTGAGGGAGTTGTCATTGTTACTTAGGTTTGTCCATGGATTAAATCTGTTGTAATATAGACTTACAACTCCTGGGTAACCAGCAGTGGCCCCTGGATTCACTCATAAATCACTTGAGTTATATATCATTTAGATAATGTTAGAGTTGGGCAGTATAGGGGAGGATAAAGGGTTTGGTGTTTTCTGTATGATGATTGGGAGCAGTGAAGGATAGTGGTGCCTTGGAATTTGAATGTAATTTGTTCTAGAAGTTCATTCGAATTCCAAAAAGTTCAGATTCCAAGATAATAACTGAAACTGCAAGAAAATGACCCCAAAAAATGCAAGAAATCACAGATGCTTTTGTTACCGCTTCAAGAACGAAACTGAGTGTGCAGAGAACGTGGGTGGAGAAACAACACACAGATGAACACACATGAGAAACATCTGGGACATTTGAGAACTCATTCAGTTTTGAAAAAATTATTTGTATTTTAGGGCAAAATTTTCTTGAATTTTTTGTTCAGATTCCAAGTTGTTCAAGTTTTGGGGTATTTGAATTCTGGGGGACCACTGTACCTTTATGTGTTGGAGTTACAAGATGGACAGCAAAGCTGCCCATTTTCAAAAACCCATTGACCCTCTCACCTCCATCAGGTGTATTCCTGAGGAGCTTACACTGTCTCCCAACTGGACCTACAATCTTCCTCAACAACAGGGCAGGACTGGCAGTAATGGTTATAAACTCGACAAATTTAGATTTAAAAAGGAAATAGGCAAGAATTGGTTTACTAATAGGGTGGTCGATGAATGGAATAAACTTGGTAACCATGTAGTAAGCGCTGAAACTATCAGTTGTTTTAAGAAACGATTAGACAACTTTATGGATGGGGATGACAGGTGGTGATGGATACGGGGCTGCCTAGTGTAGGCCTTATGGTCTCTTGCAGTCTCCTTCATTCTTATGTTTTTAACTTCAGTTGTATTCACCATACTTTTAGTGTATGAATGTATGCACTGACTTGGTAAATGTTTCTTGCAGGACGCGGACGCTATGGAGTAGTTTACCGGGCCATGGTTAACAATGAACAAGTTGCTGTAAAGTTGTTTCAGCAGCATCACTACCAAAGCTACGTTAATGAAAAATACATCTACACACTTCCCCATATGGATCACCCAAACCTTCTTTCATATTTTGGTAGGTTCTGTCAAAAAGAAATTGTAATAGTAAAAGAAAATATAATAATAATAATGATAATAATAATAATAATAATAAATAATAATAATAATAATAATTTTGATTATTTTTTCAAATGGATGGGAGTGATTTCTATGCCTTTTTTCTTTTTGGCTACCCACCGTGTAAGGGGGAAAAAGCCTTTAGTATATGTATGTATGTATGTAATAATGATAATAAAAATAAAGCATAATAGCATATTGAGGTTTTGGATGTAACTTTTATCAGACCATTTGACGAAACTAGTTTGGTTTTATATGATTTTTTTGAGATGAACCTGTTTCTGATCAACTACTTTTTATATCAGGTGGCGGTGAATATATTGGATCGGAAGGCCAAATTCAGTATGGCCTCGTGTTGTCATATTGTCCCCAAGGGCGTCTAAGTGACTACTTGTCAAACAACACTCTTGACTGGGCCTCTTTCTGCACAGTGGCTCTCACTACTACCCGTGGGCTGGCACACCTGCACTCGGATATCTGCAAAGGAGGTGAGATTTCTCTCCATAGGCATAACTACTTTTTCCAGCTTGTAGCTCTCACCCTGCCTATTCCTACTGGATATTCACAAACCACACCCAATCAGTTGCTAAAGTAGAGGTCTAGGTGCATTATGTGAAGTGCTTGATAAGAGTTCTAATGTTTTGTTAGTACTGTTTTGTTTTTCAATTAAGATAATCTTTTTATTTCATTATATTGATTGTGGGAGTGGGAGATGCCAATAAAATGACTGATGGGACAAAAGTTAAAAAAAGAAAAATAAATAAAAAGCTATAAATGACATTGAAAGAGATGAAAGCTGGTAAGGCACCTGGATTAGATGGTTGTCATGTGGAGTACCTGATGAAGGGAGTGGTTTTAGTGGAGTGGCTATTGAGATTGGTCAATGTATGTCTTAGGAAAGGAAATGTAGTGTTATATCGGAGGAACGCAGTATACGTAGGAAAAGGGGACATAGTTACAGGGATCAGTCTGGTAGGTGTAGTCACTAAAGCATAAGGGCAGGTGTTAATTGAAATGATTAGAAGGGATGGAGAATAATAGGGGAAGAACAGTGTAGGTTTAGGAAAAGAAAAGTGCATGGATGAAGCTTTAGTAGGAAGAAAGGTATGCAATAAGTATGGTGAGTCCTTCTTATACGGTAATTCTTTATCCGGTAAATTCACAGTTATGGTATTTGGTAATTACTACCCTCGATTCTATTTACAGTAAAAAAAATTCACAGATACAGTATCCGCTCGTGTTTTGAAGAGGAAAGAGCAGGGAGAAGGTACGTCTGCCATATCCTCTTATTACATGTTATAATGGGTTTGGTATACGGTAATTTCAATTTGCGGTAAGGTTTTCAGGAACACATATGTACTGTATAACGAAGACTTACTGTATGTGGCAAAGGCTATGTCTTGGGCTTTCATGATATGGTTTGATATGGTTTTACGTCACAAACTCCCCTCTATCGGAAGGCTAGGATGGTGCCCCTCACAGAGGGCTTTGTAGCGTGGAATTTAATGAACCATGCCCTTGGTTCAACTTCGCTAGTGGCAGGATTCAAACCGCCATCCCCTCGACCTTAGCCGCAAGTAACGACGCCCTAACCCGCTCAGCCAGCGAGCTTCCATATAAATTGTTGGGCTTTCATGAATCTGGAAAATGCAGGTGACAGGGCTGACTGAGTCATGGAATGTGTTCTGGATTTATGGTAAATGGGTCTTTACTTTGTGGTCAAAAGACTTTACATGAGTAGCAGAGCTTGTGTGAGGGTAGGAAATGGAGAGAATGGATGGAGTTGTGTGATGTCACATGGCTGTTTAACATGTTCATGTACATGTATTGGTAGTGGATGGGAGTGGGTGCATGCCTTGGTTGGCTACCTCCCATATAAAAGGGGAAAGAGGCCCTTGGTATGTAGACAGATAGATCTATATAGCAAGGTTACCCCTTATAAGGGAGGTAGTACTAGCCAAGTCGTGCACACTTTCACCTATTCCACTCCCATATCACCAGTTTGTTTCCCTCCTCTCTTAGCTCCTCATGGATAAAGGGTCATCACAGTCTCCTGCCCACTGTCTGCGTCAGAAGCAACATAGATAAGATAACACTGGGATAGTTTAGGCATGTAGAAAGAACAAGTGAAAAAAGATGATCAAAAAGAGTATGTAAAGCAGGGGTGAATGGAGTGAATTTTAGGGGATGATCAAGAATGAGATGGATGGATGGATGGGGTGAAACAGGCTTTGAGCAAAGAGTGAATAGCTGTTGAGCAGGGAAGGGTGAATGGAGGGGATAGATGTGAGTGGTGAGTGGTTGTGTATGGATGATATTTTGATGCAGCACGAAGGGATTTTTCCCCTGTTTTCTCTGTGTGAGGAGGGAGGGTTGGTGTGTAAGTATAGCAGTCCTGCTGTGGATGTACTAAGTCTTGTTGCATTGGTTCTGACCCAAGCAGTGGGCAGGAGACAGGGATGACCCTTCATCCAAGAGGAGCTAAAATGAGAGAGAGAGAAATAGGTGATGGATGGGAGTGAAATGGGTGAATACATGGGCTGGCTACCCCCTTTACAAGGGGGAAAGAGCCCCTTGGTATATAGATAGAATGGGTATTTGTATGAGGCACCAAAGCCATCGAGTAATAACAGTCAAGAAATCAACTGTGACACCACAGGAGTACTTGTGTTAGAAGACCTCATTGTTATTGATATTTTAGTTCTTTGCTATATATGCAAAGATCATCATTGCAGTGATGGGACAGTGTCCAAACTATCTGACTTTGTTACAGATAAGGTGAAGCCCTGCATCAGTCACCGTGACCTCAACACAAGAAATATTTTACTTCGACCCGACATGACCTGTGTTCTGTGTGATATGGGCTTTGCAATACATATTCAAGGCTGTAAATACTACATCAGTGGAGAAGAAAATCATGCAGAGACAACTTCTCTAACTGATGTAAGTTTATTCCTCTTCTTTTGCTTTTACTCACTAATAAGGTTATTATAGTGGTTTATCACAGATTGTGATGAATGTGTGTGTGTGTGTGTAAATATGTATACATGCATGCACACATTTACACATGCACCTACTTGTTAAGATTATATATCATAAGCCATTTCACTGGCAGTTGTGTTAGCCAGTATATGATGAATCTGATATTTATCTGGTTTTACCTTCTAGGTGGGCACTCTACGTTACATGGCCCCAGAGGTGCTTGAAGGGGCAGTCAATCTGCGTGACTGCCAGTCAGCTCTCAAACAGATTGATGTTTATGCCCTGGGCTTGGTCCTGTGGGAGTGTGCTGTACGCTGTCATGACCTGTACCAAGGACTTCAGGCTCCAGCATACATGTTACCTTTCCAGGTTGAAATTGGTGAGTAGTTGAGTGGCCCAGTTTGTGGAAATTTTTATGGTATATCAAAGAGTGGAAATGTAGAAACATTATGCCTTTATTGCTGGTCATGTTTGAATTTTGTGCCTCCACAGTCATTTTTTGTTTAGAAATAATCAATCTCATACCATAAATTAGGTTTTAAGATTTTAGAAGATACTGACATAAGGAAGGGATGCTGATGATTGTTTCCTCTGGCTTTACAACCCTTTCAGCCCTCCACCCTTACTCATCATACTGGTCTTCTACAAGAAAGACTAGGGGTAACAGATTCACTGGCTCCTTATACATTTAACATATCCTGATATTCAACCATATACACCAAACACAACCCACAGTGACAATACAATATAGTTTTTATTAAATATGGGTAAAAGTAAAGTTATGAGATACATAAGGAATGTTGATGGTGGCAGGTTGAATGTGATGTTCTTGAAGTTGGGTCACGTGTGAATGAAGGATTGGATGCGGATGTGAGTTACTGTGAGAAGGAAGTGTGTAAATGTTTGGGTGGAATGAAGAGTGTTCTGAATGTGTGAGTCAAGTGCAGTACAATACAAGGCTCAACTTCTCCACTGCATGGTTTAGCAACCTAAGCAAGTACTCCCCACTGCTCTACCATATGATGACCCTCCTCACCCAGGAAGGAGTGAAAAGAATGCATATGCTGCAATTGAAATGGGTCAAGATTTTCATCCTCCATGCTTAGCCACACCTCCCTCCCTCTTTTCTTGGCTCCCCCTGGATGATGGGTTATCTTTGCATCTTGCCCACTGCTGCTGACCCAAGGCAGTGGGCAAAATGCAGGGATGACCTTTCATCCAGGAGGAGCAAAGAAAAGAGGGAGGGAGGGAGGGGTGGTGGTGAATGGGAGTGGAGTATGTGGGGATGAAATGTCTGGGAGTGGATTTATGGACTTTAACTTTGGCTACCGCCCTTGTAAGGGGGAAAAAGCCCTTGGGTATATGTATGTATGTATCTACAGCCACCCCACCTTGTAAGTAATAGCTGGGAAGATGGTAGGAGGTGTATTTTTTGTATGATGTTATATAACTTCTTTATCTTCCTATCCTCCAGGACTCCACCCCAGTTTTGAACAGATGCAGGTTTTAGTTCCACGAAACAAAGCACGACCACTGTTCCCTGCAGTCTGGAAGGACAGTAACCCAGCAGTCAAATTACTGAAAGAAACCATAGAAGACTGCTGGGACCAGGATGCCGAAGCACGTCTCTCGGCCATGTGCGTGGAAGGAAGGCTCATGGAACTGCCGCAGCTTTGGGACCGTTGGAAAGGTGCGAGAGTTACAAAGAATGATCCAACCACACAGACCTCAAGGTCCCTGCAAGGTGATCGGTTCTTAAGACTAGTATGATTTTTTATTTATTTATTTATTTTATTTATTTATTTAATTATTTATTTATTTATTTATTATTTATTAAAATACTGAGAACACACAAGAGAAGGAACCAGACTTGCATTAAAGAAAATTTATTTTGCTTTCAAAATTTAAAGTCTGTCTTTAACAGTCTCACAAGAGAAAGTACCGAAGGTATCAAATACTTTTGATTCAAAGAAAAAAATATATATATATCTTTTTTTATATAACCATTGATAATAATGTCAGTCTCTAGGAAAAGTCACAATTGTAGCTTTTATCCCTTCTCTTTGTATGTCATTTTCCTTGTACATCTAGTATATTTTGGGGGGAAAAAGTTTAAGGAAAGGGTAAAGAAGGAGGAAATAAAATACTTTTAGCTGAATATGATAGTCTGGCGACACTGCTTCTGACCCAGGGCAGTGGACAAGGTGCAGGGATGACCCGTCATCCAGGAGGTGCTAAGATGAGAGGGAGGGTGGAGGGGTGTGGAGTGTATTCAGGGATGGAATGGGTCGGAATGATTTTATGCCTTTTCCTTTTTGACTACCTCCCTTGTAAGGGGGAAAAAGCCTTGGTATATGTAGGTATGTATGATGATAGTTCAAAAAGCTACACAATATCTCTTCCTTGAGGGACTTTTGGGTTGAACTGGTGGCAGTGGCCAGTTTCCTGGGGGACCACAGGCTCCTACAAGAGAGATTGGGTTAACAGATATACACATCACAGTCACTTAAACACAGGAAAGGAAACATGGACTGGGAGTGAATCGTCTATTGACTTTTTCAAAGTCTGTAGACGAAACGTCAAGAATAAATGCTTCACCCCCAGTCCATGTTCCCTTTGCCGTGTTTTAACAATTTGTTCACATGGATATTAATTTGCATACATCACAGTCATTTTCCTGGCATCACCCACTACTGCAGTCAAACTCTCCCCGTTTTCCTGTAATTCAATAATTTCCCGAAATACTGTAATCCCCCTTCCCATTACCACCTTCAGTTAGCATCTGTCTATCTCAACCGTTTACCTACTCTCACCTGAAGATCCTCCCCTCACTTGTTTTGGCTCCCTCCAAAACATCTTTTTATTATTTTCAAAATTCTCCATCAAATATGCTCTCAATCATGCATCCACTCTCCTCTTTGCCTCACTCATTTTGCATTTTGCTTCCATTTTTCTTTTTTTTCTTTTCTGCCTCTCGTATATTCCAAGTCTGTTCTGTACAGTGTCATGGTACAATCACCTGTTTGTATAGTCGTCTCATAGTGTCCATCTATGGATACCTATTTCTTATGACACTTTTCATTCGCCAAAAAAAAAACTGTCATAGAAATGACACTTGACTATGTATCTCGAGCATGGTTCCTTACAAAGTGTAGACACCCTACCAATGTCAGGCGGCGGATGATTTTTTTCACCGGTGGAAGACCATTTCTTGCCCCTCTTAGAGGAATTCAACACACAATCCTCTCCAGTCTCTGAGGAGGTGCAATGTGAGGCGATGGATGATTTCTTTCGCCGACGGAAGAAATCATCCGCTGCCTCACACAAGCTATGCAAAACAAAGCATTAAGAATAGTAACAGGATTAATTAAAACCATCCCAATACAACATGTATACATACATACATATATACACACACACACACACACACCAAAGGCTTTTTTCCCCTTATAATGAAGGTAGCCAAAAAACAAAGGCATAAAAACCACTCCCACCCATTCCATCCCAAATATACTCCCCTCCTCTCCACTCTCTTCCCTCCCTCTTATCTCGGCACATCCTGGATGATGGGTCATCCCTGCATCTTGCCCACTGCCCTGGGTCAGAGGCAGTGTTGCAAGACACAGCACATCCACAGCAAGGCCGCTTCATTAAATTGGCGACTCCCATATTATACTTCTCAGACACTTCATCTCAAACACATTCAAACTCCTTTCTTCCTCTCTTGTTCCACATTTCTGCCCCATACAGTGCTGTCGGCACAATCACCCCTTCATACAATCTCCTCTTAGCATCCATTCCCAAATGTCTATTTCTCATTACAATTTTTAATCCCCCAAGGCATTTACTCGCTTCTCTCAATCTACATTCTACCTCCATCTCCACTCCTCCCTTTCCTGCCATATTTGCACCCAAGTATCTAAAACTATCCATTTCCTCCAGTCTCCCTTAATACTCACTTTCAGTCTGCTGCCACTTTCTCCCCTTGTACATCTCATCACCTTACTTTTACCCACATTTATCTTCAACTTCCTTCTTTCACGCACTTTCCCACAAACTTTGTCACTAACTTCCTCAATCCCTCCTCTGATCCTGCTACAAGTACAGTGTCGTCCGCAAACAACATACATGCAAACATATACCAAAGGCTTTTTCCCCCTTACACAGGGAGTAGCCAAAAAGAAAAAGGCATAGAAATCACTCCCACCCATTTCATTTTCCATATATTCCACTCCCCTCCACCCTCCTCCCTAACTCCTATCTTGGCACCTCCTGATTGATGGGTCATCCCTGCATCCTGTCCACTGCCCTGGGTCAGAAGCAGTGTCGCAAGACACAGCACATCCACAGCAAGGCCGCTTCATAAATTCGGCGACCCCCCCTCTCCGTCCCCTCATGCAGAAAAGGAGAAGATGGGGAGAAATCCCTTTGGGCTGCATTAATTTTTTTTTTTTTCACACATACTTCCTCACCCCCCATCCCCCACCCACTCCCCCTCATGCATCACAGCCTCGTCTATACACAACCTTTCTCCAATCACCTCTATCTTCTGTCCTCTCCCATCCTTCCTCTACAGACATTCCTCTCTTTTGTAAAGCCCCTTTCACCCCATCCATCCATCTCATCCTAGGATGCCCCCTCATATTCACTCCTTCCACCTCCGCCTTCCACACTTCTTTTACTAATTTTTCTTCACTCATTCTTTCCATGTGTCCAAACCAGCAAACAACAGCTGGCTTATATACCATTTTTCTCCATTTTCTTTAACCATCTCCAATTCCTGACCCACTAACCTTGCATTTACCTCTCACACCACCCCATCCATGTATAAATTGAACAGCCATGGTGACATAACACATCCCTGATGAAGTCCCACCTTTACCTCAAACCACTCTCTCCATTTCTAATCCTAACACACTCTACTACTCTTGTAAAAACTCTTGACAGCTATTAACAGAGAAACCAAAAATCTCCCCATAGAATTGCATATGAATGTGATAGGTATCTGTTTCTGTGCAAGAGCCTTCAATCCCTCCCATCACATACCACAAGCATAACCAACTAAACACATATGCATACACCAAGGGCTTTTTTCCCCCTTACAAGGGAGGTAGCCAAAGTAAAAAAGCATAATTCCACTCCTACCTATTTCATCCCCACCCATTCCACCCCCATTCACCACCCCTCCCTTTCATCCTGGCTCCTCAAGGATGACAGGAGATCCCTGCATCATGCCTATCACCATGGGTCAGAAGCAGTGCAGCAAGACACTGAACACACAAACACAAATAAAAAAAGAACCTTCAGCAGCATATTGTTCAACCCATCAGCTGCACCAGGCAATACACCCATGCATGCCTGACCCCCAGATATCCATCCCTCTGAATCCTCTCTCCCCTAAGAGGACAGAGTCCACTTGGCCAGGCTGGGGTGCAGGCACTATCCAGCCATTCTAAGCTACCAGAGGAGGCTAGATGACTGCATTACAGATAACTGTCCAGGATGTAACACTTCATCCCATACTATACAACACATTATGGAAGAATGCATTGTATACAATTACACATGCCAATAGCACAACATAACCCTATAAGGGATTTGTGAGAAAACTCTATTTTAGCCATGGTGTTCCTCAGAGAAATGGGACTGTTAGCCACACAGTCTAGGGAAATGAAACAAGGCCCATACAAAAACACACATACAGTACTGCCCATCAAAGACTTTACTCTACCAAATTCCTCCAGACATCAGCTGTACAGAGAAATAACTTAACTGAAAAGTAGGAACTACACTAGCAGAAGTAAGTGCAAGTTACCATCCAGCTTGAAAACAACACCAGCACAGAGTAGGCCTGGTTACAGGACCAAATTACTTCAGATGCGGTCACCACATATAAGACATCGAACATCTTGCCATACAGCGCCCTACTCTAGCCTTACCTAGACAACACAACATCTCTTTTTAAGTGATTTGAGGGTTAATTGGGTGGCTGTTGCTGGTTATGTAGAAGCCATGGGGGTCTTTCAGGAGAGATCTGGGGCAGCTGATTGATTGTTTGATCGAAGAGACGGGCCCTTTGAGTGTAGCTCCTTTTCTGTGTATTATGTATAAGTAATTACATGTAATCATTTTGCCACCACACTCCAATTTTGATATGATGCAGGAATCATCTTTTTCTGATTTATTTTTTCTGGACAGGTCCTTCACCAGCAGCAGTTAGCAAACTGGGAAGGGGTGTAGAGTGTTTATTGTTTAATGATTGTATGACTGCAATTAACCACTGAAGTTAAGGAATGTTTTTTTAATATATTTTCTCCCCTCTTGTTATGACCTTGCTGTGTCTATAGCAAGTTTAGGTGTCAATGGAGTTAGTCCGACCATCAACCCTACCTCAAATGCTGTCCTGGCACAGCGGCTGGGTGTCCAGCAGCAGCAATTCCTTGATGTTGGAGGAACTGACAGCATTGAAGGTCTGGAAGTCCGTGGGAATAGGGTCATAAGCAATGCACTGTCTCTGCGTGACAAAGAGACCAGTGTCTCTGAAACAACTGTCGAGACGAATGTGACTATGTCACCCACAGAAACTCTCCAAGAAGTTTTTCTAGGTATGGAAATGTATTGATTAAGAAATATTTGATCAGAATTATTATAGGTTCAGGTAGACTCCTTTATTTACTGTTTTAAAATATATGCAATAGCTGTAGGTATTAAAATTCTGAGTATCTGACCATTTTTTGTTGCTAGTAATAGATATTTTATGATTTTATTTGATATCTATATGTATTATTTTAGTATGAGATTTTATTTATTGTTTTCAGCTTTCTCAATTTTTGAAATTTTGTTGAGAAAAAAGGTTGGTCTACTATTTATGTACATTTAACTATGAAAAGGATGAGAGGGAAAGGATTTTCTTCCGTGCATACATTGTTTTGTGGGTAATGGGACACAAGTTGAGAGGGAGGGAGAGGGAACCCGCAGAGTTAATGGTGAGATTGTTCATTGTGTTTCAGGGAAATGTTGCAATGGATTAGAGGAGTGCATGTAGTCCCACAATACAAGGGAAAGGGAGAATTTAAAATTATTGTTTTAGAGGAATCAGTTTGATGAACATGGTTTGTAAGGTGTATGGGCATGGGGTGATTGAGAGGATTAGGAAGGCGACAAAGTGAGTGATTGGGGGAGAGTATTGTGGGTGTAAGTGAGGAAGAGGATACATAGATCAAGTTGTGCTAAGAAAGTTATACTAAAAGTATTTAGTAGAAGGTAAGGATTTCTGGGTGCTTTCATGGATTTGGAGAAGGCATATGGTAGGACTGACAGAAAAGCACACTGGAGCATGTTACAAATGTATGGAATAAGATTGAGATGTATTAAAGGTAGTCAAAAGTTTTTTTCATGAGTAGTAGAGTGTTTGTGAGTACTGTTTGTGGAGAGAGTGAGTGGTTTGACTTGACTGTGGGGCTGTATCAGGTTCATGTGGCATCACCATGATTGCTCAACTTTTATATGGATGGAATGATAAGGTAGGTATGCAAGAATACTCGGCAGATGTTTGGAATAGGTTGATGAAAATGGGCAAGAGCAAGGCAAAGAAGATATCTATATATATATATTTTTTCCCCAAGACGATGTTAATGGTCTAGGTTTTAAAATTGAAGCTCTTCTCCCAGACCCTCTTATTCCTTTACTTCTTGTAGGATGAACATACAGAGAGCAGGATACCTAGTCCCATCACTTCATCCCATTTAGTTGCCATTTAAAACACATGGTAAACATGGTAGCAGGATTCTTTCCCCTACCTACCACAGGGGATAGGAAGAAGTAGACTCATAGAAGGGGTAAAGGACAGTTTCAAGGGAATAGCTTAAAGGAGGGACAGTTGTAGTACAAAAGTAGTATCGTTCCTCTATGAATAAAGATTTTAACTTAACATAGACAAATAATGTCTAGTTTCAGTTGTAGAGATGCCCCCAAACAGTCCCTAAAGCATTGACTGCATGTTACTATGCAGTTGGTATCCCATTGCATTGCTTCTGACCCAGGCAGTGGCTTGGGGCTAGGTATGACCCTTTACCTGCAAGGAGCTAAGAAGGAAACAAATGGGTAATGGAAAGGACTGAGATGGGTGGGAGTAGATGCATGCCATGGCTGGCTATCTTCTTTCATCTCTACAGAACAAAATAGAAGGAAAGGATAGATCTAATTAGAAATGATGAGATGTCTTGATAGATTTGGCGGATAAAATGATTGAGGCATTTAGTAGATGTTTTCTCATGGTATTTACGAAGTAGAGGTTAGAAATGGTACCTGACTACAACCCAATCTTCAGTGGGGATTGTATGTGTGCAACAGAAACGCAGGAGGGACGTTTGGAGTATATTAATCAGTGGGTTATGCGTACAGAGGTGGGTCACAATAGGAGAGCTACATGCTCATAGTAAGACGGACCATTCTAGACTAAAATGGGGGTGACATCGTACTCCCTGCGTAGAAGGAAAACGATGCCACATTATATTACACATGTATCAATCAATGAGGACCTTGTGCCCATAACAGAGAGTCCTTGTACTGGAAAGTGTCTGGGGATCGAGCATGCCACAACACTGCGGTGCAAACCTACAGTGCCCTGCTCATGTTGAATGCCAAGGCATCTCATAGCACTATACCACAGGGATGAGGGAAGTAGATTAGCTAATATCTGCATTAGTAATGAAGTAGTCAAATGGATTGATAGACTTAAAGCTACAAAATTCCTGGGTCCTGACGAAAATTTTCCGAGAGTGCTCGAAGAGTGTAAATTTGAAATCCGCAACCAGTTAATGGAAATATTTAATAGGTTGGTAGATACAGGATTTGTGCCTATTTCTTGGGGGCAGGTAAATGTTGCTGTTTTTACAGAGGGTAATAAGTCGTCTATGCATAACTACAGGCTTGACATTGATTATAAGTGAAATGCTATAATCAGCAATAGCTAATAGAATGAGAAATCACATTGAGAGACATAATTTGATGATTAACAGCATGGATTCACCAAGTGTAAGTCACATGTAACTAATTTTCTATCTTTTTACACTAAAATATACAAGGTATCGCATAACAATGATAGTTATGATGTTCTTGACTTTAGCAAAAAATTCAACAAGATGCCCCACCAGAGACTAAGCCCATGGCATAGAAGAAAGAGTGTTTGAATGGATTAGTGACAGAAAATAATGGGTCATCATTAATAGTGTAAAAGCCAAATTGGGAAGTGTTACTAGTGAAGTTCCCCAGGGCTCAGTATTGGGTCCTGTATTGTTCATTATGTATATAAATGACTTGGACAATGGTATTATTAGTGTTGTTAGTAAGTTTGTAGACAACACTAAAATAGGATGTCAAATCAGTTCAGAAGATGCTGGGATACTGCAGGAAGATCCTAACAAAGAAAGACTAGTAAAGAGAGTGTGGATGGAGTGAACCTCAGGAGAAGACTGAGAATGAAATAAATGGATGTAATGAAGGGAGCTTTGGTGAGAAGGCAGGAGAGTGCATAGATGGAAGTGAATAGGAGGTAGTGAAGAGATGAGGAGATGATACAGCTCAAAGGAATTTTCCTCTTTTCTGTTTTATGATCTATTTTTAGTGGGTGAGGAGGTGATCACTATACAGTGGTAAGGGTAAACCCACTCCTACTGTTGAGCCTAATGCTCACAGTTTTGAAGGGTCACGGTAGTACAGGCGGTACGGTCCTCACTTTATATGAAGCATTCCGCTCTGGCGGGGGTTCGAATCCCAGCAGATGAGTTTATTTCCAATTGTCAAAATGACACAAACACTTGTCGGAAGACTAGCCTGCATAAAGGATTTGATGAAATACAGTACATACCATGTTCTACCTGAGTGCCCTCGGCAGAATGATTAGTCTGTGAATAAATTCTTTCTGTTTTGAAGGGTCACAGTAGTACAGGCGGTACGGTCCTCACTTTATATGAAGTATTCAGCTCTGGCGGGGGTTCGAATCCCAGCAGATGAGTTTATTTTCATATATATATATATATATATATATATATATATATATGCTAATAAGAACACGGGTGTGTGGGTTCACTTGTGCAAAGTAGACCACTTTGCACTGAAGATGTAATATACGAAAGTGCTCTGCTTCATTAATTTCTTTTTCCAAGTGGTCTAATTTGCATATATATATATATATATATATCATGGAATGCTATGAAGAAGGCCTTTGTTCAGCAGTGGACTCAGGATAGCTGATTTGATTGATTGATTGATATATATATATATATATATAAATGTATGCATGCATGTATGTATGTATGTATGTATATGTATAATGTGAAATTGTTCCAGGATAGCTGAAAATTACAGGTAGTCATAAGAATGGCATCAGATGTATAATGTTCATTGTTGTTTACAAGTTTCCTCTTGGTCCACAGGAAAAAATCAAATGGCTGCAGCTTTGCAGATGCCCCCACAGCAGCTCCAACCCCACCAGGGCCGCAATCCTTGCATGGAGCGCAACCTCATCATTCAACCAAATGAGGACTTGAGTGTATCTGGCAACACTCTGGTCGATCGAGGCCGGCCCCCTCCACCCTCCATCCCTCCTCTAAACTTGAACGACACCCTCGAGACAGCCAATTTCCTGGGCAACGAACAGCTGGTCCCGTTGATGAATGGCCACTCTTCCAACACCCAGGCTGTTCTCCATCAATCCAGTACTTCAGCCTCTTCATCTGCTCCCCCTGCTCCTCGTCTTGTGCCTCCCATTCCTTATTTGCAGAATGAGGTGCACACCATGGACATGCAACCGAAGAGGCAGAACGTAGCGGGAGGTGGCAACAACAAAAACCTCTTGGATGCTGGTCGAGAGGAGCGAGGTGGACGGGGACGGAGTGGTTGGAGGAGGACGTGGGAGGAGCGTTTCAAGTGGCTCCTGAACCGGAGGCGGCAGCAGCCTGTAGATGACGAGGAGCGGCAGATCCTCACTCCCACGAGCAGCAGTCATTCAGAGCCCCCCACCCCTATTTCCAACACCCAGGCAGTTACTCAGTCCAATTTGAATCACTCTAACCCTCCCCTCCAGACCCAAGTTCTCCTGACCAATGGGGGTTCAAGTACAGTTGTGTCTCCCATACTCAGTGTTGCCAATCCTATGAATGGGCACATTACGGAAACTGAGATCGGTATTGCCAAATTACAATTACAGAATGGTCATGTACCTGTGATGAAATCACGACAAGGTTCCAAGGACAGTGGACTAAATCGTTCATGTGAGTACAGTAGCTGCACTCACACTGAAGGCTCTTGTGATAAACTTAAGCGACCCACAACCCTTTCACTTAAAGACAATAACTCTCACGCAAAATCTCTCAATGAGCACCATAGCTGTAGTTCTCTGAAGGACTCTAATAACCACTATCCTGCCAAAGTTGCCAACAATACTTTAGCACACACCAGCTGCAACACACTCCCGAAGACGAACAGTGATGATACAAAGGGTAGTGTGGACAGACTCTCCAAGACCAATAGCGAAAACAGACTTTCTAAGACCAGTAGTGTCAGCAGACTACCTGACAAGACTGGCAGTAGTGACCACAAACTCTCCAAGACCAGCAGTGATGACAAAGTATTTCCAAACACCAGTGATGCCTGTGACTCCCCCATACCCCTTCGTAAACCAAGTCGCCGTGTCAAGACACCCCGTAAACCCGTGGGCTGCAATCGCTTCTCCCTTTATGATGATCGAATTATGGGGTCTTCAACAACCTCGGATGGCAAGGACACTAATAACATTAAGAGTGAAGACCCACAAGAATTTGGTAGTAACAGCCTCTCCCACTCTCTCCCTCTCCACATGGACACCCTTGAGAAAGAGCCTTTCCTCTTTTCTGCCACTCCACCTCCGTCTGTTGCCGAAGGAGCTTCTCTCAATTCCTGCCACAGCGGAAGCAGCAGCAGCAGCATTAGTAACACTAGCAGCAGTACTTCGTGTAGCAACAGTAATTTGCATAGCAGGAGTATTTGGAATAGCAACAAGCGTAGTGTGACTAGTGGGAATAAATGGACAACTGTTCCTCCTGTGTTGCATCAACATGGGGGGACTATACAGGAGATCCATCAGTAGATAAAGGGAGGAAAAAAAAAAGTAAATTGAGCAAAAACTGAATCCAGCAGCCAGAACACCCGTATAGAAAAAAAATTATGAAAAACACACACACACACACACACACACACACACACACACACACACACACACACACACACACACACACACACACACACACACACACACACACACACACACACACACACACACACACACACACACACACACACACACACACACACACACACACACACACACACACACACATACTTACATAGCTGAAGGGAAGGGAAAATGAAAACCAAATTCAGTACACACTAGCAACAGTCATTGGCAGGATGTTTGGGTGATGTATGGAACATGTCTCAGAGGAGGGAACTTGGCTAAGTGTTCTTCCTGGGAATGAGGTATTTCATTGTGAGGCTCCTCCCAGGACCAGAGTTCCTCCTCCACGGGCCATGTCGTGATATACCCATCCTGAGGCCTACATCCTTACCAGCAGGAGAAAAACAGGATCTCTTCAGTTATACTCCCATTCTCTTCCATAGATTTTGTTGTACGATGATATGTCAAGGAA
>NC_134802.1:33229211-33251711 GCF_046742065.1 Oratosquilla oratoria
TAAGATATCTTCATCCAGAGTAAAATCTACAAAGTTTCTCACCATGTCAGAGGGATAAAGTACTCTTCATATCATGTGACTTCTTGGTCTCACCCTCAGAGTAGGTCTCGTGAGGTCTGCAGTCCTAGTGACTCCTTGTCAAATCCCCAGAACTGTCGTGCCCCCAAGACCTTTGTGACAGTCCCCAAAATCTGCTCCCTTAAATCTTAAAGACCCTAACACTGTATGTGACCTTGAACTAAGCTTTAACCATATTCCTTAATTTTTCTATCTATAATCCCTTAGCTCTTATATTCTGCAGTAACCGCTCAGTCTTGCCCAGGGACCCCTTGCCTCCTATTTGTACTTTTTACCACCACACTATAATTCGTCACTGTATCCCATTTTCTCTCGCTGCCATTGTGATTGTTGTCCACCATTTTGCAGTCCCTTATCAACATGTATTCCTCACTAATTAATGACCCTTCTCCAATTTTTTTTTCTTTCACCATCTTTATCCCACGGCTTAAGACTCTTGTCCACCTCTTGGTGATTTCTCACAACCTTCTGATCCTTCTTCAACAGCTTATTAGTTTTCCCCACCACCTGGTGGCTTTTCATCATCCCTTGAGGTCTGGTTGCTACAGTGGAGATGATATGATGATGATATGGCTTAATGTCACAAGCTCCCCCCTATCGGGAGTCTAGGGTGTTGCCCCTTACAGACTTTGAAGTGTGGAATTTAATGAACCATGCCCTTAGTTCAACTTCGTTGGTGGCAGGATTTGAACCGCCATCCCCTTGACCATCGCTGCAAGTAACGATGCCCTAACCCACTCGGCAAGTGAGCTTGGGTGTAGGGGCATGTGGAGATGAATAACAATATCTCCCCTACCATCAGCCTTCAGATGTGCAGTGCCAGGTCAGACTGGCTTGGGTGCTGTCCTGATGTATTGGGCATAGATCTTGCTTTATAACCATAGAGGTGAGGATTCAGCCCCCCAACAGCCACAGGTAATTACCACTTGTCTAGGTAACTTGCCACAGGGCTAAGCTTTGACTGAAGGTAAACAAGTACCATAAACTACTTGTGAAGCTGGGTTCTGCCATGGAGAGAAAGATTTGAAGGGTCGCTGCAGGTTGACATTTTCACATTTAAGTCACGCTTTATAGATTTTGTTGTCGCACAAGGCAGACAGTTTTATTGTGCAGTCGACAAGATGAGGAGACAGATGGTCAGAATGGCTCTGTTGTCAATTGAGATCTTGTTCAAGCTGGCCTTTTTCCTGTACCTCATTAGTAATAGTAAAATAGTCTGAAGTGTGTCAACAAAATGTATATTGCCTTTACCTTTCAACCTTTCCCCTCCTTGTGCATCCTCTCTGCCCACACCCCAACCTGCTATCACCCCAGAAGCTTCTGAATCCTCCCTCCCTGCACCCTTTCCCCCCATCTCCTCCCCCTCACACCTCCTCACCCTTTTGTTGGATCTTCACTATGCTCACATACACAGTAACCATTATGCAGCCTGTCCTCCCTTTTTATCACCTCTTACATTATCTCCACTACAGTTACATTGCCCTCATCACCACCATTGTGATGTACTTTCATCACCATCACTTTTATATCACTACTGCCACTTCGTAACCACTGCCACCACTTGTATCACCACTACCACCACCACCACCAACAACCACTTCACCAATTCACCCACTACTACGTATTTCACCTCTTCTGCTGTACAACACAATGTCTAAAGCCATGACCCACAACCATACCATACCATACCCCATTACCATACCAGAACCACCACCATACCAGAGCTACCACCACACCAGAGCCACCACCACACCAGAGCCACCACCACACCAGAGCCACCATCACACCACACCACAGCCACCACCATACAGAATCAGCACCATAGGAGAGCCGCCGCCGCCGCTATATACCATGGGTCGTATATACTGTTTTATCAAGCAAGGCAGAATTTATACATGTAATCAAGAACTTGTGGGATGTAAGATAGGCAGTTGAGCAAGAGATGAGAGCCTATATAGATAATGTATTCGCATGTGTGCACATGTGTTTGTGTACATGTGTAGGTATGTTTGCATTCATATGTGTTCATGCATATGGGCTGGTGTATATCTCCATGAATCTGTGTAATTATGTTGTGGAAGAATGACTTTTTTCATATAAGAATCATCAGAACTGGCTATCAAATTTTCAAGCTTGGTCCAGTTCAACTTTGGTGTAAATCGCTGGACTGGAAGGGATATGAGGAGACTTGGACTGTTTTGTAGAATGAACTTGGTTTTATATTTGGGATGGTAAAACCATTGTGACGACACACTTCATTGGTTTAGTTGTGTGCGCTCACAGGTGCTTGGCTGGTTTTCCTTTTTTTTTATGTATCTTTTTTTTTTATTCCTTCACTTTTTTATTTCTCTTTTTCTTTTCTTTTTCATTGGAACCAGAAAGTTGCAGGTATTTAAAGATTTCACGAGTGATAAGGGTTTGAGATGGGTGGTAGGTTTTGCATAAACAAAAACTAAGTTTCATTACTGCATGATACATAAAGATAACACAGTTGTGCATTTGTTTAGGATACTTTGTCAAATTTGTGTTACTTATCTGGTAAGTGCCATTATTCTTTCCTAGTCCTCTTGATTGATTAAAGATATAAGCGCACAACTTTATTGTCCAGTTTATGCAAAAATGCCTGACCCAGGTCCATTTCACAATGCGTTTGTGATGTTTTTAACTGAGCATAAAGTGAACAGACCGTTGCGAATGTTGATAGTGCTGGTTACGAGTTTCTCGTGTCGGTATGAAAGTCCCTTTTTAATGTGATGATGCTGTGGAAGTCCAGTGGTTTAGTATTACACAGTGCTTCAGTATAGTTTGAAATTGGTGCCATCTAGCAGGATACTGCCAATGTGGGGTGGTCACACAACCACCGTCTTGGTTGTTGAGCGATTGTGCCTTCAGGCTCCGGCTGTTTAGCATTGCGGTCTTTGTCTCGACACGAAATCGTGTCATGGGGGAGGGGGGAGGGGAGGGAGGGGAAGGCTTCCGTGTGTGCGTCTGGTGGTGATGATGATGGTGAAGTTGCAGTTATAACAAATCATAGTAATTTAGTGATGCTTGCGATGCTTCTAGAGATGACTATTGAATGAGATTGCGATGAATATGATGATGTTGATGATAGCAAGTGAGCGGTGATGATGCCGATACTTGCTGCACAGATTGTGTTCATTATGATGATGATGTTAAGGATTTCTGTGATGTTGAATTTAATTATATTATAAAATATTATTGCCAATTATAATTGTGCTGTGTGATTATCCTTTTGGTTGAGCAAACATTTAATCATCCCTATGCTATTTGGAGGGAATGGATTATGCTACTTTGGGTGAGTTGCATCATAGCTGGATGAAAGAGCTCATGTTCCTATGGAGGTGAAGAGATTTTCCTCTGTTGAATAAAGTCACCTGGTAGTAGCAAAATTACTATGTAGGATTACCTTGCATGTGGATGTGCTGTGTCTTGCGACACTGCTTCTGACCCAGGGCAGTGGACAGGATGCAGGGATGACCCATCATCCAGGAGGTGCCAAGATAAGAGGGAGGGAGGAGTGTGGAGGGGAGTGGAATATATAGGAAATGGAATGGGTGGGAGTGGTTTCTATGCCTTTTTCTTTTTGGCTACCCCCCGTGTAGGGGGAAAAAGCCTTTGGTACAGGCAGTACAGTCCTCACCTTATGAAGCATTCCGCTCTGGCGGGGGTTTGAATCCCAGCAGATGAGTTTATTTCCTTTGATATATGTATGTATATACCTTGCATGTGAATGGGCCACTCGGTCATGATCAAAGGGCACAACAAAGACATCGATAGAAATTAAATAACCCAAGAGCAGCCAGAATTGAGAGGTAAGTATTCCTCAGTATTGGAAAGTGTTACCTGGTGCATTTGTAAAACTTTTATCTAAATTTACCCCCAAGGCTGAATGACTAACCTATGACAAAAAGAACAGTGTAGATTTAATTTATGTCAACTTTGAAAAGGCTTTTTTTTACTTTCCAACAAGAAAACCTGCCAACTAAACTCCCCTTGCTTAGAATATGAGGTAAACTTGCCAGACAGGTTAGTAATTGTTTGAACAATAGCGAAATACCAGCTGTTGTGAATGGCAGATCTTTAGCCAGAAAGATGTTATGAATGGAGTAGTGTATCATTCTTGAGACATTTGTATTCCTGGTAAATGATTTGATAAATTGTTGCCTCCAGTTTCACTAAGTGGAAAAACCTGGAGCACTAGAGTGGCTGGCAGTGATCCTAAGACCCTTCCACAGATCTCTTTGGGAAGAAGCTTTAGATTGTTGTTTGCGTTGCATTAGTGTGGGAGTTTCTGTGTCACCAGCTGAAAGTTATATAAGAACATAAGAATAAAGGAGACTGCAAGAGACCATAAGGCCTACACTAGGCAGCTCTGTATCCATCACCACCTGTCATCCCCATCCATTAAGTTGTCTAATCGTTTTTTAAACGATTAGACAACTTTATGGGGAGGAGTGTGGAAAGTGTAAAAAGTACAGTTGAAGTTGATAAAGGTCTTAGGTCCAGTCCAGAGACTGAGTATCAGGCCCTTGGTGCTGTACCTCCTGATGAAGATGAGGGAGTTGGCTTTTTTTTTATTATTATTTTTAAGATGATTGCTTTAGTGTCCATCCTGCAGGACCACTTCATGCTGATACCTGTTACTAGTCCCTTCATAGTATTGTATATACGAACATGCATATACAGTATATACCAAAAAGTCTCTAGAAAGGGGTGAGCAAGTCAGAAAGATACACCCATCCAAAACCCATTCGTTGACTCCCTCATCATAGATTCCCATGAATGAAGGAGCATGTCTGTCCCCCCACCACACTGGTTTAGTCTGGGGCAATGCAGCAAGACATAGCATTTCCACAGAAGGGCCCAGGAGCTGGAGCTGAAGTACTCCTACTGCTTCATTCCATGGGGACCCTCCATCCTACTTATCAGGGGTTAGGTTTTCCCATCAGCTATGAATTATGGTTCTAGGTCTTGTGGCCTTATCCACCCTGTCATTAGGTTTAAGAAGGAAATAGGCAAGAACTGGTTTACTAATAGATTGGAATAAACTTAGTACCCATGTAGTGAGCGCTGAAACTATCGGTTGTTTTAAGAAACTGTTAGGCAACTTTATAGATGGGGATGACATGAGGTAATGGACATGGAACTGCCTAGTGTAGGCCTTATGGTCTCTTGCAGTCTCCTTCATTCTTATATTCTTATGTTATCTCCTTTAGAATAGGGAGGCAAATGTATCAAAACGGTGTTTGAAACATTTGAAGGAAAACCAGATGTTCCTCACCATCTCCAAATAGTGCCCTTGGGTAATGCTAAGCATGATAAAGTAAATGAGACTGACAGTAATATGTAGTCACCGTCTTATCCACTAACAATAACTTCATTTTCCCAACCAATGATAAGTCCAGCAATGGTGGGGGCAGAAGATGGTCTGTGAAAGCCCTTCGTCACAGTTCTCATGGCAGGTGGTGTAGGCTCAGCGGTTGCCCTCCGTGAGTATGGGGAGTAGCGCAGCTCAGCAGCAGCTTACATGACTGAGCGGTCCTATTCAGGATCCACTCTGCTCACCCCAAATGGGGTGGCACAGCTTAGCAGCAGCTTACATGATTGAGCAGTCCTATTCAGGATCCACTCTGCTCACCCTAAATGGGGTGGCACAGCTCAGCAGCAGCTTACATGACTGAGCAGTCCTATTCAGGATCCACTCTGCTCACCCCAAATGTAGTGGCACAGCTCAGCAGCAACTTACATGACTGAGCAGTCCTATTCAGGATCCACTCTGCTCATCCCAAATGGAGAAGGGGCTAGAAAATATGTACTAAACATAGCTCCTCTGAAACTAACCTAGCTGGGAAGCCACCCCAAGCATGGTCACCCATGACATAGTATGGATAATACATACATATAATAATGGCTTTTTCCCCCTTACAAGGGAGGTAGTCAAAAAACAAAGGCATAAAATCCACTTCCACCCATTCCATCCCCCACATGCTGTACTCCTATTTACCCCACTCCCTCCCTCATATCTTGGCTCCAGGATGACGGGTGATAAAACAAAAAACAAAAAAAAAAACGGGGAGGGAGAATCAGACTTCACAAAACCAATGTCGCTATATTGCATTCCCCCTCCTCCCCACAAAAAAACAAAAAAACAAAAAACAAAAAAAACAAGAACAATCTAGAATGCTAACACTACGTCACAACACATGGTCCCCTGGTGAAATCCAGATTGCGCCACAGGTATAGCAAAGAATGGCCTTCCACTGACTTAAAAACGCCCAATCCTGGAAAAAAAAAGAGCACAAACCAACGATTCATGTACATGCCGGAACTCGTGGCGAACTTGCATTTCAACAATCACTTTCCAAACTCCTATCCCAAAAATATTGTAAAATGTAATTATGTGCATGTATGTGTGTATATGTTTCTATATATATATATATATATATATATATATATATATATATATATATATAAACACCCCTATATTCTCCCTGCCCTTGTTCCCAATCATTGGTCAGACCATATCTCTACCCCTAGTAGCCGAAACAATAGCAAACACAGTGACAATCCCTAACAAAACCACAGAACTTACGGACCGAAATTCATATCCCAAAAGACACCTTAGATTTTACAGAAAAGAAAAAAACATCCCCACCCCCACGACATCAGCCTTCAATCGCAGAAGCGGAAAACATTTCCTTCTCCAACTGAAGGAGAATTGTCACGAGCTCAGATGAATAACAAGATGCGACACATGCACACGTACCTTAACTTACTCTCTGGAAAGACGCAGAGTGCGGGGTGATCTACTAGAGGTGTTCAAGTGGATCAAAGGCTTTAACGAGGGTGATGCAAACAAGGTCATCATATTAAAACAACAGGGCAGGACTCGCAGTAGTGGTTATAAATTGAACAAATTTATGATTAAAAAGGAAATAGGCAAGAATTGGTTTACTAATAGGGTGGTCGACGAATGGAATAAACTTAGTAACCATGTAGTGAGCGCTGAAACTATCAGTTGTTTTAAGAAACGATTAGACAACGTTACGGATGGGGATGACAGGTGGTGATGGATACGGAGCTGCCTAGTGTAGGCCTTATGGTCTCTTGCAGTCTCCTTCATCCTTATGTTCACCCAACCACAGCGTCTTCTTTGTACCTCTTCAACATAATATGGACAGAAGATAACCTTGCAACTGCCTAGAGCAGGGGTTCTTAACTTTTTTTCTCCAATTCCCCACTTTTTAGTGAGCCGACTCTCCATTTCCCACCACAGCATCGGTCTTTGACAAATTCGATTATAACCCATGCAGTGTTTAGTGTAACAAAGGATTACAAAGGCGGAGCATGGCGACAGGAGACCTTTTGATCCATATCTAGGTCGGATGCGAAAAAAAAATCATAATAATAAAACAATAAATAAAAACTATAATAATGTAAATAACAAATAAAATAAATAAATGCATAGGTATAGTTGAATAATAAACAAACAGGTAAATAGTAAATAATGATAAATTGACATATAACTAATGATAAATGAAAATCAGACAGACAAATGATAACAAAACAAACAAAATAAATTAAAATCAGACAGACAAATAATAACAAAACAAAAACAAATAATATAAGATAAATTATAATCATTACAGCATCTTACTTAGGTATTTATCTAACTGATTCTTAAAGCTTCGAACTGAACTACATTGCACTACCTGTGCAGGAAGTTTATTCCATTCATTTACTACACGGTTGGCAAAGTTGTTTCTACCTACTTCCAAATTGAATCTATTTCCGGATAGTTTGAGACCATTGTTTCTTGTCTGATTCTCATTCAATGTGAAAATTTGGTCACTTTTGATTGTAAATTCCCTTTAAAATCTTAAAGACCTGTATCAAGTCACCTCTGAGTCTACGCCTTTTTAGGGAAAACAGATTCATGTGTTTTAGTCGATTTTCGTATGATTTATTTTTGATATTTGGAATCTGTTTTGTGGCTCGCCGTTGTACTTTTTCCAGTCTGTCAATGTCTTTAATGAGATTCGGTGACCATACGGAAACAGCATATTCCAAATGTGGACGAACTAACGATTTATATAGCTTGTTAATGAGTGATGGACTTTTGAAATCAAAGGATCGCGCAATCAGTCCCAGAATCTTATTTGCTTTCTCAGAGGCTGAAATACACTGCTTGGATGATTTGAGGTCGTTACTGATAATTACGCCGAGATCTTTTTCACTATCCACTTTTGTTAACGAATTACCAAATAACTTGTAATCGTACTTACTGTTATTTTTACCTATGTGCATTACCTTGCATTTACTTGTGTTAAATTTCATTAGCCACTTTTCAGACCATTGCTGTAATTGATCTAAATCTACTTGAATATCTAATTGGTTTGAGTGATCATTTGCCACTCCGCACAGTTTTGTATCATCAGCAAATTTGGAAACAGTAGATTTTAGTCCATGGTCTATATCATTTATATATACTATGAAAAGAAGTGGACCAAGAACGGAACCCTGAGGAACTCCACTTGCAACACTTTTCCATCCAGAAGTTTTTCCATTTAAAACAACTCTCTGTTTTCGACCATTCAACCAATTACTAGTCCAACCTAATAGGCTACCACTTATTCCATGCAAAGCTAATTTAGTAAGTAGTCTTTCGTGTGGGACGGTATCAAAAGCTTTTGCAAAGTCTAGATATATTAAATCTATATTGTTTCTTTTGTCATAATTGGAGATAACTGTGTTGTAGAATTCGAGTAAGTTAGTCACGCAAGAACGTTTCCGTCTGAAACCATGCTGGCTATCATTTATCAAACGGTTACTTTCTAAATGATGTTCGATAGCACCTCTGATGATAGTTTCCATTATCTTTCTTACGATTGAAGTCAAAGCTATAAGCCTATAGTTATTTGGCTTCTTTTTGTCACCTTTTTTGAATATGGGAGTAACGTTAGCTAGCTTCCATTCTCTTGGGACATCTCCGGATATGATGGATTTCTTGAAAATAATTTCTAATGGAACAACAATCTCATTTTTAATTTCCTTTAAGATTCTTGGATGCCAACCGTCAGGGCCTGGTGTTTTATTAACTTTGAGTTTGTCTATACACCTTTTAATTTTTTCTTTTGTTATATTTACCGTAGTGAGTAAGTTTACCCCAGACTTTTCACAGGTTTCAGTTTGGAATTCACTTTGAGGTGTTTCGTTTACGAATACCGAGCTAAAGTAATTGTTTAAGATATTACACATTCCTTCATTTGAATATTCAAGTTGACCGTCAGCAGATAATAGTGGACCAATGTGATTCCTAACAACCTTTTTATCTCTAATGTAACTATAGAATTCTTTGGGATTCTCTTTGGATTTATCAGCGATGTTCATTTCGTATTGTCATTTTCTTTTCTTATTGTTTTTTTTTAATCTCTCTGTATTGATACATCAGTTTCATAGTCATTACATGCACCCGAGCACTTCTATTTCTTATAAGCTTGTCTCTTTTTAGCAATACTTTTTTCAGTTTCTTTGTCGAGCCACTTTGGGCGAGCCTGATTTGGGGGACGTCTGTCCTTAAAAGGAATGTAAGTTTGAATCATCTTAGTGAGCGTATTTTGAAATATTTCCCACATCTGATCTACAGGTCTTTCGTTTAATTTTGCCTCCCAATCTGTAAGCTGAAGCTCCTGACGTAGTCCTATGAACTGAGCTTTACTGAAATCGGGTATTTTAGAAACACAAGTATCTATTCTAAAATTATTTAGGAGTTTGAATCTAACTAAGTTGTGATCGCTATTTGCAACAGATTCACCGACTTCTACATCAGTTACCATGCTTTCGCGGCTAGTGATCAAAAGATCGAGTAAGTTTCCATATCTTGTGGGCTCTTTTACATGCTGAATTAAGTAATTGTCACCAAGAAAATCAATCAAGCGACTACCTATATGGCCATGTTCAAGGGTCATCCAATCAATGTCAGTAAAATTGAAATCACCCATTATCAATAAATCCCGGTTGCAGAAACTAGTCAGTTCTTGAAATAACAGTTGGTCGTCTGCTAATGATAATGTCTTTGGCCTATATATTACACCTATATTCATTTTTTGTCCATTTGGGTTAACTCAACCCACAAACTATCATATGCATCCTGTTTCACTTTCTCTAAAACACAAGCATGAACATTGTTTTTAACGTACAATAGAACACCCCCACCTTTCTTGTGGTTTCTATCCTGATGAAAGTGTTTAAATCCCGCAATATTAAATTCAGCTTCGAACTCTGTACCATTTAACCATGTCTCAGTTATTCCTATCATATCGGGATTTTCGATTTTGACATACGCCTGTATTTCTTGAAATTTGTTCCTAATACTACGAGCATTAAAGTACATGATATTTTTTCCTCCACTATAATTACTTCCCATCGTGATCTTTTGTCTTCCACTGACATTACATCCTATCTTGATATTTTGGCCTTCATTGACATTCTGTCCGGTATCCCTTCCTAAAATTATATTTTGTCCTTCACTGACATTATATCCTACCGTGATATTTTCTCCTCCATTATCATTACATCCTATTGTGATATTTTGTTCTCCACTATCATTACTTCCCATCGTGATCTTTTGTCCTCCACTGTCATTACATCCCATTGCGACATTTTGTCCTATGACATTACATCCTAATGTGACATTTCGTCCTCTAGCGACATTACATCCTATCATGATATTTTGGCCTTCATCGACATTCTGTCCGGTATCCCTTCCTAAAATTATATTTTGTCCTTCACTGACATTATATCCTACCGTGATATTTTCTCTATTATCATTATATCCTATCGTGATATTATGTTCTCCACTATCACTGACATTATATCCTACCGTGATATTTTCTCCTCCATTATCATTACATCCTATCGTGATATTTTGTTCTCCACTATCATTACTTCCCATCGTGATCTTTTGTCCTCCACTGTCATTATATCCCATTGCGACATTTTGTCCTATGACATTACATCCTAATGTGACATTTCGTCCGCTAGCGACATTACATCCTATCATGATATTTTGGCCTTCGTTGACATTCTGTCCGGTATCCCTTCCTAAAATTATATTTTGTCCTTCACTGACATTATATCCTACCGTGATATTTTCTCCTCCATTATCATTACATCCTATCGTGATATTTTGTTCTCCACTATCATTACTTCCCATCGTGTTCTTTTGTCCTCCACTCTCATTACATCCCATTGCGACATTTTGTCCTATGACATTACATCCTAATGTGACATTTCGTCCTCTAGCGACATTATATCCTAAAATTATATTTTGTCCTATACTGGCATATTGTTCTACATTAATGCTATACTCTACATTGTTTTCCTAAGTACACTCTATTTCCCCTTCCCTTTGGGCTTCTACCCTATAAAAGGAGCTAGTTCATTACAAACTCCCACAATGAGGTTTGTAAGAACAGCTTTGCCTCTGCGGGTAAGGTGGGTCCCATCAGAAGCGTAAAGGTCATGGCGCCTAGAAAAGAGATACCAAGGATCAAGAAAGTGGTATCCCAATTGTGTGCACAACTGCGATATCCTATCATTGATCCCTATGGCTCTACTGTTCCAACACGAGCCTGCGTGGATCCTCGGGAGGATCCCACAGACTACGTGACGGCTCCCACGTTCCTTCATCTCCTGAAGGAGGACCTTGTAATTCCGAACAAGCTCCTCTGATCTCACCCCACCTACATCGTTACTTCCCGTATGAACAATCGTAACCGTGTTCTTCCGTCCTTGCTCCCTGATGGACCGGGTACAATCGACGATCCCACGGCCCGGTTGACATACAAGCTTGCAACGTCGCTTCGTCTTCCGCTGCAGGATGTCGTCATAGCCTCGCACCATGGAGTCCCCCACCACCAAGAACTCCTGGTTTTCAGCCACTTCATCCTCCAGTAGAGCAAAACGATTGGCTAGAGCCAGCGGTTGCTCCACAGGGCACACGTCTACCGAACGCGGGTTCGACAAACGGGACCCCACGGAGCGCCACTCGCTCATGGCAGTGACAGTAGGGGAAGAAGTGGAACGCTCTTTGGGTTGTGGGGAGGATTCACTCTTCTCACAGAGCGCACTCCTGAGAAGACGAATTTCCTCCTCACACATCCTGAGACGGACCTCTAGGTTCACGCAACCTTCACAAGCCATTTCGCTCTCTCTTCAGCAATAAAAACGGCAAAGAGAAAATACAAATCAACAACAACAAAAAATCAAAGCGGTCTCTAATGAACTAAATACGCGAAGCTTACTCTGCTTACCTTATACTATTTCTCCTACCTTTGGAGTATAGTAACAGAAAACGGTTTTGAATTTAAATAGAACACTGCACTTTATCTTATATCTGTAACTGTATAGCGCTATACGTATACAATCACAAAAACACAATACAATCACAAAAACACAACACAATCACTTCACACTATTCGGAGATATAAATTTCACAGGTATTCGCTAGCTGGTGTCTGTGCAGAAAAAACGAGGTCTCTAGCTGAGGTCACGAGCGGACTGAGCTGAGGTCACGAGCGGACTGAACTGAGGTCACGAGCGGACTGAGCTGAGGTCACGAGCGGACTGAGCTGAGGTCACTTTTACCCAAACATGACTTACAATACCTCATATATTGGTTGTTTTTGTTATTAAAACAGTCTGTAAATGGTGATTTGTAAAGTAAGTCAACATTTGGATGTAATGTATTAAATTTTGAAGCACTATCGATTATTTGTGGGTGGAAACAAATTCACGAAATGTGACAATAAGAAGACACCAGAAAAAAAGAAAGAAAAACACATCGATTAAAAAAAAAAAGAAAAAAAAAGACAGCGGTTCTTCTGTCCGACCGGTCATTCCCCACCAGTGGGGAATTCCCCACAGGTTAAGAACCACTGGCCTAGAGAGAAGCCATCGTCATCGTCTTCTCCAAACCAGGAAAAGACAAAACATCTCCAAAGAACGTCCGTCCATTTGCCCTTACAAACTATCTCGGGAAACTTCTAGTAAAAAAAGAAAGTTTTTACTTTCATGGCAACTAGAACGCCGTTCTCTTGTAAGACGACAGGATTGCGAAGAACTGGACACAGAACAACAGGCGTCGTAATGCAAACCGGAAAAATAATTGCGCTGCATTTTCCATTAAATGTGCCAATCACTTTTTTTTTCTTTCTTCTTTTCTTTAGAATATGGCAGGACCCGAAAACGATGGGCCCTCTATAAAGTTTTCCTTCCAGGATTTCGAGGAACTGACTTCATATCTCAATTGTTAACCCGTAGAAAATAACGAGTACTCATAGAAACAACTCAATTCTCGTCACATACTTAACAAGAAGTTTCCCTGGAAAGCGTCCTTTGCATTCTTCTCACCGTAGCTATAGATGACACAACAAAAAATCCCACGAACATTACTGCCGGCCCAGTTTTGTATTAGAATCCATCGTACTCTTACCAACGTCTTTCTCCAAAATGAGGTAACTTTGGTGCATTACTGATTGACCATGGGTATCGTTTCTCCACCACCATGCATCTCAACAGACGACTTTGCTCCAAAGACACACACTGATTCAACTAGGAAACTTCACCCTTCCCATTTCTGGGTTAATAGTCGACAACAGATTAACCTGGATTCCCCCTCCCGACTTAAAAAATGTGTACACTTATGGAACAAGTTGGATAAACGTTTAATCCAAGCCAATGCCATAAACGAATTTAAAGCAAATTTTGATGAATGGAGGCAGAGATGGGAACTCCCTGAGTACAGCTCCAGCTCCTTGTAATACAGTACAACAAGGTATTCACACACATCCCTCCCACTTCCCCACACGCGGATACAGTGTATACACACACTACCTTGGTTAAGATAATTTAAAAGCAAATACATTGCGCGCGCGCGTGTGTGTATTTTTCTAATGTACCTAATCGTAGTACGCGGGGAATAATTGTTAGAAAATGCAACATATGCATTAAGTCTGGTACAGGTTGAAAGTTGCCGTAGTTTGATTTTGAAGAGGATACTGTCATAAATCCATGATCGTTTCTTCTTTTAGATCGATGAATGACAAGAACAGCGTATTGCAACAAACATCGAACACAGGAAGTGTTTCAGGCAACAACAACCCAAGAAGCTGCACTGAAATGTTCCAAAGAGGAACTGCAGAGCAGTTGTTTACAAACGGGTTATCTATGGACTGCCTGCGAGTAGGGGTCTTCAAGTAAAAAAAAAAAAAAAAAAAAAAAGAACTTTCCTGTTATTGCCCCATCACTAATTTTTTATTTTATTCTTCTGTTGTCTTTGATTTTGTGTATCTTAGGTTAGGATAGGTTAGGTTAGGTGGGGGCCATAACCTAACTTAATCTAACCTAACCTAACATATCCTAACCTAACCTAAGATAAACAAAATCAAAGACAACAGGAAAAAAATGGTGGGGCAATAACAGTTCCAAAATTATCATTTGGGGGAGGGAGGCCACGGATGTCGAACGATTTTATGTAAAAAATAAGATGGTCTGGGAGCTCAAAACAGTCGTAAGCCTGGGCTCATGAAGTAAAACATTGAGAAAGACTGATGCAGAGAGGAGAGGCTTTTCTTTCGGCTGACATCATCGACGAGCGGTTCTTATCTTCCTCAACAGAAGTTAGCTTTTCAATCAACTTTCAGTCGTCGTTTTCGGAGTTGTCTATTGGGAAATATATTCGCCATTGTTGTATTTTTTTTTCTCTTCCAATTTTGGTAAATTTGTACACAATGTGAGTAAATGTGTGTGACTCGCAATGTCATGCTGATTTGATTTGATAAATTTATTACGCCTAATGGCGGCAAGCAATTTACAAACTGAAGTAGTTACAGAGAGATGAATATGGCGCAGGACATAGTGGAATCTAAATAAATCAATCACCAAGATATGGAAATCTCATGAATGAATCCAAATTAATCTGTAAGAGATATTTGTAGATAAACATACATAGTACACATGTCATACATATATATGATGTACAGTATACATTCACATACATAACACATATACAATACAATATAGTAATTATATAATCCTTATGTAATTTCATGCGTCTAGTGTGGTAGCTATAAGTTAGCTTTAAGTCTTCCGCTTCAAATACACTTGCTTTCAGCTACTGCCGTTGGCTAGCCTTGTGCGAGCCGGTGAGTTGCTGGGCAAAGGTCTCACCCTGCCGATACACATCCTCTCCTTCGCCAAGACCCCTTTTGTGCCTCCTCGCGGCCACACATGGTAACTGGACGTCTTGTGACCCCAGGCGAAACATTAGGGGATCTAGGAGCAGCAGGGGCCCCCAGAGGTAACGCACAATGGCTCATCGTTAAGTAGATTTGTAGCAACGTCACGCCTTAGTTAGAGGGCAGGATAGATAAGATGGGGGAGAGGGAGGGAGGGGGGGGGGTTTGGGGGTTTAGTGGAAGGAAAGAATGAAATGGAAAGAAGTAAAATTTATGGTAGATGTGCGGCAGACCCAATTGCTTAAGATTTTTTATTTTTTTATTAAGAGTTACGCACAGAGTATGTAATTTCCTGTAAATACAATTATGCAGATATATTTTAAATAATGGTTATACGTTGCCAATATCAATATCTGAATATGTACGAATGTATATACTAATATTCTGCATAGAAATAATTGTATCTTTTAAACCAATTTGTTCACTGTTCTACAAAATGTGTCATATGCTCTTTTCAAGTTTTCCCTGTTAAGTCAGCAGTTCGATCCATTTACAGTTACGTTGAAAGTCTAACTCACAGTCCACAAGACCTTAAAATTAAGCGAGCAAGTGGGTCTGCCCCACATCTTTCATAACTCTTACTTTCTTCCATTACACTCTTTCCTTCCACTAAATCCCCTAATCCCCCCTCCATCCCTCTCTCCTATCTTATCTATCCTGCCCTCTATACTATATACCAAACAAGTGGGTCTACCCCATATCTATCTTAACTCTTACTTCCTTTCATTTCACTCTCTCCTTCCACTAGACCCCCAAATCTCTCCTCCCACCCTCTCCCCCATCTTATCTATCCTGGCCATTAACTAAGTAGCCTGACTATAAGACAAATGTAGGTGTTCATGCTAATATTTCACAAATGATACCACATTTCATGTAGTAACACCATTATTACAGGTATGTTTCAGTATTATGCCATCATTTGCCCCACGGCTTAGGACGCCACCCTTGGAGGTAGTGGTAGTAAACGTCGCATGATAAATCTACTGTGGCTTCACGTAGAAGGCAAGACCCGATAGACCAAGTATTTGGAGAACTCCTGCAACCCTACTCAGTAAGTGGTTCACTGAATGTTCGACCCCCCTCCTACCACTCTCCCTCCCCCTCCCAGACCTACAGAGGGAGGGCACGAAGGAACTTGATACTCTAAGACGGGCCTCTGTCCTGTGGGCGGACTATACCCGTTGCACTGAGAACTGGCCGTTAGGGCGGAGCACTGGGAGTTCCCCTGTGGTGCCACATCTAATTATTTCATAATTTTATTTTATTTTATAATTCTATTTTATGATTTTATAATGTTGCCACATATGATTATATTATAATTTTTGTCACACACCACCACTGAGGTAAAAATCAAAGCAATGTTTTCTATACAAAGGTTTCGTTTCTTCTAATGTATACATAGCATATGGATTAGAGAGAGCGACGTTGCCTCTACATCTAATCTCTGGCCCCGCCCCCCTCACACTGCATTCATAAAAAATTTCATCCACACGAACGTACTCGCCATGTAAGCCCAAGTGTGTCAACACCGGGAAATCACCTAGCCCCGCCTTCGGGTTCATTTCTCGTTGCGCTGACTATAGGAGAGGCTCAGCTCCGCGCGTTCGGGTGCGCCGCGTTTAAACTTTCAATGGGACCCCAAAACGCGTCGTGTGAAAGATCCCATTGAACTCCATTGAAAGTTAAAACGCGGCGCACCCGAACGCGCGTACGGAAACGCTCGTGTAGAAGCGGCCTAAGACGGGCCTCTGTCCTGTGGGCGGACTAGGAGAGGCTGAGCTCCGTCTATCACGAGAAGGAGATCGTCCCTGTTTGGGCGCCAGTGTCATATGGGGGTACAAATAGGTTTTATGACTCGGGAATTATTGAGAAACAGGCGAAAGAGTGAAACACACGACAACACCAATTCTGATGTTTTTATTGTGAATTAATACAGAGCACACTATCCTAGTAACAAAAATATGAATATCACCAGTGTGATGGCTCTATCACAGTCTTCTAAATATACAAAATAAAAATATAATACCGACTTCCTACTCCTCTGGAGGGCGGCTGAAGTGTCCAATTCGACAGAACGTCGATCTCCTTCTCGGGACGATCTCCTTCTCGTGATAGACGGCGCTGAGCCTCTCCTAGTCCGCCCACAGGACAGAGGCCCGTCTTAGGCCGCTTCTACATGAGCGTTTCCGTACGCGCGTTCGGGTGCGCCGCGTTTTAACTTTCAATGGGATCTTTCACACGACGCGTTTTGGGGTCCCATTGAAAGTTTAAACGCGGCGCATCCGAACGCGCGTGTGAAAGTGGCCTTAGAGTATCAAGTTCCTTCGTGCCCTTCCTCTGTAGGTCTGGGAGAGGAGAAGGGGTAGTCCGCCTCCGACGGCGGGCCGACGGATAGTGTGTTCAGTTTCCTCCATGCCCTCACTCTGTAGATCTGGGAGGGGGAGGAAGAGTAGTAGGAGGGGGGTCGAACTGCGCGTGTGCGGCAGCAGTGACCGAATTCCCCGGTCTAGTTGGCGGCCCTGGGAGATAGGGATGACCCCACGTTTTGGTCAATGTCCCCCGGCCTGGGTTCAGGTAACTGACCGCGCCGGACCGGCTGCAAGCTTCCAACTGTCGAACCACGTGGTCAGCGGTGGCCGAAATGTCCACGCTGACACCATATCATCTTGTACAGTGGAAGAAAAGATGAATCTCATAAACTGGTAGTTGGTTTTTGCATTCACGATAAAGCCATTGGAGCTGTACAAGCATTCGCATTAATTAAGGAAAAGGTAGCCAAAGTTAGGATAAAATGCATGACCCTGATAACAGCACAAGCACCAACCGAAGAGAAAAATGGCAATGATGATTTTTTTATGCATGCTTCCAGAATGCAACTGTGTTATATGGTTGCGAGACCAGAATTCATCGAAAACAACATTCTTAGAAGAATCTTGGGTTCTGTGTATGACGAAGAGACTGGAGAAAGGAGGAAAAAATGCAATAGAGAAATTAGAGAGGAGACAGGACAACAACTACTTTATTGCAATACGCTGTATGCGGAAGAAGAGCAAGATGGGCCGGTCACTGTCAGGTTGGAGCAAACCAGATTACCAAAGATGGCAATGAAAAGAAGAGGCAGGGGTAGGCGCCCATTAAGAAGACCGAGATATCGATGAAATGACGGAGTGGCGAGTGACACCGTGAACGGTCAACTGGTCCCCAAATCTGCACCCTAGGACAACTGGTCCCCAAAAAATAGGACATCTCGTCCCCCAATTTTTTTTATTCAAACAATAGTTTTGAGATATTCAGCAAGAATCAAAATACCATAATATATTATGTAGAACACTATATATTTCTCTGTGAAGTGATGATCAGTTGTCCTACAATCGAGTGACACGGTCCGAATTATTCCCGACCTAGAAGACTGGAGAGAAACGGGCGGAGACAGGTCAGTCTGGAGAGCCATAGTGAAAGCAGTGATGAGCCTACAGTCCTGATAGCCAATAGAGTAAGTATATTTTATATTATGCAAAACCTTAATATCAAAGTCGTTTTCATATTTTCTTTTTGTGTCTTTATATTGGTTATGCATTTTAATATGCATCAAGTCGAAGGGGGAGAGGAGATATTTAGCGAAGAAAAACAGGAAGGAAAGAAAGGAGGGAAGGAAGAACCGAGAATCTCTGTAGTCAAACCTCGTATGTGGTGGTGACTAGAGTTTGTGAAATCAATATCTTTGGGGATTTAATGAAATACGGACGAAAGTCATGCACTATTCTGAAGAATGTTGATCACACTTCTACTGTCTCTCCCTCTGTTCTGCTACTCTCCTTGATAGTAATAATAATAAAAAATATACGCTGCAGTTGAAGACAGCTGTGCAGCAAACCATAAGAAAGATAATGTCCAGAGCGAGTGTAGATGACACCATACACGAACGAGTTAATCATAACTATTGTTTCATTTTTCTTCTTCCTCTCCCACTATAGGACGTTTGGGCTTTCCTTCGGCTAAGCAAAGTTATCCGGCCGGCAGCTGCCAGAGGAAATACACGAAAGCCACGTGTGAAAGACTCGACAAGCTCAGCCTGGTGATGTACGTTATGGGGTATATACAGTCTTATTTTTTCTACTTAATTTTCTTTTTTATTATCATTTTTGTTGTTGTTGCTTTGGTCCACTTTGAGATGACTTTTTGTTTTGGTTTAAAAGGTTGGTCGTAAGAGTAAAACTATTAGTCACTTTGTATTATGTTATACAGCATATCATCTGGAAGTAAGACTGTATGTGCTCTTATCTTGTTTACTGTTTGTGGACGGATGCTTGTATTTAAAAGATCACTGGAGTTCTTTTCATGCTCCTCTTTGCTAATAGATTGTGCTGTAGTCAGTCTATGCAACTCTACACGCCTGATCATTATTAACTGAAATAGTATGAAAACCAACATTCTATGTTGTGATCTGTGAACAGACGAGGACATTATAAAGTTGTCTACGAACTTTGTGGTTTAATTGTTCGATTGGAGTCAGAACTAAGAGCACAGCTGGTATTTGGCCACTGGGATCAAATAAATTCTATGTTGTGATCTGTGAACAGACGAGGATACTATAAAGTTGTTTACAAACTTTGTGGTTTAATTGTGCGATTGGAGTCAGAACTAAGTGCACTGCTGGTATTTGGCCACTGGGATCAAATAAATGCGAGCGCAAATAACAGGTGGTGGTTCTTGCCAAATGTATGATGATGGTAATTACTGATTACGTGCAGACGCAATATCCAAAGGAACCAGATCAATACGTTGTGTCGCCAGTCTTCATGGCTCCTCCGAGCAATCTCCCATGCATCCACCCTTTCCACTCCAAACAACTCCCGATAGGTTCAGTCTACTGCAGAGTTTATCGAAGTGCTGAATTCTTTGGGACTGATCATAGACTAGCAGTCGCAACACTCAGACTGCATATCAGATTCAGAAGAATTCCGAGATGTAACAAACCTGGGTTTCAGCTGAAGAAACTCAGGGATGATGTGCGTGCCCAGGAGCATGCGATAACAATCTCTAATCGGTTTGAAGTCCTCGGTTCTCTTGAGGATCCTGAAGAACTGTGGGACACTTTTAAACGGGAAAGTTTGAAAGCTGTCAAGGAGTGCGTTGGAGAGCGTCCAAGGTCGAGGAGTGGTGTGGCGTCGCGGGAGACACTGAAGAGTGAAAATCCATGTGAACAAGTTGCATAAACACGGCAAAGGAAACATGGACTGGAAGTGAAGCGTTTATTCCTGACGTTTCGTCTATTGACTTTCTCAAAGGAATGAGCATACTGGATACGTGCAGAGTTTATATACATGCTTTGCGGCTCAAGGGGGTATGCGAGCGTAGAACGCTGTGTTCTGATTGGCCCGCTGAGACAGCCAATCGTGAAGCGCTATACTCGCCGAGGATTTAGCCCAGGTGAAGCTCCCAGCCTTACTGTTGATGTTGGGACGAGTAGTGATGTCAATAGACGAAACGTCAGGAATAAACGCTTCACTTCCAGTCCATGTTTCCTTTGCCTTGTTTATACACACTGGAGAGTTTAGAGTTGGGCTGTGCTGCCAGAATGATTGGGGACCTGGACCAATACAGGACACAGAAACAACGGACTAGAGCTCTCATGAGAATGGATAAGGAGAGGTACGTCAAGATAATCGCTGAGCATGTCGAGGGACATTTTAATCCAGATGACCTCAGGCCTGCTTACCAAGCCGTGAAGAAACTCCCCTCCAAATCTATGACCCAGAGGAAGAACATAATCCGAATAGCTAATGGCGAGCTAGTGTTAGGTGTGGAGGAGTGTAGCCCCTTTGCCAAGTACTTTGAGCACTTGCTCAGGGATGACCCTCCAAACGGACATTTTCTCCTTGATGGTATTCAGGTGGCGGTTCCTGATTCACCAATAGACGAATCTCCGTCCTCTATTGAGGCTGTGAGTAAGTTGAAGGGTGGAAAGGCAGCTGGCATCTGCAGCACCAGTGCGGAGTTGCTGAAAGCTGCAGGTGAGGCCATGATCCGCGGGTTGCATGCGGCACTGTCTGGTGTCTGGCGGTCCGGTACCATTCCCTGGAAAAAGGGTCTGGACGTCCCGATCTAGAAAGGGAAAGGGAACCGACAGAACTGCAACAACTACCGCGGTATTCCACTCCTCAGTGTGCCAGGTAAGGTGCTTCCTCATCTATTGCTGACACGGGTTCGTTCACATCTGTTAAACCTTCAGAGACCTGAACAGTCTTGGTTCATGCCAGGTAAGTCAACAAGTGGCCGGATCCTAGTGATTCGTATTCTTGTGGAGCATCGACGTGAGATTCAACAGGGGTTTCTTGCAGCTTGTGTTGCTCAAGGAGGCGTTTGACTTGGTGCATCGTGGAGTGCTCTGGGATTTTCGGCGGATCCGTAGGATTTCTGCAAGGATTATTGATTTGATGTCTGGTTTATACTCTAGGATACAGAGTGCTGTGTGTGTTGCTCAAGGAGGCGTTTGACTTGGTGCATCGTGGAGTGCTCTGGGATTTTCGGCGGATCCGTAGGATTTCTGCAAGGATTATTGATTTGATATCTGGTTTATACTCTAGGATACAGAGTGCTGTAAAGTATGGGTGAAGTGTGTCAACTATTTTCCTATTAATTCAGGAGCGAGGTAAGGGTGTGTCAGCGCCTCAGTGCTTTTCAACGGCTGCATGGACTGGGTATTGGACGGAGTTTTCGATCAATGTCGTTGCGGAGCATCTGTCGGCAACATCAAGTTCACAGACCTTGTATTTGCTGACGATGCTGTCCTTCTTGCAGAGTCGTTGGAGGTCCTGATCGCAGACCTCGAGTCACTGCACAGGGAGGCGAGACCGTTTGGTCTTCAGGTTTCCTGGACCAAGACTAAGGTCCGGGCGTTTGGGGGTCTTAAGGGGCATGTACACGATCAAACAGTTTGTCAAACCCGGTTTGTCAAACACGTCTTTGAAGTGATGTTTGACCGTGTGAATGGGATATTTTGTCGTCAAATACGTTTGACTAACACGTTTGACACCCAAATACCCCATTCACACGGTCAAACATCACTTCAAACACTTGTTTGACAAACGTGGTTTGACAA